>NC_069718.1:10953881-11263881 GCF_027358585.1 Pangasianodon hypophthalmus | reverse complement strand
GTGTATGTGTGTGTTTGATGATTCTTCCTTTCCCGTTTTATGTCAGTGAGCTTCGCAAGCAGAATAAAGTGCTTTCACTTTCTTTTTTCTCAGCACCACACAGCCCAAAATGACCCCAGCTCAACCTACACACTCTGTGGTGGGGAAGATGGAGAGAGAGAGGAAGAAGGGAAAGGACAATTTAAAAAAACCAAACAAATGTGAAACACAAAGACATCTTTTGTCTGTGTTTTTTTCACCGATTTCCATTTCTCTGCAAATAAACAAACTGTACTGTTCTAAAACCCACAGACATAGTGTGGTAACATATGGCAAAGTATTCAGGGTCCAAGAGCTGCCATCTTAGTAAATACAGCAGACAGGCATGGAAGAGTGTTTTTTGCTTTGTTCTGTCCCCTCCCTGTTTCTGGGTCTCTGTCTCTGTCTTCCTGTTTCTGGCTTCCTCTCTTTATATTTATGCAGATGTGTTTTTTGTCTTTTGACTGTCTTTGTGCAGAGAAGGAAAATTTGTTCTCTGTCATTCAGGTTTATTGTTTGTTTGCCTTCAAAACTAAACAGTTTTCCTCTATTCGGGTAGGGGGTGTTGCTCCTCTCTCTCTGTTTTTTTTGTTTCCTGTCAAGGCTGTCTCCATTCCAATCAACGTTTCTTTAAATTTAGACTCTTTAAGGGTTCTTCGTTATCACTCTTGAAGGTTCTATATAGAACCCTATCCCCTATCACAAACTTTTTAGAAACTTAGAGCCCTAAATTGTCCAATAAACCCTTAAAGAACCCTTTTTCTAAAAGTGGATGGTTAACTCATTTTTCCTTTTTTATGCGTTTTATGGGGGGATGGGGATGACCATGTGAGAGTTTCCTTATATGGTCATCGTTACCCGTTCTCACTTCAGGTTGCCATGACGATTACTTAGTCTTACCTGTTACTTGTTATTTTTGACTAGCTGGTGTATTTATAATGGTTAGGCGAACAATGAGCTGTATATTTCAGGACTTGACCCGTGCTGTTTCCTAGTCCCTAGTTTTCCTGAGTATCATGTTTTTCTAGTTTGAACTATTCCCTGTTCTTTTCTGTTTTTGAGTGTGGATTGTCCTGCACTATTTTTGTCTGCCTGGGCTCTGACCTGTTCTGTCAGAGGTTCCCCTAATGAACATGTCAAGCTCCCACACTCCCACATCACACCTTTTTACTTGTGTTACACTATTAGTTCAAGAGACTAAAAACTAAAAGTTTTTACTGTGTTGCAGTGACTGTATTTGAAGACTGTGGCAACATCAATCCAAGTCTTATAAGTCCAGGTTCTTTAAAGCCCCTGTGAACTTAATTCCATAATTAGCTTCTTAATTAGCTATAGCCTCTGTGGTGAGTTTGCAGTTATCTACAAAAGAAAAAACTATGCTTTTTCAGTTAACAGGTATATGAATTGCATTTTCCTGTCATTTTCTTCTAGCAGATTGGGGCTGGTTGGGACTATATTTGGTACAGATGATGTCAAGGCTTCCAGAGAACCAATCAGAATTATCAAATTGTTCCCCCTTTATGGAAGCCACAGAAACTGATATTACTTCTTTCTCATTCACTGAGACTTTTTGTGTCTGAGCAGGAGTGAAACTATATTTTTAACATTTTATAGGCACTGTTTTAGTGTAGTAGTTTTTGTTTCTACTTCATGGTTTTTCAACATTAAAAGGCATGAGAATTAGCAGAATGGGAGTCATACCACGACTAAGATAATCATGCTATCACCACTGTGGCCCAGGTTCAATTCCTGGCCAGGGAACCGACCCCAGCCACCGGGGTTGTACACAACAGTGCACTCCCAGTGCCGGTCCCAAGCCTGGATAAAATTGGGGAGGTTTTTGTCAGGAAGGGTGTCTTGGCATAAAAACTGCCACATCAAATATGCTGACTGATGATCCCCTAATGGGTGCAGCTGAAAGAAGAACAACTTCAACAGGGCACATTGAAAAGGCAAGAGGGTGACTGACCATGTTTTTACTTGTGTCTATTTTATGATCTCAGAATGTCATAAATAAAAAAAACAAAAGTAGTCTTTTCATCAACAGCAAAACTCATGACCCTAAATGGTTAATAATCCAATTAAATGACAGGAAAGTAAAGCTCATCATAAACCATTTTATCAAACCTGACATGTTAAGTGTGCTGCTTTTGCATGTTGCAATGTTATTTTCTGTTAAACAGTGTTGCTTTCATACCACAATCTTACCTTATTTTGCCACTTTCAGTGAGTGCTGTGGCACCAGGAAAATGTGCAAAATATACCAACTCACCATGCAACGTGGATGACTCATAAAACACTGTCAATGTGACACACAGTTCTGATCAGGTAGAAAAAGAGATTCTGTAGCAATTTAGTTATAATTCAATAGTTAGCTATATATATATATATATATATATATATATATATATATATATATATATATATATATATATATATATATATATATGTCTTTAATTTAAACTTAATCTAAATGACAGATCTTCAGTGTCATAAAGATTTTTGAAGTTGTGTTGCCAGTGACTTGAACAGAAATATATGCATGTTATTTTTGTCAGTTTACCCACAGGTGCACCATGCTGAGTTGCAGTGCCGAGCTCTATTTGTTCGAACCGTGCATCCCAACCCCCAGCTTCACTAATTGGATTCTCCTGCTTTATTATGGAGAAAAGCTTGTTAGTGTAAATCTGGTTATGTTGTGTTACACATACCTGCACATGCTGCACTCCGTTGTGTGATGGAGCAAATGAGGTACTTCCTGTACAACAAACAGCGGGGGCTGGACTCATACACTATATAGTCGTATTTCTGTAAGATGCAGATTGTTCAAAAAACTTCAAGACCTAGCCATATAATTTCACATAATCTATAGAAAAATTGACAGTTTCATCTTTTTTGCAAACTGTAAAGTAGCCCCAGTCCCAGTCAAAGCTAACAATGCTGCTCAGTCCTGCCCTTTTTCCTTCAAATGCAACTCATGAGGAAATCTAAATTTCAACAAAATCACTGCAGTTGTGATTCACCTTGCAGGCTTTAGAGGGCAAACTGCTCTATTATCCTATTGATTAATTATTGGATTTCTAAGTCAATACATTCCTGTAGCACTCATGCATGAAGTTTGCTATTGGCAGATTGTCCTGTGTAATGTAGAAAATCTTTTAGTATTCCATACACAACCATGTTTAGCAGAAACAGTAACAATATACTTAAAACATGTAAAAATATTTTTTAAATATTCATGTAGTATAAACTTGAATTAAGTTGCATGCTTTTGTAGATAAAAAAGCAGTGTGGGGCCTTTAAAGAAAAATGATTAAAAAATTAAGCAGAAAACACTAATGAGGTTGTGTAATTGTACACATCATTTTGATTACAAGTTTCATTACAGGATCAGTGATCTGTAATAGATTAGAAACACGATTTTGTGCATTCTCTCTCTCTCTTTCTCTCTCTCTCTCTCTCACTTGCATTTTTCATAGATGTGGTCTTCACCATTTCTTTATCTGGCAGTCCTCCTTTCTGTTCGGCATGCATTCACTGATTGTCACTTCTTGTACAATCTTCTCTACTCTCTTCATTATCACCATCATCTCCTCATCTCTCTCTCTCTTTCTCTCTCTCTGACTATCAGAGCAGAAAAACCATATTATAAGAAACAGATTTCTTTAAATACGTTTGCAAACATTAAGCATTTAATAGTTAAAAATGGTTAAATTAAGGAAGTGTACAAAATTAGATTATGTTGAAGTTTATTTGTAATATATAGAAATACATAGAATGCACTGCCAAAATGAAATGCTCGCATACATAAAAGAAAATTCCAGAATTGAACAGCAAGAATTGATACAGAAAAACATACAACATGTACTTTAGGTTACATACAACATATACTATATGGCCAAATGTTTGTGGACACCTGACCATCACACCCATACCTGAGCCTTCCACAAAATGTTGCCACAAAGTTGGAACCACACAGTTGTCTAATGCTGTAGCATTAAGATTTCTCTTCACAGGAACTAAGAGGCTCAAACCTGTTCCAGCATGACAATGCCCCTGTGTACAAAGCACGGCCCATAAAGACATGGTTTGCCAAGGTTGGTGTGGAAAAAAAGAGTGGCCTGCACAGAGCCCTGACCTCAGACCCACTGAACACCTTTGGGATGATTTGGAACGCTGAATGCACCCCAGGCCTCTTTGCCTTACATCAGTACCCAGCCTCGTTGAATGACCACAAACCCCACAGCCACATTCCAAACAGAGTTTAATAGATAGAACAAAAGTGCATTGTCTGAAAAAGCATAGGATGAAGTTCTCATTGGGTCAGTGACTGTGTAAGCACATAGTAAGAAACTCTTAATGCATGCGGAAATGATGCAGTATCCAGTTGGTTGAAGAGCAAAGACAGAGTGGCCAGGATGAAAACGACCGAGGTATCTAATAATGGTGTGTGCTTTAGTGACGCAGTGTTTGGTGAAAATAACCTGGATAGAGGGAAACTTGCTAATAATGGTGTGTGCAGTCATCATATGATTGGATGAATTAACAATCTGATAATATATTGTCATATTGTCAAGCCCTAATTGATCACAACTATCTTTCACCTTCTCAAACACATACGCATGGACATATCCACTTAAAATACTAGATTAGAATTTTTTTTTGCTCACATAAACAATATTTTTTAATTTCAGCAATATATGCTCTCTCTCTCTCTCTCTCTCTCTCTCTCTCTCTCTCTCTCTCTCATATATACACACACACTCTCTCCCTTTCTCACTCTTTGTCTCTCTCTCTTTCTGTCTTCCCCACACCCTAAGGCTGCAATTTGTTTGGATGAAGAGTCTGGTCTGTAATGAAGGCCTCTGATGGATGAGACTGACCCTGTCTGTCTGCTACATGAATATCCGTGTATAGCGTGTGTGTGTGTGTACATGTGCATTAGAACACAGCCTGTAGATAAATCATTGTGCTTCTCATTAAAGACCTCATTTCTCAATCCCAATACAATTATCCACATATGGTGCTACTTCTGCCAGACACTATACTGATATTCATGTAGGAGTCAGGCGGGGTCAGTCAAATCCATTACAATGATGGATAAGGCTTTTGTTTTAGCATGGAGTGTATTAAAAATGTAAGGCAAAAGGAAGAAGAAGAAGAACCTAAACACCTGTCCTAACACACAACTATTTCCTCATGATGCCACATACCAGTCCATTTAGCACATCTGTTATTGAATTAGTTTTTTAGACATTCAGTTGAATTGGTTAAATATATGATATTCCATACCTATACATTCAACGATCTGATTAACATTTAGTAGTAAATTTAGTGCCCTGTAAGTTTGGTAGTAAGTATGTTTTATTTCATTCATTCATCTTCACATCCTTCATATCTTCAGATCCTACTTCTATAGTTAGCTGAAGTCGAGTGACAATCATGCATTCACAAAACCAGTTGTAAGAAATGGGTCAAGAAGTCTTGAATTCAAGAAAATGCTGTTTTAGCACTGCATCTATGCTAAGAGTGTGATCCAATAACCACTGACTTACAGAAAAGTTTTGGACCAAAATGGTTTGAAAATACCATTTCCTGGGAAATTTTGTTTTTTATAATGTTTGCATTGGGCTGTTGATAAAATTTGTCTTATCACATATCAGCAAGAATCCAGTGGGGATGGAAAAGAGGAATGAGGATGGGGGTTTTACTGGGGTATTTCCATGCATTTTCAAATCAAGCACTCTGTGAAATGATGTGTAAGCTGTGTTATGTGCAGCATTGCGATCATATGTGTTTAACATTCCTGTGCTCCGTCAGGTTAAACTGGGTTTGCTGATTAAAACATATTTTAAGTGGGTTAGCTACTAAACACAGTACAGTGATGCAAAATTATAGCACTGTCTTTTTCATTAAGTCTATGTAATACTTGTGTGAAAGTTTATTTAGAATGAGTTTTAATAAGATATCTTTGTCAAACACTACTGCTGTGGAATTGTGTGAATTCCATAAGCTGATATATTCACCTCGAAATGCAGGCCAATATCACAGCAATCTAATAACCGTGCTCGCTGTACAGCAGGCTGTTTGTTCCATCATGCTTGCCAGAAGCGTGAGGGCGATGGTCTCACTGATAGAGGCTTCGGTCTGCAGAGTCATGCTCTTGGGCTGATTTCCTCCTCTGCTGTCCATCCACACACAATTCCAGAGTTTCATCAACACACTCAGCAACTGACTGCAATTTTCTTCTCACTCTGAAGAGGTGGGGTGAGTGAATTAAAAATGAAATATGAAGAGTTTACGGTCTGGATAATCAGCTTTCAGAAAACTCACCTCTTCTCCATGACTCTGACAGACGTTCAGACGTGAGGAGATTTCTCGCCTGTCCGGTGTCGAGTCATCTCTCACACATATGCTCACGCTTTATTGATGTTCATTCTTGGAAAAATCGGTTTTTAATCTTCTGCAGAAAGCTCACTGACTCAGAGAGTGAGAGAGAGGGAGAATGAGGTGGTAAAGGAGAGGGATCATTCTGTGTGAACAGAGCTTCATCAGTAATAAGTGGTGTGTGAAACGAGTTGTCATCCAGGCAGCTTTTATCAAGCAGCTCACAGCCAGAGAGAGAGAGAGAGAGAGAGAGAGAGAGAGAGAGAGAGATGGTCAGAGACTTGGGAGGAGACAGAAAGAGGGGAAGAGAAAAGCAGGATGAAGAGAAAAAGCGGAGGGAACAAATATATGGAGTAACAGATGTTCAGTAAAGTGCATCCTTGAATTATGTGTGTGTGTGTGTGTGTGTGTGTGTGTATCTGGGTTCATTAAAGGTGGATTTCCGTAAGTCACTGCTGTGTATTTGGCTAAGTGGTTTGAGGACCTGACCAGCATCCAAGCAACTATTGTAGATGCAGATTCATTATGAAGATGACAGTCACACATTATCCACCTTGATAATGACTATGGCAGGGTGAAGACTGGAACTTTTTTAGCTTTGTGATTTAAACATTTCACTCTCTGATAGCATCTTCCTGCTAATGATGCAGTTTACACTTTTCAGAAAACACAGTGGTGTTCATACTGCAATCACATTTTAAAAACAGCTGTCATAAGACCAGTCTAGATTGTCATCTCAATTCCATTACACTGCTCTATGCTGATAGGTCATCGCAACTGAATACAAGCTTTTACTTCTCTTTATTATCTGATCAATAGCAAAATGGTTGTTTACAGTTATTTAACTGACAAGATGATAGATTACAGAGACAAACTGTATCCCTATTATGTCATATTGTAAGGCATAATATATGTTCCTAGGTCAGTGATAGTTCAGTTCCTTTAAGTCCAGAGCTCACAGGAGGCAGGAGAAGTGGAATGAATATTGAATTCTCATAAAACAACATGCTTTATTCCTTTAATCAAGGGAGATTTACAAATCCCAGTGAACCGACTCTTAAATGATTGAATGATTTAGGGATGATTGTAATGTTTTACAATGCTCTTTTTATGCCCGACTTAATGAAAATCTGAACTGCCAAGAACAGATCCAACTAGTTTAAAAATTATCAACAGATACATTTAAGAGAAAACGGTGTTAGAGCTTGCAGCTTTGTTCAACTTCATTCATATGAAATGCAGCAAAATAGCTGTAACAGAAGGGTAGATTTATATAATCTATGAGCTCCTTATTATTGGCATTTAGGCTAATTCTTGAACCATGGTTTTAGTCCACAATGCGTTGCAAAACATGGGTGGATTTTTTTAATTTAAGACAAAAATATTAATGGAATAGGCAAAGGTAACAGCCAAAAAACACAAGAAACAGAAATTAAAAAAAAAGCAGTAGTGTAGGAAAACACAGGAAACCACATTACAATACAGTAGTATATTTACACTGGTAAATGGAGACTAACAAGAAACAGGTTACAAGAAACATGTGTTTAAGGTAGTGGAACAGGAAGTAAAAAAAAAAAAACTGTCACAACAAAGTCACACATCTTGAAGAGCTGGTCCAGGGCTGGGCATCAAGGGGTCAGGTTTTAGTGTTAGTCTGATCTTGGTTGTAGACTGGTTCTCTTGTAGTCTGATCGTTGCTACAGTCTGGGTCTTGTTGTGTCTAATCTTTGTTGTGGTCCAAGCCTTGTTTGGTGTCATCTTGGATGAGGTCTGGGTCTCAGTTGATCTAATCTTGGCCGGGTTATGGGTCTCAGTTGATCTGACTTTGGTGGGGGTCTGGGTCTCAGTTTGGCTGATCTTGGCTGGGGTCAGGGTCTTGGTTGGTCTGATCTTGGTTGAAGTCTGGGTCTTGGTTGGTCTGATCTTGGTTGAAGTCTGGGTCTTGGTTGGTCTGATCTTGGTCAGGTCATGGATCTCAGTTGGTCTTATCTTGTTTGGGGTTTGGGTCTTGGTTGGTCTGATCTTGTTTGGAGTCTGTGTCTCATTTGATTTGATCTTGGTTGGTGTCTGGGTCTCAGTAAGTCTGATGGTAGGTGGGGTCTGTGTCTCAGTTGGTCAGGGCCTGAGTCTCTCAAGGTGCCTGTTCCTCATCTGGCTCTTGTGGAATAGTAGTAAATCTGGTCTTGATCTGGATCTCAAGGAGTCTGGTCATGGTCTTGGCAAGTCTAATCTTTGGTTCGGTCTTGTTTCATTGTTAATTTTAACAACTAATTTGAATGTAATTGTAGTCTTAGTCTTTTGTCAAAGATAATGAATAGTTGTAATCATATTTTAGTCATTTTTTATTGTTCGATTCATGTTCAATTTGACAAAAATACAGAAAATTTAGTCAACTATAACGGAACAGTTTTAGTCAATTTAGTCTTTTTTTCACCCATGAATTTTTCTCAACATGTTCCTTTATAGTAACCAAAATGCACATTCAGTAATTGCAAATGCAGCAATATGTTTTGCTAGATTGCTTTACACATGGATTTCCATTACTAGCTAACTAAAGCCTGTTGCCTTCTCCTTCATAATGTGTCCTAATTATTTCTCTTTTTCATTTTTTGTCATTCATTATCATTTTTTTTCACAGTGACTGCTCAAAGATGAAGGGAAAAAAAGGTTTCACTTTTGTCCAATCAACCAGTTCTGACATTTTTGTCTTTTTTATTTACTCAGAAAGGTCTCATTGTTCTTCATCATCAGCACAAGGCTGAATTAATCATTTAGTTTTCGTCATGGAAAAAACTTCATTGATGATCAATAAAATGAAGTGTTCAGGGTCTCAAGGGTCTATTCCTGACAATAACATAGTGGCATGCTTTTCTTTTCAAAAATGTGAAGCAGATACTGTATTTGTGTGGTATAAGTGGTACAACAGTCTCATATGGTGTAATTTATGGAAAACCATTGGGCTGTATGTTTGTCACATGACCTCAAATTAAATTTTATAACCATAAATATATTAGAATATTTGTTAAACCTCCCATGCTTTCCAACAAAATACCATATGCAGATGCATTTCTAACATTTTATAATGGCCACCTATTAAACCTTTGGAGACGTTTACTTGTTTATCACAGACACTCATACATTATTCACAAATATATGTGTGGGTTTTTGTTCTCTCCTCAGGGACAGTTGAATAGTCTCTCAAGCTCACTATAAGTCACGGTACAGTTGCTTTTTCTTGTTTATGTTTTATATGTAATGTCACATGAGAGAACTAGAGAAATTTGTTTCTCCCGGATTGAGTTAGAGAGGCTGACTAGGATATTATTAGAGGAATAAAAGGACAGATCTGCTCCCACTTGCATATTTAGAGAGTTCACCTTACAAATTAGAAAATGACTCTCAACTGAAGCTATTAAAGAAACCAGGCGATTGATAGCCCAAGGGCCCTTTCAGAAAGAGCTTCATTTTGTGGTCAACTCAAACTTGTAGTCTATTTTAGTTTGGGTATTTACTTTTCCTTCTTTGTGCTCCTTTACAACTGAAATATGCTTGTTTTGCTCAGTACTTTTTGGTTATTGCATTTTCTATTCAGTTGATTTTTGTGCCCTTTTCTCACCTCTCTTTCTTTCATTCATTTTCAGTTGTAAAAGCTTTTTCTTTTGTGGGCAGGAGAATTAGTGCTTAACAAAGTTCTCATAATTCTCTTGGCTTGCTGAGCTCTGAAAATTCAAACTCTTTTTACTCTCTGCCCACGTTATCAACACGTAGGTCTCAGGAAATTTAATGATTAAAGAACCTTTAAGGAAATCCAACAAAATCCAACCACATCATCATCTCTTTGTCAAATATGTATGAAATTTCCATTAGATCTCATTTGCACCAGTGTGTAATTTGTGCTTTTGTGGTTCTTTGTTATATAACATAAGGCTCATTTTCTCATTCATTACCTGTCCCACCCTCATATAGAAGTGATGTCATAAATCACTACCTGTTTAATTTAGTTTGGAGTAATTACACAGCATTGTGCATGTGTGCATGTTTGTGTGGCTCCTTTCCTCTATTCAGAATATGTAAAGGGAGTAATTAGTCAGCTTAATATCCTTTGCTAAGAGGATGCAGTCACTGATCTATCATTATGAAAAGAGCTTGGTCAGAGTGAATGAGTCAGGCTAATGCTCACCGAGGTTTGAATTACAACTCATACTTGTAATTTAAAGTTGTAAACGCTGTTGTAAATGTGTTGTTCGCTATCATTTAGTCACACTTAAAGATGAGAACGAGATCTTTCTGAACTTTCAGCTGGAGCACAGTGACCTTGTTAAACGCTCTTTTAGTTAGCTCTTAAAGTTTATTAAGTTGTATAGGTGCCAACATCTATAGTTTAGTCATAGGATTTACAATTTTTGACCCCACACAATATGATAGACACCTGAAAATTATGCTCTGCTTTCTCAGATAAAGCAGCAGATAAAATGATGGAAAAGCCTATTCCCTGAAGGGGAAAGGACATAGGACCTGAAAGATATAGTTATTTTTGTTAGCATTTACTTTTGCTTTGTGCCAACTTTATCTAAGTGCACTATGATCTGTGAAATCGCAAACCTTTGTCTTGGGAACCGATATAAAGCAAAGAAGACAGGGCTGTGGTGTCTTATATCAGTAAAAAAAAAACATGGAGGAGATGCTAATTATTAGGTAGAGGGTATATCAGACTTTTGCCATGCTGTTTTCTCATTGTTAGAGTACTTTTTAAAATTCTGCCTGATAGGATATTGTTGTTGCCAGTGTTGCCAGTTCTGAAGCTGAGAAAAGGCATGTGAAGCAATTTTTTAGATCGTGAGATTGGCAGATTACTAACGCTAAACTAATCCCTGCAGTATGTTCTACAATAAGGTGATAATAAGTGATAAAAATGAACAGTGTGTACTACATGTGCCAATGTGTGTCAGCTAAGACACATTTGTATTGAAATGCTATCAGATGTTTTTGCTGAAGGTGTCGTCATCTAACACATGCACACTCATTGTTGCTACCCTCAGCTCTTTCTGGAAAAAGCTTCCATCAGTTCTTACATTTACAGTTTTTACATTTGCTAATTAATGTGGAGTTAAACTCTAGCTAATGAGTAACACTATGCTTTGCACACACATTCTCTTTGTTAGGAAGCTCTTTATTACTTGACAGTGAGTTATTAATATTCTCAGGTGATAAAGAGTGCTGGATCTGTTCTCCTTTCCCATACCATCTCTCGCAGTTTATTATAGCTTCACAATCTTTCATTTGTCCTTGAGTTTTCCACTCCTTTGTTCTCTCTTCCTCCTGTGTCATGGTCATGTGTTGTGAATGTGTGGAGGATAGTAAATTGAAGGATTGAGAAAGAAAGAAAGAGTGATTGAGAAAGAAAGAGTGAAGCCTTCTGCTCCAGAGATTTTCATCTAATCTGACAGGCAGCTGGATTTATTTTACTACATAGTGTAGGCTACACATTTGTGCATTGTATATAATATTATTATGAATGTATAATGTAGTTGCCTACAGTTCAGAACTTATTAGAATCACAATCTTTCTCTCTCTCTCTCTCTCTGTCTCTCTGTCTATCTCACTCACACTCTCACTCTCTTTTTAACACATGCACTCTCACTTCTCTGGTTGGTTTGATGCTCAGTGGGGGTGGTTGCATACTAGATGATTGACAGTTCCTCCGGCATGATCACTATGGGATGTCAGTAACAGGCACTTCAGCAGCAAACTTCAGTAGGAGACAGTGGAATAATTGTACTTATTACAATTACAAAACAAAGCAAACTGCATAATAATAGGTGTGTTTGTGTATACCACTGTCTCCCTGTTGGTATGCGCATGTACTCACACTCACATTTGTATACATGCCTGTGTCTTTGTACCTTTATTGTAGGATGACAGAAATTCAACAGTAGCCCCAGCTTTCATCTGATCATTCTTTGTAATGGAGCTGCAGTGACAGATTGTGGAATTATAATAGCCTCACAAAAACTGTCAGACTCCTTCAATCTTTTTATTCTACACTAAAATGTAGAGTAGTTTCAAGATCAGTACGATAGCTTGCCAACAACCACGACTTTCTTTTGACAACCATGATAGTCCCATGAAAATAAGTTAACTATGGATATCTTAGAGAAACTATGATAATTTACTAAAAGCTATGCAATCATCCTGTAAAAAATGCTAGTCTACCTTGAAAATTATGGCAGCTAGCCTACCATAAACCATGCTAGTCTACTAAATACCATGTAAACTATGCTAGTTTACTATGCTAGTTTACTAGTTTGCTGTATCTTGCTGTAACTATGCTAGTCTTCAAAAACCTATGCTAGTCTACTAAAAACTATGTAAATATTCTTTGAACTATGCTAGTGTACTACAAGCTTGGCAAGTCTACCTTAAAAACTATTATAGTCTCCCTAAAACTATGCTAGCCTACCAAACCTATGCTAGCCTACTAAATCAAGTCAAGTAAGTTTTGTTATTTGATATTACTACGCAAATATCCTGTAAACTATGCTAGTCGCCAAAAAACTATACTGGTCTGCTAAAAACTAACTATGTAAATATGCCCTAAACTATGCTAGTTTACTAAAAGCTATGCAAATATCCTGTAAACTATGTTAGTCTACCTTGAAAACTATGCTAGGCTAGTCTCCCAGGACAGGTGCTAGTTTCCTGAAAACTGTGAAAGCTCCTTGTATGTTAGTTTTCCAAGACCTATGTTCTCTCAAAAAAATAAATAAATAAATAAATAAATAAAAAATTCAGGGTGTTTTCTCTCCTGTTAGTTTATTTGCAATCATAGCAAAATTGATACCAGTAGAAATCACACACAAAAAAAAAAAATAAATAAAATCATCGAGCATGGAGAAGACATGTCAGTGCTAAATAAATTATTAGAAGATAAAAATAACCAGTTTAAAACATTTTGTGTGTAGCATGCAGTGTTTATTTTATCTTTTTTTTTTGTTTCTGTTCAAATCTATAGAACCTATGGCATTTCTTTATTTCTACATCTCTGTTTTTTGGCTCATTTTGCAGATTGTGGCCCAGTTTAGCAGCTCCCATCTACAAACAAACATATTTTCCTACAGAAGATACATGGCATATTTGGTTAAGTTCCTGCAGTTGATTCAATCACTTTCAGAGTCAAATCACGTTCTCGTTAATGTTGGACAGAGCCCACTTCACTCAGACAGTCTCGGGAGTGGTTGTTTTATTCTGTACACTAAGTGTTGTCAACTGAATAAACGAACTGCACCAAGGAGGAAAATGTACCAGAAAATGACTACAGATTTGTGAAAAACTATGTTAACCTCACAATCTTAAAAAAAAATTAAAGTACTATAGCTTACCAAAAACTAGTCTCTTAAGTGATGTTAGCTTAAAAAACAAGGGATAGTCGCCTCCCGAAATTCACACCAGATATTTTGGCTAATTTTCTCAAAGTGTTTGATAGTCGTTTTTGGGGTAGGCAGTTTAAAACCATGGGTAACTATAAGGAACCCCTGGCTGGAGGTATTTCAGTAAAGCCAAGATATCTCACAGAGGAAAGTCATTAGCCTCACTGAAGCAGCCTTTTAAAACTATACCTGGTTCATTTACTTAATCTTTCCCACAGGCAGATCACTAAATGGAAGAATGAAGTCTGCCACTGAAATTTATGCAGTGTAAAAAAAGAAACTGGATCTGTTTGAGCAGAGTACAGATGAGGAGGTGAGAGAGATGGACTTTAGATCGAGACAAAGTGAGGGCTATATCTCACTAGTGCCACAATCAGCAGGTAGTTGAACGGCATTGTGGGTAATGTAGGAAACCATTAACCAAAGCGAAAATAGATGATGAAAATTTAGATGTCGATGAAAGTAAATCAACTCTGAATCACAAAATAAAAAAATAAATGGCAAAAGAATAACAAAATAAATCTTGAGCCACATGTTAATAATAACGATTAATATGCAAGTCAGAGGGATTTTTTTAAGTCTCTGAATATTTTTTGGGATGTTTGGCTGTTTTAGATTTATCTGGTGAGTGGATCATCTCAGTCCAGGTTGGTCTTGTAAGTGAAGGTTTAATTCTGAACTGAAGCACAGACTGTATTTTTAAATCTGTATTTTGAGATTGCTATATGCTGTGTGTGTGTGTGTGTGTGTGTATGTGTGTGGACAGAGGTTTCGCTCTATCAGGGTACTGGAGTGTCTGGAAAGACTCTGATAATGAGTTGACATTTCTGCTCTGCAAAGCAGCATGGGAGATTTGTTATGGTAATGGAACATTTAACGGTGAGAGCACCTTCAGATAGAAATGGTGGGGTGCTTTTTTTCTAAAGCCTCTCATTACAAACGTGTGTGTGTGTGTGTTTGTTTTACCCTGAGTTTAATAAGATACTTCCTTGCTTTAATGAATTTTCTGAGTAAAAGCAAAGTCATTATACCTTATTGAGTAGAAAAATAGTAATAAAAAAGATTTATGTACTTACTGTAGTTATTATTTTTTAATATATTAGACAGTTACTCCTAACACACTATTATAACATAAGAATATTTGGAACTTTTATGGTAAAATATCAGATTTTTACTTCTCCCCAGTGTTTTGTATATAAATGATTTGAATATAAATGAGCCTATATTCAGGGAGAAACACACAACACTCAATCTAAATATGTTAATGCTTGTTGTGTGTGTGTGTTTGTGTACATTTTTATTACAAGTGCATAGTCAGGAATCATTCGTCAGATTCAGATAGAACTAATTGTTAAAATGCACTGTAAATAATTTAAGACTTCTATCATTAGAGCTTTCCTGTGCTGAGCAAAAAGGGGGTATTATGACAATCTGTGTCATTTTTTGCCCTTCTTCCTCAGTCCCTGCTTTTTACCCCAGCTGTTTACTGCCTTCTTCCTTCTCTCCTCTTTGCCCTGCTCCCCATGCCCTTGTGTTTATAGTATCTATAACCATGTCCAGTTGAATTGGTCATTATTTCCCTGCTCCCTCAGGCCACAGAAATGGATAGTGGTGTGTGTTTGTGTGTGTTTGTGTGTGTGTGTGTATGTGTGTGTGTGTATGTGTGTGAGAGTTTGTAGGTTTGTAACAGCTTTAATAATTCAGTAAGCAGCTGTACTGTTTTCTCAGGAGAGAAACAGAGTGAGGGAGTGAAATGGAGGGAGGGGGGAAGAGCATTATTTCATTATTTCTGTATGTGACCGCTGTCATTATTAAAGACTAGATTTTACCAAATTCACATGAACGAGTGAAACACATCACCTGATTGATCAGCAGTGAACAGTGTGTGTGCCGTTTCTCATGCATTATGTATAGAGTACAGTGTGTAGTATGATTATTTGAGGTAGTTTCATGAACTTCAAGGTCTTTAAGGTTTCCTGTAGTAACTGGTGCAATTATTGAGTCCATCTGATATCGAGTGCTGCTTTTGGCCTCGAGTTTCATGTCTGATTTCCGCACCATGAACAGTTATGTGCTCTGCGGGCTTAAACATGAAATATGGTTGTCATTTTTTGCCACACTCTGGCCTGGCTGTTTGTTTGGAAAGATTGTTTTTTTTCTGTTAGATCCAATAAGGTGTTATTTCAGGCTCAGATATTAAAACAGAAATTGTTTATGATAAACAGCCATATATTCTGAATGATTGATATCTGCTCTGTATGCAGATGAAGGCGTGCATGTGAAATGTTTCCGTTCTCCATATGATAAATCATTAAAATGTAGTTGAATTTGAAATGTTTTTGTGTGTTTTTTAAAGCTTAACTCTTTTGTGACAGGTGATATTTTTGTCTCAAGTTTATTTGTGTGTGTGTTTAGTAAGTAAATGTTGAATAGGTGAGGTATAAAACACGATAGGGTGTGTTGTTATAGGAAAATAATCAAAGACAGGGCGGTGTGATGTACTCTGACACAAAGTGAAGTTACTGTTACCACTTCAAAGTTGACTATTTTCCAATAACAGCATGTCTTGAAGTGTTTTATTCCTCTTATACAACAGCGATTTGCCCACGATTACAGTTTCCTGTTGATTAATGAACGACACATCATGCTTATGAAGCATTCATGGTTCTGTTTAATGCTGTGGAACATCTGTGAAATTCCTGTTATCACTGACATCACATCAGTTATAAAGTCATTCCCCCAGTCCTCAGGTCTGTACCAAACCAGATTGTAGCAATAGCCAACACCAGTGTGCACCTGGTGATTAAATCAAAAGTGAACATCAGCCTTCAGCTGTAATAATCACCCACTGATTGGCCTTTATTCTCTGAAACGGTGTAGATCCTGATCTTGCTGCAATGACAGTGTTCACTCTGAGCGACACTGCTGGTGGAGATTACAGTTATTGATTCCTCCATGCTGAACGTTAGCGGTGATTGCCCGGCTTGTTTATAATGACTGCGTCTCCCTCTGCATCATCGATTGGACGCCGATGGTGTGACATTGTTGAGCTTTTCAGGCTAATGACAGCCATTTTCCACCCACACTGATAAAGGAACAGCATGGACACTGTGTGGGCGCTGAAGCTAGCTGTGATAGTCCAGACTGTAGTCCAAGCTGCTCACAGCATGGTACTGAAATTTGAGAGTCATGTCATTCTGTACTGCAGGAGAAAACTTTTGGTAGTTTGTGTCTTTAAAAAACAGACACAAATACATTTTAACTGCTTTATTTGGTTGAACATAGAAGACCGAATCTAAAGATAGCAAACTCACAGGCACTCACACATATATAACCACATCTGCTCCATCTGCTGCTTCTCAAAAAGGACTGTATTTTATGCATTAAGTGTTGTGCATAAAATACTACTGATGAATGACTACACACACACACACACCATTTTCAGAAAATGTTGAAGATTGAAAAAGAAACATCTCTTGGTGTTTTTCCAATCTTCAGCTGCGCAGTGATGGTGAGTCTATGCCCACTGTAGCCTCAGATTCATGTTCTTGGCTGACAGGCTTGGAACTCAAAGTCATCTGCTGCTGTTGTAGCCCATCTGTCTCAACATTCAACATGTTATACACTCTGAAATGCTTTTCTGCTCACCATGGTTGTAAAGAGCAGTTACTTGAGTTACCGTAGCCTTTCAGTCAACTCAAACCAGTCTGGCTATTCTGTTGTTATCAGGGTGTGTCATGACACCGAGGTGAAATGACATAGCACTTTATGACATCTGACTTTGTAACACATGATATTTTTTGGTGTCACAGTGACATAATGCTCTTGACAGCTTGCCAAGTGAGGCTGGTTGCAAAATGGAACAAAAGTATGGACTTTTGTTATTGTAGTATCTTCTGCACTTAGTAGTAACACTGACATGAAAACCTGATGCGTAACATTGACAAGGTTTACCCTTTAAATACCAATGGCCAAAAATATGTGGACACCTTCATATGTGGTTGTTGAACATCTCATTCACAAACTGTGAGCGAGGGTTCGTCGCTAACAAGTCTTACCAACACACACTCCACTAGCTGTTCTGAGAATGGGCCACAGCTGTCGTGATGTGCTATGTCATTTCACCTCAGACAGTGCCATGACACAACCTAATGTCACCAAAAATCTGTGTCACTTGACATAGATGTTAAGTCAACTCGACAACAAGGCAGCTGAAGCCTGTTGGAGTATGGATTTATAAATATTTATGTAGGTTTACATCAGTTGGAATGTGTCACAGTTGTGTGTCTTAATGTCGGCCCGCAGCAAGGGTCGGGTGGTCATAGGAACGCAATCTATTCTTGCATGCAGTGTGAATATGGCTTTACACCTCAGGAAAGATTATTATAAATCTGTTACCTCTCAAAGCCCAACCAAGCCTCTTCCTGGAAAATAGTCAATCTGGCTTCGATCTGCTGAGGGATTTCTGTGAAAATCTGCACTGTTGGGGAAAAGCTATTAAACCGAATGGACGCAATTAGGTGTGTGTAGTCGATGTGTGGAGCAGCAAAGCAGGGAATGGAGGGATGGGGAAAAAGATGAGAGACAATGAGCAGAGTAAAAGATGTGCTGCATGATGTGGCGTGTGTACGTTAGTAATTACAGGTGTAATTATGAGGAGGAAATTTAATTGCTCTGCTTTGTCTTTGCTCAACTTTAAATCAATCAGTCTGAGAGAAAACACTGTAAAGGTGATAATGGGATGTGTGTGAACTATGATTATGAGTATATAATAAATATGCTTGCTGTGTGTGTGTGTGTGTGTGTGTGTGTGTGTGTGTGTGTGATGAAGCGGAGGAGTGGAGCTGTTTTATCTCCATCTTTTCTGGCTCCCTTGTGTCCCTCACTCATTCATCAGCTTCATCTCTCCGTCTTTCAGTCTTTATATTATTTCTCTGAAAACCCTGCTTTCTTTCTTTCTTTCTTTCTTTCTTTCTCAGTTTTTCATCTGTGTGTTTGTGTTTTCATGTCAGAGCAGTTAACTGTAGCAGGATGGATGCGATACTGAAGCTCTCACACAAGAAGTTACATTCTCCATCTCTTCTTCTTTCACTCGTTCTCTATCTCTCACTCCTCTGCAGTGTAGGTGTTTGACAGAGGAAAACGATTTTGCCCTCCCTCTGGGCCAAGCGATCTCATTGCACATTAAATATTTCAAGAGCCGGGAATGTCGTTCTGTCCTCTTGCTCTCTGATACACTTTCAGTTACATGCACCACATAGGTATACACACCTCCCTGTCTCACACACACACACACATATGCATGTTTATCCTCACGGAGTCTACGATAACACACTCTGTAAGCGGTTGTTGTTTACTCTCTTCAGCTTACACATACGGTGGCCACACACACACACACACACACCTAGATCAGACCTAGAGTACATGCAGGGTCTTTGAGCATTCAGTTTTTTTTTCACTGCACCAAGATTGAACATCACCTTCAGTGTAAAATGTCCACAGTGTGGTTAAGAGAGCTTCATTATCTTTTATACTCGATGAATTTTAATGGACGAAAATCAACCTTTCTCAGATGTAGAGTAGCTTATGAAAATTCGAGTTGGGTTTGAGGGGGAGACAGAGAAACTCAGGTTAAAGGAACAATATGGTCAAAAAATGAAATGTCCATGATTTTTCTCTCACCCAAAAAATTTATCAGTTTTGTGTTCATGTTTGTTTCTTTAATTTTGAAATGGAGGATACACTGGAGGATACACAGGGCAAACTAAAGAGCCAAGCTCTGGACATGAAATATATCTTGGCCAATTGACTACTTTTGGGCTGAGTGGAAAATTGTGCACATTTATTTTTGGACAAACTGTTCTTTAAAGGTAGTGTTCAACTAAAGGTTGACTGAAGCAAAATTACTTTGGGTCCAGTCCAAAAGTGTCCTAAATTGAAGCACTTTGCCACTAATCAATAAACCCAGCCTCACAAGATGTCTCAGGAGTTTTCTCAATTTGGGTTCATTTTGTCTTTTAGGGCCAAAATTAAGACTAGCATTAAATCATGTCAGTGGGAATTCAATAATTGGAATCCCCTTTAGACTAGGCATAGTATTAATGTGTTTCTAAGAAACTTTTGGCTCTCCGCCTTTTGTCTGCTTTGTGAGTGTGTGTGTGTATAGCTTTCCTGAAATACATTAAGCCTTTTTAATCAGTGCTGTTGTCAGTGGGAATTGTTCAGAGAAAAGGGGCTACATTCTGAATAGAGTTCCTCATCACTAACGGATGATTCGCCAACCAAACACACATTTCAAATGCTCACAGTTCAAAGCAATTAACCCTGCATTCTCACCAGCAGAAGACAAATTACTGTGACCACTACCATTATCCACTTCCCTATCCAGCTATCTTTAAATTCTGATTAGCCCAAATGTTTGCAGTGTATCCAAAAAATGTTACATATCACAGTGCTACATTTATTTAGTCAGCTTGGGTTAAAGAGCTTCATCACTCTGGTTTTCATGTCACGCCATTGGCTCGGCCCCATCCTGTCACACATGCTCCACGGTGTTGTAGTGATCTAGATGTAACTAGACTAGTCCTGTACATCACTAAGAATATCATGATTACTTTCCTGCAGTGTTTTAATAAACCTATTAATGTAACTACAGTTGGACTAATAGAAACAGTTATGCAGTAATGAGAGAGAGGAAGGAAAGATTCATGTAAATGATGTATGTTATTGTCAGTCCCTTTTATGTCTACTTTTTTATAGCCAGATTATTTAGTTGATTAGTTTTAGGAGCTTTCTCCAATGACCATGAGATCTAAAAGCTAAAATCACCATCCCTCCATCCATGAATCTATTGATTCATTCATCAGTCCATCCATGCATCTATTAATTCATCCATCCATCCACCCATCCATTAATTCATCCATCCAGCCAGCCATCCATCTGTCAGTTCATCACGCCATCCATCTATCAATTCATCATAAATCAATCCATCCATCCATCAATTCATTTATCAATCCATTAATTCATCCATCCATCCACCCATCCATCCATCCATTAATTCATCCATCCATCCATCCATCCATCCATCTGTCAGTTCATCATTCCATCCATCTATCAATTCATCATAAATCAATCCATCCATCCATCAATTCATACATCAGTCCATTAATTCATTCATCTATCCATCCATCCATCCATCCATCAATTCATTCATCAATCCATTAATTCATTCATCTATCCATCCATCTGTTCATCCATCCATCTGTCCATCCATCCATCCATTCACTGTGTTTTTATAGAGATGTGCTGTGTGAAAATGACAACAAGTTTATCCAACCACAATTTTATCTGTTTTGATTGGGTGTCAGCGTAGCATGGCAGGCTGCACTACTCCAGGGTTGCTTAGGTTACAGTCTATATGGAGTTTCTGTGCATGCTCTTTCTGTGTCTGTGTGGGTTTTCTGGGGTCTCTGGTTTCCTCCCACCTCCCAAAAACTTGGATTTGTTACTCTAAATTTCCCCTAGTAAATGTGTATGTGCATGATGGACTGGCATGGTGTGTTCCTCCCTCACCTTCAGTGTTCCAGGGTTAAGCTCCAGATCCAACACGATAAAGAAGTTACTGAAGATGAATGAATGAATAAATAAAATGAATGACAGAACAAACATTATGACATTTTTGGTACAGAAACTCTCATACACGTAATGACGTCTCCATTCCTTCTCTGCTACAGTCCTACACACATATCCTGCCAATGTCCCTGACACACACATACACAGACAGATATACCCATATCCACTCACACTGGAAGGGAGAGGAAAAGAAAAATCTTCTTAACTGTGGTGCAAGGTGACATTTCCTGACATCAGAGTGTACATGTGTGAGTGAGTGACTGTGTGTTTCTGCACTTCTGCTTAGGTTTTCTGTTAGAAGTGTTCTCGAGTCAGAGTTCTCCCACGAATATGGCTAATAAACATGCTGCATTGTGGTGTGAAGGCCTGCTGAGGGAGAGAGCATGTGTGTGTGGATATGTGTGAGAGAGAAAGAGAGAGAGACTAAGGGGTAAATTAAAAAAAAAAGAGGAGATGAGATGAAGTGGAACCCTGCTGTTCGAGATTGGCAGAGACACACCATAGTGTTATGTGAGATGAACCATATGTGTTTGTGTGTGTGTGTGTGTGTGTGTGTGTGCATTTAGAAGGAAATAAACTTAAAGAAGAGAACTGAGTTTTCTTTCCCTGCGCTACTGTAGTACTGCACTACTTTTTTTCTTTTTTCTTTTTTTTTTTTTTAAGGCTGCTGCAGCTTTTATTTAAAGAATCAAAAGATTTTGGTTACTGAGGTATACATTGGGTTAGATGTAGGTGCAGTGTGTGTGTGTGTGTAAGAATGTGTGTGCATTTAAAAGGAAACAAACTTTAAGAAGAGAACTGAGTTTTCTTTCCTTTTACCACTGTAGGTTTATGTAGGTCTCAGATTGCCTGTGTGCGTGTGTGTGTGTGTGTGTGTGTGTGTGTGTGTGTGGGCATGTTTTTATTGATTGCTGGGGACCACACGTTCCCACAAGGATAGGAATTGCCTTGACATTTGCCTGGTCCTTATGAGGGAAACATTTTTTTTTTCTTTTTCTTTTCTTTTTTTTTGCAGCTGCGGCTTTTATTTAAAGACCCAAAAGATTTTGGTTGCTGAAATAAACGTTAGGTTAGATTTAGGTGCAGTGTGTGCACGTGTGTGTGTGTGTGTGTGTGTGTGTTAGACTAATGATGGGCATAAGTAGTTGAATAAAGGAGCACTTGTAATGAAACCACATAACCGAATAACTAAGTACTACTTGAAATTCACGAATTTTCTTCGGCCTGGCATGGTGTGAATAAATGTCACGTCTGTGTTGCTTGTCTACCTCTGAGGGTGAAATATTGAGACAAAACAAGCTTGTTGATCTGCTGTTGCTGCAATCGACCCAAACAAAGTGTGCCAGTACATTAATCTTAGTGAAAATAGAGAGAATGTTGAGTGCAAACTTTGCCAGACGACACTATGGAACTCAGGCTGGCTTCCCTGCTGCTCGTGCTATTTTTATATAAATGATGATCTGACTGCAAATCATGGTTGCTCAAATCAAATTTACACGGCTTCTGAGCAGACATGAGTTCGTACTGATACGCCAGATGATGTTGATGAAAACATGCTTTATGATCACATTTGATTGTGAATAAATGTGCTTACAGTTTTTCAAGATTGCTTACACACTGTTACACACTGCATCCTGGGACACCTGTTCTTCTATCGAACGTTAGGACAAACATTTCACAGGAGATCATTCTCATTACAAAGTCCTTGCTCACTTTTTTGCTTCACACACACACACACACACACACACACATAGAGTGGTCCACCTCAAAATACAAATTTCAAGATAAACTCTGCTTCTAATTTTTTGGAAACACTAAGACATAAGATGTGTATATTTGCATGTAAGGGACAAACGGTCCAGAGCTTGTGTGCTTCTATATCTTCTTTGACATGTTATCCTTGACATGTTACTGTATATATAAAATATTAATTACCCTGTCAGCTCCCTTCCCCCAAGCCATCTCTCCCCTATCACACGACAGCTACTGACTGGGGAGGATGAAGGCTAAGGTGCTTCCTCTGAGACATGTGAAGCCACTGCAACTGCTGCTCATGCTGCGTCACGGGGCAGAGTAATATACACACACACACACTTTATTTATATATATATATATATATATATATATATATATATATATATATATATATATATATATATACACATTCAGTATAGTATATATGGTTTTACTTATGAAAAATGAAATACCTAAGTAAGGTTTTGCAGTGGAAATATTTAAATATTTCATTCTGTGGAGAGTGTTCAAGGTTTTCTAGCCAATGTTTCATTTTGCTCACAGTATATGAATATTTGCAAAATGTGTGTATAGTTTTGAGAAATATGTTCGAGCATTTGAGACACTCATTCCAGAAATGTGTGTAAGCAATTGAAAAGAACTGTAATAAACTAGTGAGAACTCGATCTCGACCATTATTCACAGCGAGACTGTTGAACTAGAGACTCTACTCCATTATAACATCCCTCCATCACTGTGGCTTTTATTGTCTCTCAAGATCATTTTGGTGTTTTCAAGGAAACAGACAGTAAAGCCTACAGCCATACAGGCCATTTCTACCACTGCCTTTTATTGTGCTTGCTGCTCTGGAGAAATCACAACTGCAAATAGAAATGTGAACATTTGAGTATTAAGTGTTAGAGAGCAGAAAAGAACAAACAAGAACAAACAAAAATGAGAAATCGACATATATCGGCCATTTATTTTTCAATTGCTTGCACACATTTTTGGAAACAGTGTCTCAAATTCCCATACAGTATGTTGTGAGCAAAATTAAACACTGGGTCCAAAACCTTAATCGTTTTCCAAAGAATGAATTATTCACAACAAAACATCATACGTATTTCATTTATTCCTCTTTAGTAAGCACTTTATCGTGGTCAGGTGTGCAGTGGGTCTGGGCATGAGATGAGCGTTGTGAGGGTTAGGAGTGTGTGTCGTGAGGGTTAGGAGTGTGTGCTGTGAGGAATGTGCGTTGTGAGGGTTAGGAGTGTGTGAAAATTGTAAAGATGAAAATACAAGTGTCTCTTTTATTGACTGTAGTGCTATTCTTGCAATCAGTACCCACAATGCTGTGCTCTCTGGGTGATGATGCAAGTGTAACAGATGTGGAGGCTATCCATCCACATGTCTATCACCTTCGGTCACCATGACAACATGATGGGTGGGGCGTCTTGTCTTTCAGACACACACACAGCAATGCGTGTGTGTGTGTGTGCTGTATTTGTTGTTTGTGATGGATGATTGGAGACAATCAGAGAAGAGTTGCCATATGGTGGAAGTGACTACGGATAGATGATTTCTGACAGAACGTGTTTATGTGGTGTGTCAGTGTGATGATGTTTGATGGGTTTTAGTCAAGTATTAAAATCCTGAATTATGTTACTTGGTTGAGCATCTGTGGATGTAGTTTGTAAAAGCATTGTGTAGTGTGAGTCAAGGTTATGACTTTGGGCCAAAGGGTAAATTTAGACAAGTACTTTCCATATGGTGTTTGTGTGCGAGAGAGTGTGAGTATGTGTGTGTGTGTGTGTGTGTGTGTTTGTGTGTACAGTTGAGTGTATTCTGCTAGAGTAGTGGTACAATGCCAAGCACATAAGGGCATATGGGACATTTTGCACTGGGCTGGCTATTATTACACAGTGTTATGACCTACACACAAACTATTTCACAGGTGAACATTCTCTTTCTCTCTCTCTCTCTCTCTCTCTCTCTCTCTCTCTCTAGGCAGCAGCTAATCTATTTATTTCACAATATCATTTTTTAAAAATAAATTATATATTTTTCAAAGACCTCACTCTCTCTGATACTGACCAGAGACAAAACTGGGCTCGTGTTCTCTGAAATGAGTGCAAATGAATGAGTGTGATTTCCAGGCCAGCTTATGTACACATATATCTGAAATCACACCTTTTTTCATAATAAAGCGCACCATTTAGAAAGTTTTGCCCTTTTACAATAATGATTCTAACACAGCACTGTTAAATTCCTGAAGCTGATTGGTAAGAAGATGTTGATTAATTTTCTATAACAGCAGTTCTGATGGTAGTTCTGGATGTAATTAAAATGACAGGTTTATATAAATGCATGCATTCTAATATGCTACTGTATGTAGAGTAACAGCTCTGTCACAGGGACTGAGGCAGACTATTAATAAACGGATTAAAAAAATGATGGGTGTTTAGTTTTTAGCTAACAGTCAGTAGGTTTTCTGCCACTGGAAAATCATCAATTCAGAGGACTTTGGCTTTCTGGTTTGCCTGTAACATGACAGGCTGCGTTTTCTGTCTTATTAACTTCAGTACAGAGATTATAAAAAAGGCTAAGTGAAGAGACAACTGGTTTAGAGCTGCTATGATGTAAGTGATAACAGGAGCCAATTTGTTTCATGGACGTTCCACAACATTAAATATAATTATAAAAGTGTCATTCATTAATAATTAAAAATGTAATCCATGACAAATTGCTGTGGTATAAAAGAGTCATAAAACACTTTGGGAGGTCCTGTTATCGACACACCTCTCCATCGTTTTTCTATTCACTCCATTAATTTTCCTACAACAGCATGCCCTATTGTGTTTTGCTCCTTAAAAAATATAGAAAACCTGTTGCATGTCTGAAATCCCACAATGAAGTTCAGTAAGTTTGCGTCTCCACAGTGTAGACTAGGGACTTACAGCACTTACAAAGCATTTTGCAGTTTGAAGAGTTTCAGCCTTTTTACTGATTTCACATTGCACCTTTTACCTCTGTGAGCTTTGTCATTTCTAGTTGTGTCATCATGTTTGAGGGTGCTGAGGTTACATATAGCTAGTACCTCTCAATTTTTATAAATCCAGAAAGACAACAGAAAAAGAACTGGTGTCTTGTTATTCTTCTCTTTCAGGCCTGGTTCGAAGCTCATCCAGTGGGTATCTTTCTTATGTAAATGATGAGGCAACTCCATAATTCTCACTCAGAGTCACTTCTTATAGAAATATATTTTTTTTTGTTAGAAAATTGTGAATAAATAAATTGTGATTATTATTTGTAATTTGTAGAAGTATCCCTATCTCCAGGAGATTGTGAGTTCAAATCCAGATGATGCAACAGCCATCTGTGGCCAGGAGTCCGAGCCATAACTCACTCTCTCTCTCTCCCCTGTCAGTCAGAGCTACACTAGCCAATCATGGGTGTCTGTGAGCTCATGTATGAGGAAGAGGGTAGATAGCACTTTCCTTCGCGTGTTTTCAACTGTCTGGTGATGAGCTTGGAACAGATGCGATGGCTGGCTTCATGTCTCTTACCATCCATAATTGGTAGCTGTCATATGATAAGGGAGAGCTAGCTAGTGGGTGGGAACTGAGAGAATGAGGAGAAAATAGAGGCTTTTCCTTTCACATAGGGTTCCTAAAACCCCTTTTGAAGGCTAAAATTGTTAACCATACAAAAGTAACCATTTTTTTTCTGAGTGTATTTAAGCTACTTTTATTAAACATTATAAAGTCCAGTGATTTTCTCTGATGATCACACATAGATTTTTGAGTAAACTTCATCGGAGATATGATTTGCTCACAGGTGTTTTTCAGTAATGAATGGACAGTCCATTAGCTCTCAGAATGAACAGAGCCAATGATGATGAATTCTGTAGGCGTGACGTGAAGCACTGAGCTGTTTTCTTTCTTCTTCCTCTTCCTTTGTGTTGTGCTCTTACGAGGCATGAGTAAAAATAACCCATAATTTTGTAATTCCCTTGTTAGCCTGTTAGCAGCTTCTACATGTAGCTTGCTTTGTTCTTATTGGCTCTTTGACCCTGTTCCCACGGTTACTGTCGTCACGGCTCTTGACACTGGCTAAACACCAGGTCATTGATTTTCTCCTGCCCTATGAGAGAAATAGAAAGAAAGTCCATAGGGAGGAATTGTTTATAGGTAACAAAGAAGAGACGTCTTCATGTTATCATTTTAATAGCCAGCCCTCACAAAGACACTGTCTGTCCTACACAGTGTGAGACACCATTAAAGAGGACTGAGTCAGAGTGTGAGACACCAATAAAGAGGACTGAGTCAGAGTGTAAGACACCATTAAAGTGGTTTGAGTCAGTGAGCCTAACTGGATTTTAGCACATATGTGTACTTGGTGTAGATGGCGCTGAATCACACACCCTATTAAATGCTGACTCACCCCTTGTTAGTTCTGTTGTTCAGAATGAGATCATTCTGGACCATGATTACACAATCGATTCTATGGTATGAGTGTGTCAGTGTGGTCTCCTATAACAAACTCAAAGCACACTCTGTGGTTCTTATGCTCAGTAAGATATACGATTCAATTTATCCAGACAAGCTCGCCAGTTTGATCCTGACCTCGGGATACTGTCTGGCGTTGGTTTCCTCCGGGTTCTTCAGTTTTCTGCCGCCTCCCAAAACTATGCATGTAGGCCGATTGGATGTGCTAAATTGCCCCTATTTGTGAACAGGTATGTGAATGTGTGTGTATGGTGGCCTGTAATAGACTGGAATTCCATCCAGAATGTATTCCTGTATCATGCCCAGCATTCCTGGGATAGACTCTGAATCCACTACAACCCAGAGCAGAATAAAGTGCTTACTAAACATGAAAGAAAGAATGAAGGAAAGAATGAATTACCTACCATCCACATCTGAAACCATCCTTTCCTCTGCCATGATGAAAGGCTAATGGTCAGTAACAAGCTGGAAATTTGGAGATCAAAATTGTTTCACTCCAGTCCCCAGTCTCTGGAGGATGTTTATGTTAAACTTGTTTAAGTTCTGTAAGAAAAAGGTCTGAATGTGTTTTGCGTTCCACCATGTGTATGTGTGTGTTTGGCCAGAAACCCCAATAATAAAAAAACAAAAAACATATGAAAAGTTGAGTCTTCATAACTTTCTGTGAATCTGTTAGTTTGTTGGACTTTGTGTAGTTTGGTTTAATATACTGACTGTGTGTGTTGGTTGATTTCTGCAATTCTTCAAGAAATGATTGCTTTAGAATAAACTGATTTGGAAGTGTGTCCCCTCTTGTCTTTTAAACAGAATTATTCAACAGTGCTGTTGAATTCTCAAATCCGATCGGTCAGAAGGTTTTGATTAATTTTTTCTTCCAGCTCTGTCTGTAGTTCTGGCTGGAAGACAAATCACAGATTTATATTAATGTGCTCAGTCTAATACATTATTGTTTCTATAGTAACTCATTCTCATGGACTTGTATGGCAGACGCTCCATATAATCTAAGACTAATAATAAATGGGCTTATTGTATTGTAAAATGTATCGTTGTTGTCATGGTGAAGGTTTTTGTAAGGAACTATTAATTTACCATTTATGGAAGGAGTCTCTAGTGTCAGAGATTTGTAACGGTCAAAAATAACATTGTCCAAAGTTTATGAAAGATAAGTATATAGTTGCTATAACTTAAGTGATAACAGGAACATACTTGTCTTCCAGATGTTCCACAACCTTAAATGTAATTATAAATGGTTCTCATTCATTAAGTAATAAAAAATAGCATTAGCAAATTGCTGTGGTATAAGAGGAATAAAACACTTCCTGATGTTATAAGAACAATCAGCTTGTGCATTGTGGTCCGCTTTTCCTTGGGCCACTTCAGAATAGTTTTGTATAACAGCAAAAGGTCCAAAAGGTTTTTTTTTCCTTACTTAGAGTTCAATCTGTGTAGTAGTAGAGTGCGTGTGTGTCTGTCAGGCTAGCTGCTAGGTAATCTTTGTAAAATTAGCTCCACAAGATGTTTACCGTCAGAATGTTTGCATTTTGGACAGATGCAAACATCCTACTGAGATCCTACTCATGTTTCTCCTCTTATTAAATCATTATGAAATTTATACTTTAAAGTACTGGATCATATTGCAGATAATATAGTGTATGGTACAGCATTAGGCTGGCCTAAACGAATTATTTACCTGAGCTGCATTATATGTATGTATTATATAATTCTCCTTATGATTTTGTCTTCTCTTTTCTCTTTCATATCTTTCATGCCTGATCCATTTCATATCACAGGTAAGTGATTTTATATTCTTTATCTTTCACACAGGTTTACATACTTTGATTAATTTGAATGGAAGTACTGAATGTCCAGCATTTGTACACATTTTACGTAACATGTCATTCTTGTAGGCAGTATGTTGATTCATGCATGTTGAAAATGAAATGTCTGTTCATAAATAAAAGTATGCCACCTGGGGCCAGGTTATCAGTTTCAATTCTAATTCAACACCCAGTGTGAACATGAAGTCTCTTATTTGTTACTGTTTCATATATTCACAGCACAGAGTAAATTATCAGACAGGAGCACGGCACCACACTGCTTTAGAAAATTAAATGCTGTGGCTGCCATTTCGTTAGTTTGAAATGCACCAGGTATTTTAGACTCATCTCAACTTGGTCCTGGTAATTTGTTTGTAAGACTGAAAATTATTCTCACATTCAGCATTTAAATATATAATTATCCTGCTATATGACTGCGCCCCAGAAATCTCATTCACTTGAATGGCTTGTAATGGCTTTAAGGGATGAGGTGAACTGTGACTGAGCTTTGGTCAGTGGGGAGAGTATAGGGGACACTTGTCATTGTGTGGGACATGGGGATTGGAATAATGGTAGGAGTGTAGAGGACACCTAGTGAATGTAGGGGGCAGGGAACATGGGGCTTGGAATCGTGCTGAGAGAATGTTGGGGAATTGAGAATTAGAATAGTGATGAGTCTGTAGAGAATCCAAGTGTTTAGATTTGGAACACTTACCTCACTGCTGACTTTTTCAAAATTTCCATCTATTACCATCTATTTTTTTTACCCGATCAAATTCCTTACTCCAGTGGTTGTCATCCCTTTTGTGTCCAACTGTGACTTGCCAAAGATTTTGCAACCTCCTTCCTCTGGACTTGCCCTAAATCATACTACAGCAACCTCTGTTTCTCAGCACAGGGGATGCAGACTGCACTGAAAATCCTTTGGTTGTGTAATGTGCTACTGCAATAAACACATTTCATTGCTACCTCTTCTGCTACTAGCATGTTCCTACCTTTATTAAATATGATAGCTTAAATACAAATGCACATAAGAACATGGCACTGCTTACCAGAACTAAATGAAACAACTATATTTGGCTAAGCAATACTGTACACTGCCTCTCTAGTTTGATTTTTTTTTCCTCGCAACCACTCTTTCTTTCAGCTTATAAGAAGAATGTGATAAATACTGACAACTTGTTCTGAATACTATCTTTCTAAGAATGAAGAACATTATTTCAACAAATTTGAAACTCTCACTCCCCTATAGGAGACATGTGGTGTAGTAATCTATATGGTGAGTGTGTATGGCACATAATAGCTTGATGACTGGTGTTTACACATGTTGAAACTGCATTTTAACTGATATAAGAATGTCCCCTATACAGAGGTGGGTAGAGTATCCAAAATCTGTACTCAAGTAAGAACAGTAGCCTATCTCAGTTCTGTGATGGGCACATTAACATCACATAACCTGTCATTTGCAATAAAATCTCAAACACACCCAGATGGTTTTCTAACAGTTAACTCTGTCTTTATTTTCACATTCACAACACAAACTTGTCAGCATCTGCATTTACACAAGCTAACACAGAACAAAAGAGAAGGTGTGTGTGCAGAGTGTGTGTTTGTTATTATGTTTGTGTATGAACTTGTTAATGTGTGTTTGCGCTTCAGTATGTGAATGTTGGTAATATGTTCTTTCTGTTTTTACAGAATTTTACTGTTGAACTTCAGTAGTGCCCATAGTTACCAAATTACCATTAATAGGGTTCAAATAGGCATAATTTTGACACTTACCGCTACGTGTGCACAACATGCATCGCATTATGAAACTATTCTTTTTGACATCTTGGAGTGAAAACATAGACTGAACTTAAGGCCACAGGTCTCGCACACGTCTTCCTCTGCTTCAGCCATCATCTTCCAACGAAACGCGCGCTAAACGTATGCAGGAGATGCGTAGCAGCCTCTCGCGAAGCAGCCTCTCCAACGTCTCGCGAGACTTGCGAACAAGTCATATAAACTAATTATTTAAAAAATCTCATATTTATTACCATTTGACAGTAACGGAGGAACGCAGCCAAATGTAGCGAAGTAAAAGTAAAATGTTTTCACTAAAAATGTACTTGAGTAAGAGTAAAAGTACACATCTTTAAATATCCTCTAAAAGTACAAGTTACCCAAAAAATTTACTCAAGTAAATGTAACAAAGTAAATGTAATTCGTTACTACCCACCTCTGCCCCTATATCTATATATTCATAACCAGAGGCAGTCATGTCTGATACAATCATATATGCTGATATTAAAGGTCACTGAGAGCAGGAGGAATGAAAAAAAAGACATAAAGATATTGCTAGAAGCTCTATATATACCATATCAAGAGTGGAAATGAAGAGAAAAAAACATCACAGGCCATTAGAGGCATGTGGAGAAGAGAAAGAGATTTTTATCTGTCTCTAACCTCTGTGTGATTGTTCTAGCACCGACACCCAGAGTGACATGTCCAAGCGATGAGGAAAATTGCATTGGACTGCTATAGTACTCACTACTTCATTATCTCAGAAAATGATCAGACATTGAGAGAAAGTTTTAATCCGGGTTCACATGACCCAATTTTTGCAACATTATAGCTAAAGTTTACAGGTTGAATCTGAAGCAGTCAGGCTCAACGGTTTAATATTTTCCTCCACACTCTGGATGTCTTCTAGCAGTGTAGGATGATCAATGACTTAAAATCCAGACAGATCCTATCAATTCAGAGTGTGAAAACAGTAAATACTGGAAGTAGATAAAGACAGAAAAGGAGACAGGCATTCACGGCTGTGGTGTTAAGTTGGAGCAGGAGCACATACATATACAGTGTTTACTTGAAGAAATACAACAAAAATGCAGACGCTGTAATTGCTGAAGCCTTGAACCAGCTTGGTGAGATCTGTTTTGTTTTGTTATGGCTGAAAATTTCATGTGCGTTTACTTTCAATTCTGAAAAAAAAGACAAGTTGGACAATGTGAATCCCTAGTTGTTAATGTGTGATCTGCAATTTTTCACTATACAAATTTACAAGAATGAGTCAGGAAGTGTTCACTGTCCACTTAGCATATATCAGCAATATTGCATGAGCAAGAGTGCAGTTATACTGAATATCGGCATGGTTGTGATTCAGCCGCAGGCGCAAGGCCACATGTGCCGATATTCAGCATAACCACACGATTACGAGTATGATATTGCTTTTACACAACACTTTTATAAATAAGAACTTAATATCCAGTAACTGACATTTCGGAAACAATTTGGCCAAGTTTTTGTTTATTTTTGTTTATTTTTGCTTTGTGAGTGGAAGCAGATCTCGAAGAAGCCATACTCACTGATAGCCTGTCATCTAGCTGGCTAGCTAGCTCACAGTGAGTCGTAAATTCCTCTTAAAGGTGCATCCAGTTTAATTAGCTTACCCTTCTTCCTTTTCATGTGCATCTGACGAGCTTTCATATTTTAAGTCAGAAGTTATATTCAGGAAAAGTACCATTTTTCCATGTCTGCTAATGTGGCTAACGGCTTCAGTGGGACAGTTGCTAGAATTTGGATTTTACGTGGTGAGCACAGACATGCGGAGTATACAACACTGAAACAATCCAGTGCGGGTATACTAAATATAAGCACTCTTGGAACCATGCAAATAAGTGCACTGGAACTAAATGTTGTGTAATAGAAGATATACAGTCAGGTCCATAAGTATTTGGACAGTGACACAATTTTCGTAACTTTGCCTCTGTACATCACCACAGTGGGATTGAAATATAGCAGTCAAGATGTGATTGAAGTGTAGACTTTCAGCTTAAATTCAAGGAGTTTAACAAAATATTGAATTAACCATTTAGGAATTACATTTTTTACAGAGTCCCTCCATTTTCATAGGCTCAAAAATAATTGGACAAATATAATATACAAATATAATAACATATTTATAAATATAAGGATTATTTTTACTAGTTGGATGCAAATCCTTTGCCTGAAATCTGGAACCCATGGATATCACCAGATGTGGAGTTTCCTCCCTTGAGATGCTTTGCCCCCTGGCCTTTGCTGCTGCCTTCAGTTGCTGCTTGTCTGTGGGTCTTTCTCAGAGCATGCTCAGTTGGGTTGAGGTCAGATGACTGACTCAGCCATTTAAGAGCATTACATTTCTTTGCTTTGGTGGTATGTTTTGGTTCATTATCCATCTGCACTGTGAAGCGCTGTCCTGTCAGTTTTGCAGCATTTGACTGAATCTGAGCAGAAGGTATAGCTCTATACTTCAGAATTCATCCTGCTACTTTCACCATCAGCAGTCACGTCATCGATAAACACATGACCCAGTTCCATTGGCAGCCATTAATGCCCATGCCATAACACTGCCTCCGTGTTTGACAGATGATGTGGTATGCTTTGGATCATGAGCCATTCCTTTCCTTTTCCTCCCTTCTCTTCTCAGCATTCTGGTACAAAATAATCTTGGTTTCATCTGTCCAAACAATCTTGTTCCTGAACTAGGCAGGCTTTTTTAGATGTTTTCTAGCACTCTAATCTGGCTTTTCTTTTCTTTCTGTTCTTGAGCGTTACCAGTGGTTTGCATCTTGTATTTACATTCATGAAGGCATCTCATGATTGTAGACTCTGGCAATGATACCCCTACCTCCTTGAGAGTGTTCTTGACTTGGCTAGAGTTTTTCTTCACCAAAGAAAGATTTCTGCAATCATCCACTTTAGTTGTTTTCTGTGGTGTTCCAGGCCGTGTGGTGTTGCTGAGCTCGCCAGTGCATTCCTTCTTTTTAAGAATTGTTGATTTGGCCACTCCTAAAGTTTCTGCTATCTCTCCGATAGGTCTGTTTTGTTTTTTTTTTCAGCTTAATGATGGCCTCTTTCACTTGCATCACATTTCTTTGGACTGCATAGTGAGTTCCCATGAACAGCTACCAAAAGCAAATTCAACACTTGGAATCAACTCCAGATCTTTTATTTCTTTAATTTGTCATGAAATAAGGAGGAAATAGGCCACACCTGGCCATGTAAACGCTTATCAGTCGAGTGTCCAATTAATTTTGAGCCTGTGAAAATGGAAATACTATGTAAAAATGGCTATAATTCCTAAATGATTAGTGCAATATTTTTGTTAAACCCCTTGAATTAAAGCTGAAAGTCTACACTTCATACAAATCTTGATTGCTTCATTTCAAATCCATTTTGGTGGTGTACAAAATTGTGTCACTGTCCAAATACCTACCTGTGGACCTACCTGTGTATTGTATCTAATAGGATTGGGATGATTGATGATAGTGTGCAGAATCACAGAGCAATTCCAGCTACTGTGATGGCTGTCAGAAAATGTGTCTGCAGCTTTAAGATTGACAAAAATAAACTGTGTTGCATCTCATAATATATGTTTCCTTTACCTATGACTTTATGACTATGACATAAAGGTGTTGTGATATTATGACTTCCTGTCATGAGTCCAAATGTTGCGTCTCAAATCAATTTAGAGACAGACGCTATTCCCTTATACAGAGACTTGCATCACTGACATGTGACGCACAGGATGAGGAACACAAACACTGTCTTTCTCTCTCTCTCTCTCTCTCTCTCTCTCTCTCTTGATCTCTCTATCTTTAATGCTTGCATCTCCTTTCTTACATCTTTCTCTCTTCCTCTCTATTTGGTAAAGAAGGTAATCAGGGTTGATTGCATGTTTGACTGGATTGCATGTCTGACAGTGCATAAGCTACACACACACTCACACACACACACACAGAAAATAGGAGACAGAGTGCATTTGACTGAGGGAGAACTTCACCTTTTGTCCCAGAGCGTGACATCTCTCTGCCATGATGCTTGGATGTGTGTATGAGGCTAGTTTGTGTGTGTGTGTGTGTGTGTGTTTACTGTCTATGAGTTTTCGTGTGGAGGTTAATTAAAGAGCCATGGATAAGAGGAGAAGATCAATAGGACAAACTCTCTATTTCTGTCCAGTACACACATTCTCCCTGGTGATTTCTGTAAGGACAGGGCAAACAGCCAGCACAGAGGACACACACACACACACACACACACACACACACACACAGTGGCTGTTTACTGGGTGTAATATCCATTCGATAGAGTCAAGAGCTATGCCATGTTGCATAGTAAAATAATCAGCATTATAAAATGACATTACAAATATTACAGTCTCATACTATACACATAATAATGCACTCATTCAAATCTAACACCTTTTTACGATCATGCTGCTTTGGCCAGGCCACTACACTGATCGTTACTAACCCTGCGTTCACACCAACAAGCGCTAAGTCGCTCTTCTCACTTGTAGTTTGTCTCTTCTGGGATTGGAGCGAGTGCTACTGTTGTCGTGCGTGGGTGTGTACCATCCGTCCAGGGATATATATGATTTACTTCAGTTTAAAATGTATTTAAAATGTATACTTATATTTTAATAAAGTGAAAAAAATGGGTTGTTTGATGATGAGGCTTTTAGTTGTTAGCAGATTAGCAATGCAAGCTAACTGTACCACTCACCAGAGGTACCACTATACGGTATGTCTATATTTCTGTATATCTTCTTACTAGTTACACAAATGAAATAACGCACTAATTAGTGTGAAAATTGGTTGTTTTATTTACATGTCATTTACCAGGTATTATTTAATATATCAGATATTAGCAGATCAACAGTGCAAGCTAAGTGTACTAACTACAAACTCATTCCAGAGACACGGGTGATCTCTGCTACTTCTTTCCAAGCTTCATTTAATGTCCTTCAACATATTTAATGAGAGGTCGTATATGACAGGATAAGACGAAATCACAGTTATGAGGTTTGATTAAATTTTTATGAGACAAGCAGCACATAGGAACTAATTACAGGTAGGAATTAAAGTTGTTTAAGTAGGAATGAAAAAATGTGGTACCGTGTTCGCCACATGTTTGGTCCAAGTAATCATTTCAAGCCTCTTGCTTGGATTTGTCGCATTAGTGTGTCATACCTGATTTACGTAAAGTTGAGATCTGAAAAAATCTCTGCTGCTGTTGCTGAAATCATGTTAAGAACATACATAGAAAACGAACGTTCACTTGTCGCTTTGTCGTGTGCAAGTGTGAACGCAGGGTAAGAAACGTGTGTGTGTGTGTGTATGTGTGAATGTGTCGCCTCTGGCTTTTTCTTTGGGGATGTACATCTACATCTACATTTCTGTAAAGCTGCTCTGTGAAAATTCCCGTTCTTATACAAATGTGTGTGTATGTTTGTGTAAAAGAGCCTGAAGGACGGGAGTAAAAATACACAGCGTGTGTGATCATTTCTCATGTCTATGCGTTGTGTTACACTCCTCCGGAGGGATCACACTTTGCCACTCGCTTGTTATTATTGCACTCTCTCTATCTCGTTCAAATCCACATCCTTCCTGAATCCTCTGAGAGCAAGAGAAGAAATACAACGTATAAATATCACACCTTCAGAATCTCATCATCACTATGTCTTACATGCTCACACACTTACACACGCTCACACAATTACACTGTCCTGAAGAAATACACACACACGCACACACACACACACACACACACACATACTATTAGATCATTTGTTTATCTTCTTGTTTTGGCCTCCACATGTTGTGGCAGAGAGGCTGATCAGTCACAGGGCTGTGTGTAAGGTTAGTAACTGCAGGATCAGTAACACTTGTCTGCTTTCACTTCCTCTCACACTCAGCAGACACTACTGTTATTAATGTGTCCTCTACCGAGGCCATGCTTTTGGGAGCGTTGAGGAGATGCAGTAATTCCTCCTGATCATATCAGCTGGGCCACAGGTTTCAGTCAGTGTGTGTGTGTGTGTTTTTGTGTGTGTGTGTGTGTGTGTGTGTGTCTGATGTAACTTCCATTAAATAAAATACAACACTAACTGCTTTATCCTGCTGAGGGCAGAGGCAGCGGTGAGGTGCATGGGTTCAGGGTGTGTGCTTGTGTTCCTGCACATGCAGTCCTGCTGTGCACAGCAAGAACAATTTACCTGCAGCTCAGCTAGCCCTGTTCCCCTCCTTACTTTCAGAGTCTGTGTGTGTGTGTGTTTGTGTGTGTGTTTTTGTGTGTATGTGTGCGTGTGTGTGTCTAAAGTGAAAACCTGCAGCCTCTTAGACATGATGGGTACCTGCCACAGTTATTTTTTTTCCGCTCTTATTTTGCTCTCTCTCTCTCTCTCTCTCTCTCAGAATGTATAGTTTGCTTTACTTTTTCTATGTGTGTGTTTGTGTGTGTATATGCGTGCATGTGTGAGTTTGTGTCAAGTGAAAACCTGCAGCTCTGTTTGTAGACATGATGGCTTCATGTAACAAGTCTTCCTCTTTGCTTTTCTTTTGCTCTCTCTCTATCTCTCTCACCCATTCACTCTGTCCTTGTCACTATGTCTGGTTTTGTGTTTGATTGATCTGCTATCTCTTGCCAGATGATACACCAAGGAAACCCACTTCCCACCTCCTCTCTCAATATCTCTCTCTCTCCTCTGTGATGAAAAGAGAGTGTCACTCTGTTAGTATTTGTTTTTTTCTTCCCCGGTTCATTTTTCAGTCACCCTCATCACTCACTTCTGACTCCAGTGAAGCGGCTAGCACATTTGTCTCTATCCTTCAGTGTCTCTTCATCTCTCGGTACAGTGACAAATAAACACACACATAATGACAGTTAAACCTACAGCAGCAGCATCATATTGGTCTCTTCAGCTTTCCTTTAATGTCTCCTCTGCTCGTTACTAACACTCGGATTGAGCTGCTTAACCTTTATTCCAGCCATCATCTTTATTTTCCTCATAACTTGTGTGATTGTCAGAGTGGCTATGAAGCCTGATGAGGCATACTGCATGTTATAGTGAGGTAATATACTTTTATTGCCATTATGCATATTCACAGGGATGTATAGAGAAAGTCCATCAGGAGCAGGAGGCATCTATAGTATCATACAGTCTGTGGAACAGTAGCTGTTTTGGTGTTGCTATACAATATTTTAGGCTGATATTATTAGAAACCTTATGAAGAACACTGAAATTCTAAAGCAAAAACATCATGACCAGGTTGAAATAAAAAATGAGTTTTATTGGAAACACTACAGAAAACAAACAGACCAAAAATGAGTAGTAAAAGAGTAATCCAAAACCACAGGAAAAGGTAAAAATCATGAAGCATATTTCAGAACTGTACTGACTTACAGTAGCATGAGACTAACACAGCAGTATATACACTAATGTGAATGTAGTTGGAAAGAGATGAGAAGACCAGAAAGTGGGGGGAACTTGAACTGACGTACTGGGTGGAAACTAGGGAAATGGGCGTGGCTACAAACAAATAGAAGTTTCCTGAGGGTGGTGCGGTTGTGCCAACCAAATAAACTTCATCACTAGTGGATAGTTTATTATCCACTTGTGTTTTTCCAGGTTTTAGTGTAAACTCTGTTTTATAAAGTTGGTGAACTTGGGCTGCAACCAAAAAAAAAAAAAAATTTATATCAAATGTAATCTAACGATTATTTCTTCTTGCAAATACAAATAATTTAACTCACAAATAGAATTTGACTAAATTAAATAATAATAACAATAATAATAATAATTCCAGAAAGCTTGCCAGAAAGGTTCATAGAGTATCTGGATGAGACTAGGTGTGCATCAGGACTGGTATCCTGTGGGATTCAACAAACTGAGGTTTTTACTTTCATGTAATGCGTGAGCAAGCAGTCCGATATGAAGCTTGCAGGTCAAACAGAGACCATCTTCATTAACATGAACATACAGGTTCATTCATTCCTCTTTAGTAGCCGGGTCAGGGTGTCAGAGGTTTAAATTAGCCTACTAATTTTGGGAAATTAGCTCGATTTTTTAGCAGATATTATGGTGAGGTGCAAACAAAAATAATACCTGTGCGAGCACAATAAAAAAACAAACAAAAAAAAAACAGTTTATTGCACATCTGTAGTTATGAACTTGAGTGATGTATCTGAGGTTGAGGAACTGTTACAGTTCACACACCATGCTGATAGTGCTTGTATTCCTACCTCTTGGAGAAACACTGGAGTTTCTTTCTACATTGGGGCACATTGGGTTTAATTCTGAATACAGATACTAACTTCGTGCCTCAAATTGCTTACTCATATACTATACTTTTCTAGACTATTATTGCATGCTGACATTCACTGGTTTTCATGTTTCAGTCAGTGTTTGAATTAAAAGCCTGTCACATAGCCTTTAAGCATACCAAAATATCTGTTTTGAGTACCAGTCTTCTCGAGCTTATAGATTAGTAAATACTTTCGAATGTACAGTGAAGGCTTTCAATTTGAAACACAGATCATGACAGCAATCACGCTGACGGAAGAAAGTTTCAAAGAGAAACAGGCTTGTGAGTGTGTTTAATATTGCTGTGTGTGAAATTGCTAAACATTACAGTTTGAAAGGAAACCGGATGGACAGGGATGTGTCATCTAGTGGATGTCTCTTAAGCCTTCAAACGTTCATAACATAGGCAGACGAATGTGTAAACAATGATGCTCACGTTGCTGCTGCTTCTGCACATGCACACAAAGTCATGCGTTAAGTATAAATGGGCCTTTAAACTAGTAAGCTAGTATTTCACATTCCGTATTTGACTTTCGATAGTAATATGGTAAAATGCCTTATAACCTATAATGGCAAAAATGTCATTTAAAAATCAGAACATTATATAAGTCTAGCAATATTTTACTTCCTGCCAGTCTGATCTATCACTCTGCCAGATTTAAGTAAAAGTAGCCTGCTGCAAATAATCACATATTTGTTAAAAGAAAGACTGATAGCTATTAACACACAAAAAGGTGCTTCTGAATTTCCAACTTTTCAATCACTAGTGCAGGATTATAAATTTAGTAGTGTGTGCTGGTCAGTGACTCACATTTGAGAGTGTGGTATTAGAGCTGCAGTAATTGAGCATGTGTGCCTGTACAGCATACACTAAAATAATTACTTTCTACAAACTTTTTCAACTCCCACTTTATTACTTTGGCAGTACATGCCAACTGGTATTCTACTCACCTCCAACTCCCTCTGCAGTCTGTACAGTCTGTACTTTTTTATAATCTGTTGGGATTTTTTTAATGTGTCTAGTGTATCCAAGACTTTAGGTATACTGCATTGTGGGTAGTGTTTGCTCACTACTTGTTCAGACAGCATATGGCAGGCAGTCTGCTAAGAAACCTTATCTTGGTCCAAATTGAAGACAACAGTGCATGTTTCCTTATTGGCAAAAAATGTTTCTCTGACCATTGTATAATAATTAATAATTTAATAGTGTAGATTTGTATTGAACTCCAAATGGTGAGAAAAGTTTAATAATTAAAATGATGTCAAATGTTAATATTGACATATGACTAGTTGTGAGTTGAAATGTCAGCGAATGAACAGAGGATTATTGAAGAAAAGTCTCAGTCTAGACATTTAATGATCTAGAGCTTTAAATGTACGCTACAGGTAAAAGATCTATACAAATGGTGTAAAAGGTTTTTAGTGGTGGCTTGTAAAGATGTTGAATGGGAGAGCTAAAACAAGTCTAATATTCAGTGACTCAGCATCTTATGAAATGGTTGAGGTTTATAACAAGGAGCTTTCATCATAGGCAAAATACTATTATACTATTATACACATAAGACCATGCTCACTGAAAGACAGTAATAACATTGAGAATTGTTAAAGTCAGGTGTCAAAACCACAATTAAGCTCTATCTCTTTTCATATAGCAAGCATGGTAAACAGAAAAGCTGGGCTTGCACTTAATACATTGATTAGACAATGTTTGTTTCGTCTGTTTACTTCTAATTTCTCCTCCAAAGACATTTAAAAAAAATCAGTGATCGAGAAAGTAATATACATTCTTCATGTTTATTACATCCAAGGCTGTATTTCTAGTGTGCTTTCTCAGTCAATGTTGATGACATGTTCATGTTATGGATGTGTCAGTGAAGCACTTGATAAGAATCTCAGTGAATCTACAGACTGAGCTAGAAAGAAATCAGCACCTTCCTCTACTTCATACCATTTGGTGTATTTTTACTTGCAGTAGAACTATTGGTGTTGTTGCTGTTCTTAGTTCCAGAAAAGTAAAAAAAAACATGCAAAAACATGAGCCTTATTTTTATGCATTTTTCCTTGAATGATGGGGGGGCTTAGCCATGCTAGCCCGTTTAAACCAGGCTGCCACAGTTAAATGCAAATGTACGGCTATGACAGGAGACTGGAGACTGGAGACTGACCTGCTGAGCTCACTAGGCAGCTAAACGTTACATTCCCAAATGAATTCAGTGTTTTTCCATTCAGGGTTTCTGGAATGCATAAAAAACACCTTTTAAACCCTTAGGACCTCATCTTTATTATAGTGTGAAGAAAACAAAATATACAAACACAGCATTCCTCCTTGCCCTCATCATTATCATCATTATGAAGCATGTCAATGCTTCATAATGCAACATTGGAAGGCACTGGCTCAGAACATTACTAATTCATTCTGACAGTATGTGTATGTGTGTGTATGAATATTAATGTTTCATATCGGCAACCCTCATTTTCTGTTCCTGTATATCATGATTAGGGAAAAAATTTATTTTTAAAGATAAAAATGCAATAAAACTGTGGTGACATCTGGTGCATGAATTTATTATTTCTTAATAATTACACTATGTATTAAAACATAGATTTAGAATTTAATTTTGTGTTGGTTCTTATATTCAGGACACTTCAGGGTTTGTTAAGAGTTTAATTTGCAGAATTCTGAATTGAGCTCTTTTGAGTGTGATTAAGTGTTTTCTGTTTGTTTCGGTGTGGCCTTGGTTAGGACGCTGAGCGACTGTTGCTATCTGTGCTGCTATTAACATTCAGCATGAGCTTTACTTCAGTAGCAACAGGGGGAAAAATGTTGTCACTCTCATATATACGCTACAGGCAGAGATTGCTTTTGGCTGTTCATTTCATTACAGAGAGAGAGAGAGAGAGAGAGAGAGAAGGTGTGTGTGTGTGTGTGTGTGTGTGTGTATGACCCCGTGCTTCTCCTTTAGCCTAGACTAAGTTATCCTAAAGCCTGTTTTGGTTAGCAAGGATTAGCCAGTTCCCAGGCTAATCATATTAGCATTCTCCACATGACATTCCTTCAGCCCTGCATTTACATGACCAAACTAATTTCTCTCTGTGCCAGTTATAGAGACTGAGAGAGAAAGTGCAGGAGAGAGAGAGAGTGAGGGATAACTTGAAGGGTAAACAGCAAAATGAAGGACGCAGTAGAAAGCTGTTTCTCTGCATTCTGAGTGAGAGCCTTGGCAGGAGAAGAGGAGGGGTGAAGAGAGGACAGACTGATGGAGAAAACAAAGTAAGACGGATGGAGTGGTGTGATGAGAAACAGCATTGGAGGAGGAAAGAGGAGACGAGCAATAATTCTATTAGTTTCAGTCGCCGTGTCATGGCTTTGAAGGTTAAAGTGGAAACGCCTGTTAGTGGGAGCTTGAAAATGTCAGTCATGAAACATGTAAGACATTTTGTTAGTGCAAATTCGTTACCATTACCATTATTAGTAGCTACGTAGCATTACAATAGCCTAATCATTCCTGTATACACCTAAACCACAGAGGTAAAACTGAATAAAATTCTATTCCATAAAAAGAGGTGGATAATCTGTTTAATTATCAGTTAAGTTAAAGAATAATCACCATGGAAACCAAAATGTGATTACTTTCACAATGGTATTCTTGGCATACCTTCCCCAACATGTTGGATTATTCATATGCAGTAACCACTTTATCCCGTTCAGGATCCGAAACCTGTCCTGGACATGATGCAGAAATACACCCTAAATGAGATGCAAGTCCATTTCACGACACCATGCACACACACACACACACACACACATTCACACCTAAAGGCAATTTAGAGTAGCCAGTCCACCTCCTGGGATGTTTTTGGACACTGGGAGGAACCTGAAGGAAACCCACATGGACACAGGGAGAACACGTACAGAAACTCCACACAGACGGTAACCCATGTGGGGGCCATGGAGCTGTGAGGTGGCGATGCTACCTGCTGCAACATTATGATGTCCATAAACAAACAAAGAATCAAACAAATACATGCATCATACATGGGGTGAATTCATCCGCCTTGAGCCCAGTGTTCACAGCATCACAAGACACACTCTTTTGCATACCGGAGCTCACAAACACCCGCAGTTGGCTAGTTTCACTGTGATTGACAGGGGAGAGAGAGTATGCAGCACCTCCCACTCAATTTTGCTGTCTTGGACTCCTGGCCATGGATGGCTGTGACATTGTCGGGATTTGAAGTCGCAGTCTCTGGAAGATAGGGTGAGCACTTTTGTGTTGTGCCACTCTTTTTGCTTTCTTTTTAATAATGATATTTTAAGTACATTTTGTTGCGACTGACAATTTAAGGGACTTGTTAAGGGAAAAATGAAGGTGACTGACTTATAAACACACATTCTGTTGTGCTAACTTTGACACTAAATTCAAAGCTGCCTTAAAACTCCAAAAATCATGGCATAAGATGTAAAGTAACCAATTTTGGGAAAAATCCTGTTGGCTTTTTGTCTTGCGCTGTGTAAGCTAGCTGGGGATCTTTCTTAAGCAGCAGTAGATGATGAAGCTGCTGTGAGAGCTGAAATGACAGATTAAGTCCCTGACAGTGAAAAACAAATAATGTGTTAGCTAATGTAACACTGTTAGTTTAAATCCCAGTACTGCCACAGAGCCACTATTAAGTGCTTGAGCTTTGTGCTTGGTTGCTGTTTTGCCTCACATGTCACTTTCAGTAAAAGCATCTGCAGTATGTCAAAGTCATATCTCTGCTGATTTAACGTCCAACTCCAGTCTAACTCCGAATCTGACCCTCTTGCCTCCAGAACAGCAGGACAACATGAGTGGGTGAGAGAGGGGAGAGATAGAGGAAGAATGGAGTGGTGGGCAGCTGTCTGTCATGATGATTGATGATGTCAGGGTAGAGTTTGGTGTGAGGAGGAAATGACAGCAGTATTATTTCCACTGACAGAATCATTGAAAGAGAGGGAGAAATAGGAGGAGAGATAGAGATACAGATAAAGAGTGAGATACTGTACAAAAATCTCTGTGAAAAATATTGAGTAAAACAGGTCTCTCATCTGTGGTCATTACCAAATAACAGATCCTTAGCAAGTTATAATACTGTACTGAGTGCTAAATATCAAACACTGAAAGCCAATAATCAGCTTTTTATTTGTACAACAAATTTCAATAGGAAAAAACTCCACTGCCAAAAAACTATTTTAATTTACGACTGTTCAGGCCAACTATGTGTTTTAACTGCTTGTCATTTGATATGCTATCACACAAGATCTGGCAAGCCTGGTCCTGTTTACAGACATCAATTTATTCACAGTTAACAAAGAAATTCAACTCACTCAACAGAATGTTTGTGATATTAAATAGAAGCTACAATTTACCAGAAGAGAAATGGAATACAGTTGAAACGCATATTTTGTGTGTAGTTTATTGTGTGCACAGCATTTCATTAGGGTAAAATAAATTGGAAATGTAAAGGCTTATCAGTTGTATTAATACTGTCCACACCATTTACCTATTCTGATATGAGAATCTTTCTTTCCTAACTTTTAAATCTTTTAATAACTTTTTAACTGAAATGCAATTGAAATTTATGGGAGCGTCTTCAGGAGAGAGGATCTTGCAGTTTCCATATTTTCGGTAACATGACAATCTGCTTTTCTTTTGTTGTACTAACTTCAAGAAAGAGAGGGAAAAAGAGACACCATTTTAGCCGACTTTGGAGCTCTATTTCTGATTATGTTTCAGTTGATCATTTTCAATTTCCCAGGTCAAACACTTTGTTTATTAAATAAAAATGTATTTATTTATTTTTAAGATATGGTGACTTTGTAGTACATTTTGTTTTCAATATTAAATATATCATTTCATAGCAATTTTGAATTTATTTTGTTTTGTACAGACAAAAATGCACATTGTTTTGCATTGTTAATTATACAGAAATAAAATAAGAGTCTTTTCAGTCATAATTTTTCCTCATTCAAATTTTTTTTCAAATTTTCTGAGAGTAGAATTGAATTGAATTGTGAACACATTATCATGAATCGAATTGTGACCGGAGTGTATATTAACACCCCTATTAGAAAGTAATGCATCACACCACCCCATTGTTGATCAGTTTCCTGTACAGCTCTGTTTTGTTTTATTCCTTATGTAACAATGCACAGCAAACATTAGACACATTAAAATATCAGAGAATAAACACAATAAAGCTACAGAGCTTATTTCCTTTGTGGTCCATAGAACAATAAATGGAAACTGATTTTAGAATAAATGAAAAATAATTTCCTGTTTGAATCTGTTCACAAAAACAGTGGGGTCAGTATACACACACACATACACACAGAGGATGGTGTTTTTGATTAATTTTGGTGTGTAAGATGTTCTCGGCTGGCAGAAATTTTAATTGCCCTGAGCCCTTCGCTGCTGTTTATTGTCACGGTGGTTCGTCTGCTCCTGCTTTGATACAAAATAAAGTGTGAATCCAGCAACGATCTCAGAGAAGAAAACACACTGATTTCACTCATCACACTCTCTCATCCATCTCTGACTACATTTCTCTCACTCTCTCTTTCTCTTATTGACATCCTCTCTCCGTATGTCCTTCCCTCTCTCTGACTCTCTCAATTTTTTTTTGGAGCGGACAGATGGTTTTTTGATGTCTCACAGCAATATCAGTCATGCAGCTCAGTGCTTACGCAGTACATGCAGAAACAGAAAGGCTCTGTTCCATGCTGGATGGGCCCAAGGGCCAAGATATGAACATATCAAGGATTTACAATACATTCTGTATGGTACATTTCATGCTTGACTCAGATGTGAATTTATCACTATCAAGGAAAATTGTGTTTTATCCAGGTAATACTCATAGCACACTCAAAAAAAAACAGATATGTCTTATATGTGAATACTATACACACAGTATTCCCCAGCATGCTTTGCACAGAATATGTACACAAGTTTTAATGAAGTGTAAACACAAAACTATGCTAAATGCTGAGAGAAATTTAGGAACATGCACAAACAATTCAAAAAGGAGGTGATCTTACTCCACCTTTCTACCACTGAAGAGTGGGAAGATGTGGGGAAAGATGAACATATAAAGTAAATTATAAATATATTCTTTGTTATTTTATCAGATGTTTAGCAACTGTGGGGATATAAACAATATCAGTACCTTCATAGCAGTGAAGCTGCTTAGATTGCATCAGATAAGGATAGTATATTACAATTATTAGTAGTATATTTCAGTTATTTGTAAAGCACTTATAACAGCAGACATTGTCATGAGAGTAGCTTTACAGAAATCATTTATAGAAATCACCCATCCTCTTCTGGGTGATTGTAAACTCTGGTATATAATGATAGTGGGATTATAAACTATTACAGTATACAGGTGTAGAATAAAGAGTAAAGACAAATAGTGCTGTGTTGAAAAGATGTTCAATATGAGTATAGTGTACTCCATAAAGTATCTATATTGTGTAAAAGAGTACTGGGATGAGCAGAGGATAGTCTTTATGATTACAGCAGCAGTTTTTAGGTACAAATCTACAGTATATAGTTTAGATAATGCACTGAAGCAAGAGTGATTCTTGGACATTAGCTGTTTTTGGAAAGTGCAAATATTTATGGTGAGAAAGTGAGTCACAAGAGCAGAAAGCACTTACAGTAGAGCATTAGGATGACTCAGGCAGGTCTGGAAGAGCAGGCATGGTAGATCAATATAGACCAACATTTCACTCAAACACTATGGGGCGAGGCCGTTCAGTGCTTATGCATGATATTTTACTGGGAGCCAATGCAGTGTGGATAAAATAGGGGTAATAATCTAGTAAAGCCTATTGTTGTGAGTGTTAAGTGTGTGTGCATGTAAATCTCAATAGAATACATATATATATATATATATATATATATATATATATATATATATATAAAGTGACTATGAAAAAAAGTGGATAAGCATGTGGGCAAATTGAGACATAGCATAATTAAACATTTAATTTTCCTCCACACATCTTTCACTATCATTCCTGGTCTGCTTTTTTACATTTCTAAATAAAGTCCACAGATTTTTTTTTTCAGAATGTCACATTTGCTTTTTGAAACCATTAAACACTCAACCGCATTACCAATTAAAAGTTTCAGTGTTGCCAGATTGCATCTATGAAATTGGAAAATTGTTAATCGCATTGGCCTGGAAAGAAATAACTTCATGCTGGTGGTTTTAATTTGGCCACAGTTTGAGAGTTTATAGGTAATTAGGAATGATTTAAGCAATGATTGTTTTAGAACCAGTAAGACCCAGTTTGGCAAGCTTGTGCATGCAGTATGTGTGCATTACTCTGAAACTAATGCTTTTGGTTTAACAAGAAGAATTCTCAGTTTAACACATGGCATATCAATCTGAAATGCTGATAGACTGCAAATAATAGTTATATATCACATTTGTCATTTTTTAATCTAACAAGTGGAATTGTAATTCCACAGACACTGCCAACTCCAACTCCTAAAACTCCCAAAACTATGACACTGTATCTTTATATTCTCACTCTGTATGTCTATACATGGTGGCTGAACATTCTGATTTTACTACAGTGACATTGTTCATTTATGAGCGGTTTATGTTCATATTTCCTCTGGCTGTTGTGGTTGCCGTGAACTTCTTGTCATCCCAGAACAGCTCAGAGACATTTAATGGGAAACAAAACAACAATTAAGCCAGATAACTCTCACTGGCTGCATTAAAAACAATGCAAAACTACACTTTTGTTTTCCAAACAAAAGCTTAGAACATACTTAAAACAATGCAAAACTACACGTTTATTTTCCCAACAAAAGTTTAGCGCATAGTTAAAACAATTTACAACTACACTTTTGTTTTCCAAACAAAAGTTTAGCACATATTTAAAACAATGAAAAACTACTTTTGTTTTCTCAACAAAAGTTTAGCATCTACTTAAAACAGTGTACAATGATTGGTGGATTTGGCTGAGATTAATGTGACTTAATATGGGTTAATTCTGGTTAATTGTATGAACTTACTGTAAATATAACAGTGATATTTGTACCAAGGTGTGCAAATTGAACATACAGATCAGAAAAGCACTGTACGTACATGAAACATACTCATAAGGCTGTATGTGTAGAATTTGCATTTCATAATTGTAGCAGAAATATATGTAGGTAACGGGATGCTGTGAACATGCTGTGATGTTGTGATGTGATGCTGTAAAACCTCAGGCATAGCTTGAACACAAACACACTGACAACAGACAAGCCCAGTAGGGGTTTAGATTTACTTTGCAAGCAGAGAAAGTGGCAAGTGTCTGTGCTCTTGTGGATATCTTGGGGTGCTCTTCTGTGCTTTTTTTGGATGATTTAGACAGATGATCAACGTCATGCTGGAGGACAGGCCTCTTCTGCAATTTAAAGAGAGAGTGAATAGGATTAGTACACTATGTAGCGAACATCTGGTGTTTTCTTCTCTGACTTTTCTTTCTATATTTTTATGCCAGTCAAGGAGGCTTGATGTAATCAGCTTCCTCCAGCTGCACACTCTTAAACTTGACTCTGCCCTGGCAGCATGTGCACTTGTTATATGTAATTTAGCCTCAACCTTAGGTGCCCTTTCTCTAGACAGTACACATCCGAAAATCCAAAACCGTAGAGCAGACAAGGGTCAAAACACAGTCAGGCTATAGAGTCTATAATCCATAGAGTGATACAATGAGCAGGCAAAGGGGCTAAAAACATTCAAGGCTAACATTTATGAACAAGGCTAGAACTTATGCAACTGGAGAACTGGTAAGACTTTGCCATGAACTACTGAAAAGTGTAAGCTTATATATGTGAAATGAAGAAATGAAGAGCATATTGGTCAGAGGTTATACTACAACTCAGGAGAGTGCAACCTCCACTGGTGGGAAGAGGTAATGTCCTGACCTGGTGTTACCCAATGTCAGTCAAATGATATCTTTCTCTAAAAGTATGTGGTTCTTGGCCAGAGCTAAATGATGAAAACTAATAGGCCCTAATTACTTTACTATTATCCAAAATAATGAGTACTAATTTGCCTCTGATTGGATAAATTGTGTGCACAGTTAGTGGTCATGTTGTGGGTGCTTTACAAATAATCACAAACAAGGTAGGGGAAGGAAAGAAAATCAGGTTTCTGTGTGTGATAATTATTCTTAATAATTTATGGCTAGTTTGGGTCTCAAAGAGACTCCAGGAAGAGTAAAACCAAAACTAAAACAAAAAATTATTTAAGATAAAGAGACACACTGTGTGTACATGGGTTTGAGTCTGTTATAGGTATACGTGAAGGAAAACATTTTAAATGCTGTTAGTATCAGAGATGGATATCTAATATGAAACCCATTTTGCTGTTGTAATGCTGAATCATTAACAAAACTTTTATTAATATTTTACTAAAAATTTGCTTTGACTACATTCTGTGTTTTGCATCCTTGGGTGGAAACAACTTAATTGCGTATTCATTAAGGCCAATGTACAAGACGGAAACACATTATTTTGCTCACATGAGAGGCACAGTTGTTTATAGACCCTGATATTAAATCAATTTGTACTCTTTTGTTGGTTTCCTCAAGTTTGCATAAGATTTACCCGTGGAAAGCTTTACTAAATCGAAGCCACAGACTGGTGTTGCTGTCCGTGGTGCTGAACTGGTGCTGGAAGCAATAAAGAACCATTAACTGCATTGACATCACCTCTTGTGTTAATTACAAATAATAGCTAATCAAAAGAACCTGCATTTGGTGTTGTGTTTGGTCTCATTATTATGCAGTAAAATTTAATTAATCATTTTGTATTGTTTCCAACTAACAGATGAGATGCAGCTATGCAATGTGATAGAATAAAATTTTATGTAGTGTACATCAAGAAAAGGAAATTTAGTAGCTTTTATCAGTAGAGCTTCAATGCTCAGTCACTAAAATAGTTATAAACTAGTTAAAAACTAGTTATAAACTGCTCGATTTAAAAAGAAGCAACACCACTTTGCTACTGGAAAATGTAACCTAGCCAGTTAAATTAGATTGCTAATAGCTTTGTGCAATGTTACTGTCCCACTATGTTTATAGTTGTCCAGTCTAAATACAGAAACACAACTCTTTGTACAGCATCAACTATGTGCAGTGTAAAGCTTCACAATTTTTAGTTTCATCATCCTGCAAGTTTTTAATAACAATTTGGCAGTGTCAACTATTGTCATTACACCAGCATTATGTAGAACATGGATATTTATGAAAACCCCAAACATGATAAAATGACACAATAAAATGTGCCAGGTGCTAAGATGAACTGCTTGACCTGGAGACACCAAAGTGAGTGCTTAGAGACAAAAGTTTGCGAACTGTTGCATGTTTCCAGATGATGTTCAAGAAGGACTGATAAAGAGTTTCATAGGATTTAACAGGATTTGGCAGGATTTGATTAATCAAGCATCGCTCGTGCTGCTCGTCTGTGAAGTCTTGTTGGATTAAAATGTCAGTGTGACACTTTTGAAGTGGCTCCTCTGTTGGTTTCTCTGGGGAAAGTTGCCGTAGTTACCTGCTACCCTGAATAACAACGGACAGTGTAACATCATCATTATGTTTGACGACTGGAGCAGTCGTCGAGCGTTTGTCCCCAGAGTCCTCATTAAGAGCAATACTGTTTTAAAGGGTGGAGACAAAAAAGTTTCTTTGTGTTTTTCTATGATACTTATCTTCACACTCTGTATTAAAGGTGGCTGTTACTTGCATCATGATGTATATTATACTTTTACTATATTACCTGTACACATATCCTTAATGCTTCTGCCACTGCCTTCACCTTGCACATAGCTGTATTATATCACATCTGTACATATCTCTATTCCGTTTAAGCCTATTGTGTCTACTGTATATACTGTACACATATAATTTTTTTCTCATGTTATTATTTGTATTATTATTTATCATTTTTATTATTATATGCCTCGCTGTCTTATTGGTGTGTGTGTTCTGGGAGCTTCATACCAAGTCAAATTCCTTGTGTGTGTGAGCACACTTGGCAATAACGGCTCTTTCTGATTCTGATTCTGATGATTCAGTTTCCACTTTGTTCCAATATACATGTTCACACAAGCTAATCCCCAATGCTTAGAGTTAAATGCGGGCTGAAGCAGCAGGAATGTATAAGGTGTAGAATTATTATACTTTGTTATTAAAGATAACATTTACTCTGCAAATCATAATATTTGCAAAAAGGTATCTTGTCTGGAAATACTATTTCCAAAGACTTCATTAAAGTGAGTTAACATTTCAATATCACAGCATGTGAAAGATTATGAAGACATTGTAGCTAGTCAACAAACAGTACATGTACATGAGTCACTTAGCTAAACCTGACATTTAGAGGATGTGAAAAACCTGCATCTGAAAACAGAAAGACAATTACAGAAATCATGGAATTCATAGAATGTGATGACCCAAGCCTTTAGAGTATAATGTGCTAAGGGATGCAATACCAACTTCTCAGATACCACACTACCTGAAATATATGATCATGTGATACGGGGCCTGAGAGGTGCAATGGTGAGTTTGAATCTCAGTAATGCTGTAGTCATCTATAGCCAGGACTCTAATAGGTCATAATTAGCCCTGCTCTCTGGGTGTCAATCATAATATAAGGTTCAACTTTATTGTCATTGTGCAGAGTACAAGTACAGAGCCAAGGCAATGCAGTTTTTCACATATCCCAGCTTGCTAGGAAGCTGGGGTCAGCCATGATACAGCACCCCTGGAGCAGATTTGGTTAAAGGCCTTGCTCAAGTGCCCAACAGCAGCAGCTTGACAGTGCTGGGGCATGAACCCCCAACCAGTCAATCTGTAACCCAGAGCCTTAACCATTCAGCCACCACTGCACACAATGTAACTAGCCAAACTAACCAATCAGAGTATCAGTGAACTAATCTGAGTATGCATCCTGCTTATTCTACAGCACCAAAAATAGTATCAGAGCAATCCTTTCATAAACAGTTGAGATGTAACTGGTTATGAATACATCATTCAGAAGGAACAGATAATGTGTTCTAAACAGATACAGATACCAGTATGCTTGCCAAAGCTTGCCAGAAAGGTTCACAGGGCATCTGGTTGAGAATAGAGTTGAGATTACAGCATTCATTCATTCCTTCATTCATCCTTTGTAACTGCCTGGTCAGGGTTGTGGTGGTTTAACACCCTTTTTGGTTTAAGCCACACCCACTTCAGGTTTAAATCCAAATACAGATTCAGGTAAGGATATTTAGAACAGTATACAGACATAAATACAGATACAGATAGTGGCATTGCGTTACACTCCTAATCAACATGTGTTCACTCTCACTCTCATAACTATGGGTACACACACATACACACATACACACACACTCAGGGCACATTAGTCAGTGACCGTGACAGATCCTTCTCTCTCTAGTGGAAATATTTATTAACATTTGTAAATTGCAGTTTAGCGGAAGGGATTGATTTTTCTGTTTCAATTTGCTCGGCTAGGCATGGATCACAGTTTTTTCCAAATAGAGTGGCTTTGTTTTCACAAAAGAGAATGAAAATGAGAGCATGAGGTCAGGAGAGAGAAAGAAATGGAACATGAATCTACAAAAGGGCTTTAAGTAATGCACCACTTCACAAGCCGTCTAGTGCCGTAGCCTTGCTGAGATTTCCTCAGTGGAACAGGCTTGTCATGTCCACCCAGATTCGCTCCCTTTTGACCCAACACTTCCTTATATGGTCATTCTTTTCTGTCCTAGCTCTCACCCCTATTGTTTGGTCCTGTATGTAGTTTTCTGTTAAAACTCTGTCTTTCCTAGTTTGTTTATGAGCTGTTGCATGTGTTATGTGATATACAATGAGAGGCATTCAGGCAGGCAAAGCAACACAGGAAGAACGTAGGCAGTGTGGAAAGTGGATTTGAACCTAAGAAACTATTGTGTGTGGGCCCAAAACAAGAACATGCCCAAATACCTCAACAGTTTTTGCTGAGAGGAAATGAAATTTTCAAGCTGCAGAATGTCTTTTCAGTAGAATATAGAGACATCAACTGAAGAGCTATCCAATTCATTGCTAAGCTGCAGCTACATTACCAGTTAGCTAGCTCTTAAACTTGTCTAAGTAAAAGACATGTACAGACTACGAGTATTACTTCAGCTTTAATAGTACCCTGCTCATAGCTCCTGCACTTTAATGGTGTACATTTGTGTTAGTAACACATGTTAGCTTTCTGTTATTTAGCTGAATTGGGTGAAGTATTTCATTAGCTGCTGTTTTTAGTGTTATCCATGTGTAGAACTGCATCATGTGTAGTAATGTAAAGGCGTATATTTTGTGTATTACTGCCTTTTTTTTTTTTTTTACATCTAATACTTTCTCATGTCCACCCAGATTCTGCCTCTGTTTACTCTCAATAATTTGTATTCTGTTGATAGTAATTTATCCACTTTCCAATCGCTTGCAGGTTTCCTAACATGATATACCTGAGTGTTTTGTCTGTGCTCAAACATTAATGTTTGAAATGGTTTGAAAATGGTGCTCTGATTACTACTGCCTATGCTCAGGGATGGATTACCGAATGGTCCTACTAGACATGTGCCCAGTGGCCCTGGCCTCTAAGGGCTACTTGAAGAGCATTGATTTGAAGTAAATGATTAGGCCATTATGTAGTTACACAAAACACAATATAGAAAACACGAGCCAGTGAATGTGAAGTCACATATACTGAAATCAATTTGGAAATGTTATTGGTGTGAGGGTCAAAATTTTTAACCAATAGGTGGTCAGTAGAGCTAGATAATCAGATGAAAAAAAAGAACAATTGTAAACCCACACTTTGTTGGAAAAAGAAAACAAAGGAACGAAAAGCCAGAGAACACTCAATTTCCCTAATGGTTAGGATTAAAATTGAACTCCAAACTAAAATGGGCCAAAGAAAACTCAGCATGCTGTCACTACTGGCTGTTGAATTGAAGCTTGTTAAAGTGCTGGACTTTGGTGATTTGGTCAATGAGTTTCTTAGGTGAAAAACAAAAAAGAAACCAGTTGCCTTAATGGATGTGTAATGCATTGGTGGAGGAAGTTTTCTGCCCAGGGGCCCAGGATTTACTAATCCATCCCTACCTACAATTCAAAGCAGTATAATAGAGCACTGCTATAGGGAAGTAGTAGTAAATAAATAAATAATTTTGTGCGCTACATTACACAGGTTTGCTCATCATGCTGCAACAGTAGTCACAGTCTCTCAGAAAAATAGTCACATCTTTAGCTCAATCACTCTCTATTCAATTATTTGACCCATATCAAACATAAAGACAATAAAGTGACCAAACCAACTGTAAACTCAAAACATGTGGCTATAGAAACTTCATAAAACAATCAATTCCAATCCTCACATTTGTAAGAAGTCTGAATGGATGTTTCCAATTTAGTTTGCTGTCTTTCTCCAATCTAGTTAAGATCTGTACCAATCAAACCACCAATTCCCTTGACCATGAGGGTACATCATTGGTACACTACCTATCAGACCCATTTGAAGCCTGAAAATAGTGCACTGCATAGTGATTAGAGCACAGTTTTGTGTCTATAACGTATTATCTATGTAACTACTGCATTTTCCTAGTCTTGTCCATGATCCAGGGTCCTAGCACTTCAAATTGTCTGTTTTTTTAACATTTTCCTGTCTGTCTGTTTTTTTTTTGTATGAATTCTGTTTTGTCTTGACCTCAGCCATGACATTTGTTTTCGATTTTTAGACTTCTACTTATAAACTTCTACTTATCTTCAGCTCCCACCCATGTATCCTGTCTCAAACTCCTGCACCCACATGTTACATAAGCATTGTTTTAGAGAGAGGGAGAATAATACCTTTGGGCTATGTCTACATCTTGTCTCATGGATAACTGGCCCTGTTTCTTGAGGGAGATTTCTTGTGCCAGTTCCTGAGTTCCTTCTGTTTCATAGCATTAAGATAAGCCTTTGTAAAGTCTGTATGGTTAAAAAAGTTGTTAAATGTATGCTTCATAAGGATATTTTACATATTACTGCTAGGTTTCTTAGTGAGTATAAGGCTTTAGGTGAAATGCTAAACGAACCCTGGCTTAAAAATGACGGATTTCAGCCAACCCAAATCTAGTCACTGACAAGACTTGTGTTCGAATCTTGGAGTTGTGTCACCACTCACAAAGCCCTTTAGATGATTTCAGTCATATTTATTTTCTACAAGAAACCAGACTCATAACTGAGCTGCTAGTGAGGGAGGATCCTGAAGCACAGGAACAGTTGCTGTGATGCAGCAATGTGGGAATAGCTTTAGTTTGTACCTACTGTTCACAGACCAGTGAATTAGAGATGAAAAACATCTCAGAGCATTTAATTGGGATACTGCTATAGTCTATATTTGTTTCACTTCCAGAAAATCACACCAAAATGTGCTGACTCACTGGTTGGTCTACCAAAACAAGTGCTGAGGTCCAACTTTACTTCTGTAGCTTTAATGTGGTCTACAAAGCTAATAGCTTTCACATAACAACTTACAGTGCTTACTTGTTTCCAGACTTGCTGTACATTTTTCAGCTGGAGAAACACTAATTATACAATAACAGCTGATTAAAGTATATGGCCTGAACTTAAAAAGACCTGAGAGGGGGGATTATTTGAAAGGTAAGGAAAGCTGTCAACTTAGTAGAGATGACTGCAAGTTAAAGCAGAGTTTATTGAAACAAGAGCAGACAACCCAGCAGGCAAAATAATAATTATCAGTAGAGCCAGGACCAGAGATTCAATAAGCAATCAGAGCACCTAAGCAAAGGGATAAAACAGAAAAACTGGTCCAATGTCTCAGAGGCATCTCCCTCAATGATGAAACCCAGGTCAGAGATATCTGGGCAGGAAGGCTGACTTAATCTGTTACTACTTTAGTGCTCCTGGAAGAGATTATCCAGTTGGATAGAAAGGATGATTAGTGTGTCTAAGTTGACCACTTCATTGTGGCAAGTACCATGACTAAATCTGCACCCAGACCCCTTTTATAAGCCACCGACTGCACAGCAAAATTCCAGCCAATACTGGCATCTAGAGTATGAAAATCTAGCACGTAATTGGCAGATGCATGCAAACCTTGATGAAGAATGAAAAGTAATTCACCTCTCACGTTACTTTTCCTGAGGGAGATAATAAAAACATTACAGAAGAGTCTAGTAAAAAGTCATAATTGCTAGTTAATTCATCCCTTTTAGTTCAAACTGCATTGGCCCATTTTAGTGATCTGCAAGTCAACAGGGAAATGATAAGAGAATACGAGCAGAGCTGGAGATGGGAGGCTGATGAGCAAAATGCAGCAAAGAGAATAAACAACAACAACAACAAAAAACAGAAACAAATAAACAGCTGAATGACTAAATGCATAGACTTTTAGCGGGGTGGCAGAAATAAGACTTCTACAGGTTAATACATAATACATATAGAGATTGGTAAGATACAGTGAATATAAAAAGTCTGCACACCCCTGTTAAAATAGCAGTTGTTGTGATGTATAAAAAAATTAAACTAAAATAAATCATGTCAGATCATTTTCTGCCTTTAATGATATAGCAACCAAAAATCAAGTGAAAAACCAATAGAAATGTTTCAGGAAAAAAAGAAAAAAAAAAAGAGAAAAAACTTATAATAACCTGGTTGCATAAGTGTGCACACTCCTTAACTAATACTTTGTTAAAGCACCTTTTGCTTGTAATACAGCACTCAGTCTTTTGGGTTAGAATCTAATAACTCAGCACATGTTCATTTGGTAATTTTATTTCTCTTCCTTGCCAAAATGCTCCAGATCTATTCAAATTGCAAGTGGATCTCCTGTGCATTTCACAGCTTTTTGATAAGATTTAGATCTGGGCTCTGACTGAGCCATTCCAAAAAGTTGCTCTTCATCTTCTGAAGACATTCCTTCATTAACTTGTATTTGTGTTTCGGGTCGTTATTGTGCTGGAAGGTAAAATTTTTCTTCATCTGCAGCTAACAGAGGCCTGCAGGTTTGGTGCCAAAATAGACTGTTATTTGGTGCTATCCATGACTCCCTCCCTCAGCTGAAGAGAAGCAGCTACATAGCTACATAGATGCTGCCACCACCATGCTTCTCCTTGGGTATGATGTTCTTTGGGAGATAAGCTGTCTTGTTTTTGCACCAAACATAATTCTAAGAATTATGCCCAAAATGTTCTACCTTGGTCTCATCAGACCGTAACACATGGTTTGAGGTGATTGTACAGTCAGGTCCATAAATATTGGGACAGTGACACAGTTTTGGTAATTTTGCCTCTGTACACCACCACAGTGGATTTGAAATGAAGCAGTCAAGATGTGACTGAAGCGTAGACTTTCAGCTTTAATTCAAGGGGTTTAACAAAAATATTGCATTAACCGTTTAGGAATTACAGCCATTTTTTACAGAGTTCCTCCATTTTCTCAGGCTCAAAAGTAATGGGACAAACTAATATAATCATAAATATTAGGATTATTTTTATTACTTGGAGGTAAATCCTTTGCAGTCAATGACTACCTGAAGTCTGGACCCCATGGACATCACCAAATGCTGAGTTTCCTCCCTTGAGATGATTTGCCAGGTCTTTACTGCAGCCATCTTCAGTTGCTGCTTGTTGTGGGTCATTCTGACTTCAGATTTGTCTTCAGTAAGTGAAAAGCAGCTCAGTTGGGTTGAGGTCAGGTGACTGACTCGACCATTTAAGAACATTTATTTTTCAAGCTCTTGGGCTGCTTTCACAGTATGTTTTGGGTTGTTATCCATCTGTACTGTGAAGCGCTGTCCTATCAGTTTTGCAGCATTTGACTGAATCTGAGCAGAAAGTATAGCTCTGTACACTTCCGAATTCATCCTGCTACTTCTATCAACAGTCACATTATCAATAAACCCCAGTGACCCAGTTCCATTGGCAGCCAAACATGCCCATGCCATAACACTGCCTCCACATGTTTGACGGATGATGTGGTATGCTTTGGATCATGAGCCCTTCCTATCCTTCTCCATACTTTTCTCTTCCCATCATTCTGGTACAAGTTAATCTTGCATCAGAACTGGTCAGGCTTTTTTAGAGGTTTTTTAGCAAAGTCTAATCTGGCCTTTGTGTTCTTGAGTGTTACCAGCGGTTTGCATCTTGAGGTAAACCGTCTGTATTTACATTCATGAAGGTGGCTCTTGCTCGTAGACTTTGACAATGATAGGCCTACCTCCTCCAGAGTGTTCCTGACTTGGCTAGATGTTGTGAAGGGGTTGTTCTTCAATAAGAAAATAATTCTGCAATCATCCACTTTAGTTGTTTTCTGTGGTCTCCCAGGTCTTTTGGTGTTGCTGAGCTCGCCAGTGCATTCCTTCTTTTTAAGAATGTACCAAATTGTTGATTTGGCCCTCCTAAAGTTTCTGCTATCTCTCTGATAGGTCTGTTTTGGTTTTTCAGCCTAATGATGGCCTCCTTCACTTGCATCAACACCTCTTTGGACGGCATATTGAGAGTTCCCATGAACAGCTACCAAATGCAAATTCAACACTTGGAATCAGCTCCAGACCTTTTATCTCCTTAATTTATCATGATATAAGGAGGAAACAGGCCACAGCTGGCCATGAAACTGCTTATCAGTCAATTGTCCCATTACTTTTGAGCCTGTGAAAATGGAGGAACTCTGTAAAAAATGGCTGTAATTCCTAAACGGTTAATGCAATATTTTTGTTAAATCCCTTGAATTAAAGCTGAAAGTCTACGCTTCAGTCACATCTTGACTGCTTCATTTCAAATCCACTGTGGTGGTGTACAGAGGCAAAATTACCAAAACTGTGTCACTGTCCCAATATTTATGGACCTGACTATATATTTTGGCAAAATGTAGGTGGGCTTAGATTTTTTTATTTTTTTTAATGAGAAAGAAAAATGCACTACCCCATAGCCCAGACATGCGAATAATACAAGAGATTGTTATCACATGCAGGGAGTGGGTGGTACGTGCCAGATATTCCTGCAGCTACTGTAATGTTGCCGTATGTTTCTTGGCAGCTTCCCTTATAATTTTTGTCTTCCACTTTTGCCAATTGTGGAGGGACGTCCTGTTGTTGGTAATGTCACTGTGGTGCCCCATTTTCTCCACTTGTTGATGATGGCCTTCATGGTGTTCCATGGTACATCTAATATCTTGGAAATTCTTTTGTACCCCTCTCCTGATTGATACCTTCTGACAATAAGATCCCGTGCATGCTTTGTAAGCTCTTTGAGGACCGTGGCTTCACCATGAAAACCAAGAAGATGTCAAGAAAATACTATAGAAGCTGCTGATCTTTATTTGAGTTTAATCATAATTACTTTATTGATTCCATGTGTGTGATAATTACTTTTGAACATGAGTTTGAATGTGATTGGTTAATTCTGAGCACAGGCACATGCCGCACTTGTGCAACCATGTTATTGTAAGTTTTTTCTTTTTCTTTTTTCTTCCCCAAATGTTTTTGTTTGTTTTTCACTTGAATTATGTTGATTGCTACAGTATTTTAAAGGTGGAAAAAGATCTGATGTGATTTATCTTGGTTTCACTTTTTACATCACAAAAACCTGCAACTTTAACTAATAAAAACTATTAAACTATTAAAAACTATTAAAAAAGTAACTATTCAATGATACGATATAATCTAATGGTACTGTGAATATTTTTCCTAAAACTCCACAGTAATTGCTGTAGTGAACTGTAAAATATATTTACAGTATTATACTACTTTGAACACAGTGTTTTATTGGGCAAATTGCTTTCTTTTTTAAAGTGAAACTTACTTTTGCAGTATGAATGTGTGTATGTATGTGTGTGTGTGTGTGTGTGTGTGTGTTGGGGGGGTGTTTTACATATTATCACAGCCATACCTCTTAAATCCAGCAGTAATTGTTGTTGTAAAAGATTTGCTTCACAGTGTTCAAGGCTAACATAATGAGACGTGTGTGTGTGTATGTGTGTGTATGTGTGTGTATGTGTGTGTATGTATGTGTCCTGCACAATGAACAGAGTGAGCACAGGAATGGATTCTCTTATTTAGTCTTGTCCTTGACACACACATAGACAGGAAGAGGGAGCCAGAGAGGAGATATTTTTTCCTCTTTAATATTGATTAGAAGAAACCGAATGACCTCTTATTTATTCAGCTTACGCTGTTTGTGAAGTGCTAATTGTTCTCTCTGCTCTGTGGGCTGCAGTCAGAGTAGGTGGTTCGACAGTTAAATTAAATTTAATGGATAAGCGGAGAAAGTTATCTGACTTGTGCTAAGTGTGTGCTGAACTTTCCAGGGGTAAAATGTTAATGGCACAAGATTCACAATTAGTCCACCATCTTTTAGATAGATACATAGATAAATACATAACTAGATAGACAGACAGACAGAGAAACAGATAGATAGATAGATAGATAGATAGATAGATAGATAGATTAACTAACAGATGGACAGGCAGGCAGGCAGATAGATAGATAGATAGATAGATAGATAGATAGATAGATAGATAGATGGATGGATGGATGGATGGATGGATGGATGGATGGATGGATGGATAGATAGATCCCCAAAGGGGAAATTTAAACTGAGATTTTGCCTTAAAGCCCAAAGGAACTGGCTGATCGAAAATGCAAGACCAGTAAAATAGATCAGATTTAATGGGTAGAATATGCTATCATTTACAATAGAAAATAGCATAAAAGCAAGAGAATAAAATTTAAAAAGATTAGCCCGACACAATAATATACAAATAAGACAAATAAACATCCAGGAGCAGCCTGGATATTTGGAGTATATTTAGGTTGATAGTCATAAATTTGTCTTGTAAACTCTGCAAACAAGGCGAGATCTTAGCTTATAAGCAAAGTCTGGTTTGGTTAAAAACTGAATTGTGTTGTTACAATCATCATGCAGATTGTGTTAGAGAGGAACATAGCCTGAGGTAAGTGGGTTAGCCAGTTATCTAATACATGATTAGCGTTTTTTTCATAGCCAATCCAATAAATGAGCTCAAAAAGCTCTGTGTATTTCTGTCTCGCCCCAGGTTCACTGCTATGTGATTGGATTTGTATGCTTTGGCTAGAAGTTGGATATTTATGTTGATGTAGGAGCAATTCCACCTACTTCAATCCTAAATTTAGCCATTAGGATAAGTAGCATCAAAACAGCTTTCGTAACCAGAGTAAAAGGATTGAAGCTTTGGTGTGCAGTGAAGAACTGAAGCCCTTCAAGCTAAAGAGTTTTAGAAAGTGCCACAATATAAGACTCCAACTTTCTTTTACTTGCCTTACGTCATCACTGTCGCACAAAGATGATGTCAGCAGAAGAACAAGATGTATGATGATGATCTCATTAAGTACTAATGAGTTTGTTTTTCTTCTTTCTTTCTTTCTCTTGGGCCCTTTTTCATGCTTCTATCTGGGATTTCTTCCTCCTTAATTTTAGGTAAGTACATTAACTTTCTTTGAATCTTTGAATGAACTTGTGGTCACTGTATCATTTGTGGGTAAAATGGAATTAGGAATTTGAATGTGCATGTCTGTGTGAGCTTGTAATTGTGTGAGTGTGACGTGTGTAGGCATAGATGCATTACAGATATCTAAGAAGGTTGAGCACATTACTGAGTTCACCAGAGCGCCATTGGCTGTGTTCAATGTTACTAATACTTTTCAGGGACAATTAGCTAAAAGATACTCAACAAGTCACTAGAAGTCACCAGATGATATCATAGACTAATTTACATATTCAGTAAAAATTGTCATCATTTGCATATTAAAATGCGTTACATGAAGAAGGAAAATTTTCTGAAGAATCTTGGGAAACAGTGGTGGTCAGTGATTGATCGCTGGGAACAGTGGTGATCAGTAATTTGTCGATGGTAACATCATTTCATCCAACTCTCTCAGAGTTTACACACTGGTTGTGAGTCAGCTGAACTTGCTCTCTCAATTGTATAACTCGTCAAAAAATGTCTTTTTGTATGTTTGCAAATCTAGCAAAAATGTCACTAAGTTGGCAACCCTGGGCGTGTTCTCACTGGTGGGAGGGGCTTCTTGCTAAACACTTGACAACATCTGCTATCTCGGATTAACAGAACTGAGCAGCATTGTTCTTTTCTCTAGCACAACTTTTCCGCTGATGAGATATCAATAAATTAGCAAAGCTCCCCTGGTTTGAGATATTACATAATCAGCCATGGGAGCTTCCTAATGCACTGCCTAAAAATAAAAACTATGGAGTTACAAACTCACCCCCCAAGATTCACATTATGGCTTCCTTGGCAAGTGCTTTCTTTTTTTTTTTTATTTTTTTTTATTTTTTTTTTTTTTAGTTTTTTAGAATCTCGTCTCCTCCCTTGTCTGGTTATTAGTTTTTGTCTTTGTATTCAGGTGTGTTTGCTGTCTGTATATTTACACCCTGTGTTTTCTTTGTTCCTTGCCTTTTATGTACAATTCCAAGCTTGACTTTCTGTAGTTTTGTGTTGATCCCTGGTTTTGACCCCATGCCTCTTCCCTTGATTACTAATTACAGATGTGTTTTGCTCTGTCTGCGTGTGTTATGACCCCTGCCCTTGACTTTGACAATTTGCAAACCACACACACTACTCACACTGTCTCTTCCTCCTGCACATAATACCTGCAAGGCTTCAGAAGTTGTGCTTCTGGCTTTGAGAATGTATTTTACTATCTGAAATCAAATTCCAGCACGAAATATGACCATAGACAATGATTCTAAACAATACAACAGAAACCCAATGCCTACTTATTATGAGTGTGTAGCCTCTCAGAGGAAATTTCTGTACCAGTTTAGTTCTTTGAAATCAACTTGAAATCAAATGGATGATAGTTGCAATAGTTTTTGCTTTTTTGCAAACCATTTCCAAACCCCTGACATTATTTGATTTGTGTTAACAGACCAGGGGCATTTTGTTGCTGCAACTAAACTCCTTTTGTGTTGTAAATGAGACACCAGCACCTTCAGTTCTAGGGATTATATGTGCATTCGACTGTCCTGATGAGAGCTGTTGAGGAATTGCAAGCAAGCTGACTTTCCCTAATTGTATCTATAGTAGGGATATAACTGAATATGAATACATTATTCAGAATGAACAGATAATGTGCTCTGAACTGATACAAATACGAATAGGACAGAGGCTATTGTTATTGTTATTATTTTTTCATAGGTGCATAGGGCCTCTGGTTGAGACTAGACTTGTGCACTGGGATTGGGATCCTGCAGGATGGGTTTTTAGTTTCATGTGGGTGAGTGGTCAGAGTGAGCAGTCAGGTATTTTGGGAAACAGAACCAACTAAATTCATTAGAAAATGTCCTGATCAGATACAAACAAAAATAACAACTGCACAAGCAAAAAAACAGCTCCACGAACATCTCTACTTTCGAGAGTTCAGAAGGTTTTATAGTGGTGCTCTGTGGGGCTTGTCCTTACTAAGTGACTTCTCTTTCCATTTCTCTGTCTATTTCTCTTTCTTTCCCTTTTACCTTGTCTGCTCTATTTTTGCTTGCACTGTTCCTCTTCTCTTTTCTCTTCCACTCTCATTTGATTCCCATCTCACTTTATGTCCCTTGGCTGGGACTGTCTTATGATCTCTTGCTCTCTTCAAAGCTAATGAATGTATTCCATTCAAAATTAACGGCGTCACGTCATCCCAGAGACTATTAAAATTGCTGGGGACGCTGAGAGTTCTTGCTTAGAACGATGGTGGCTGTAATGGACTCATTATTAATTCTATAGTGAATTATGGCTGTTGCTCATAAAATTGGAAGATTCAAGTGGGTTATTACTGTGCAATGAATTTTGAGAATCAGGCCGCAGTATAACATCTGTGTCTTAAATCCCACATCTTCCAATATGACCCATTGAGCATTGTTGAAACTTGCTGCATGTGTGGAATCCAGAGACAGTTTGAAAAAGCACTTCAACTAGCCTAAACTACATTATTTGATAACTATTTGAATGATCCATGCTTGGATTTATTGAACTAAAATGAGTAACTCTGAGACCTGTCACCATCTCTGATAATGTGAGGAACAAAGTTTCTGTCAGATTGTATTGTTCAGACATTAGCTACAGTAGCTATTACAGGCCTTGGAACAGAAGGGAACTTGGAAAGGAAGAATTGTAACTGCGCTTTTTCCTTTGGCTTCCAGTCCAGAACCAAAGTTTGCAATTATATGGTTTTTGTTGCCTGTCAAAGACCGGCACCAACAGGAAGTATTATTCAATTATATTAATATTCAATTTTATTTGCATAGCACTTTTAACAATAGACATTACCACAAAGCAGCTTTAACTATTTAGATTCCTAATAAGCACTGTTAAGGAAAAACTCCCTGAGACAACACGAAGAAGAAACCTTGGGAGAAACCACACTCAAATTGGAATCCGTCCTCTTCTGCGTGATAGAAATTTAGTGGGATTATAAAACTTTACTCTTCTGCAGTTGTATACTATAAAGCCAAGCAGTAGTACATGTGCTAAAAGGATGTTCAGTATGAGTATATTGTGTATAAGAGTCCTGGGATGAGTACAAGACAGTATTTATGATTGCAGCAGCAGCTCTTAGATGCAAATCTACAGTATTCAAGGTGAGATTAATCACTGAAGCAAGACTGAGTCTTGGGCATAAACTGTTTTTTGGTTGCACAAATCTTTAGGGTGTTCATGTGGGACCATCTTTGAGCCCCATGAGCCTCAGTTCCCAGTTTTTTGAGCAATTCAGCCTTTTTTGTCTGATAACTAATAAATGAAAATGCACTATTTTTGGCTGAAATATTGTTTTGATATCCCTAATAAATGCAGTTAACTTATGTTAACTGTATACGTATTTAATGATGGATAAGTCAGAAATACATTGATAGTTTTTTCACATTAATGAATAAAAAAATAAATAAATAAAAAATCATGGTATCATGACAGAAAATGAAGGTACCATGTCAGCACATCTTTCAAGTACAGAGCTCAAAACACCTGCACAACTGTCAATGATTCCAAATTAATATGTCAAATTGCTCCTCTGATGTTTTTATTAGGTGAAAAAAGAGTATTTTTTGCTAAAATTCTCCTACGCAAAATGTGTCAAGGCTGGCAGGTCTGAAACAATTCCCCCACAGTTCGAATACTACTGTTACTGTGGTTATAAAGGGGTGTAGATTGTGATCTGAGTGAAATTTGGGATTCTGACGGGTCTAGGTATGATAGCATAACTAAAAGGGAGAGCCAGTAGGTAACACAGGCTACAGTGTTCGGAAGGAGTTAACACCATTGTCTATAACTGATATGTTACATGTATTTGAGCAACACAACATGCCCCATGTATAGAATAAAAAAAATACAGACTATATAATTATACTTTTATTACATCTACTGTATATAGTGCACAGAATAGTCTGTTTTATTGGTTCTGGTTTTTTTTTTTTTGGCTTCAAATGCAACTTTATTTTCATACAATTTTATTTATATCACAGTGCTATTGAATTCTTGATTATAGTTGCAAACTTTAAACATAACTATAAAGATAGAAAGCATGATGTGTTCTTGGTTTCTTTCTTATAACATGATGCCCTATAGTGCTTTAATCCTTACTTCTCAACCTACACAGATGTTTTATTTCTCAGTAACACTACCAGAACAATGAATTTTATGGCATAACAAAAGCACAAATGAACTGAAATATATTTTTTTATGATTTCATGAGATTTCATGGAGATATTTAATTTATTTAATACCTCCATACATGGCAAGTTTCATTTCATCATTTTTTTAAAAAATAAGATTTGAAATTTAATTTAAAATGATTTGAATTTCATCACAGTGTGGATTTGGGTCTTTTTTTTGTTTTAAAGAAAGGAGCAATGTTAATCCAAACAATTGTTTCACGTTGGACTTTATGGTGTTATTCCATGCTGAAATTTGAATGCAGTTGCTTTGACTGTAAATACTATGAATGTTCCCGGTTGGTGGAAAATGAACCAGAACGAAAAGTTCAGTTGGGTCTTGTTTAGACTTTTTCTTGTGTTTGAATGTGCAGTGGGAAAACTATGTGTGTGTTTGTGTGACTTTACTGTCAGTCTACTTGCTAGCTGGAGTATCACACATGTAATGATTGACAACAGCCTAAAGGTTTGCTGTCATGGTGTGACTTTTTCTTTTATAAGTTATCATTACAAAAGCATGTGGGATTTTGTATTTGAGACAGTTAGGCGTCTAAAACTGCTCTCCGGTACGGTCATAAAAACCATTAATTTCAAGCCCTACTGTTATACCCTGTTATCTGAGTCCTTCTCTCTCGCAGGCGTCTTCTCTCTCGTCTTTCTCCCACTCTGCAAATTGATTACCCTGAGCCAAGCGCAAAATTTAAAATGCAAAATGCATAGCCACTGGCTACAAACCCAGCCCTCTCTCCGTCTTTTCTGCAGCTTTTTCATTTCTATTTATTTATTTATTTTTGGATTTCATATACAGTGACAATGAAATAGATATTAAAATTCAGAGCCCATTGTTTCACGCTTCAGAGAAGGTGGGAGGACTGAGAGACACATTGTGAGCTTTAACTGTCTCTTATATGCTGCTCATGTGTATGTGTGTGTGAGTGACAGACGTGCATGGGGTGAAAGATGATAAGCTAGAAAGAGAGAAAGAGGTTTGGCTCTGACAAGGAACAAAACATACACACGAGAAGTTAAAATAGACAGACATGAACTGTGGTACAGTTAAGGAAGATGGCTCACTGCAATGTGACACACACACACATGCATATTTATCTTACTGTTCTTGTGAGGAACTTCCATTGACATAATTATTAATGCTGCTAATTGATGCTATTCCTAAATTCACTCCTAACCTTAACCACAACCTTAAATCGTAACAATGAGCAGGAGCCAAGAAAGCAAAATTTGCCGTGCTCTTTGCGTGAGAGGTATGGCGTACTCTCTTTTTCCTGTCAATCACAGTAACGATAGCCGATCGTAGGCATCTGTGAGCTCATGTATGTGGAAAAGTGCAGATAGAGCTTTCCTCCGAGTGTGTTTCGCTGCCCTGTGACACAGCATGAGCAGAATTTTGAGAAGATGCACAAGTCTTGGAAGAAGCATGTGTTAACCTTCAATGTTACATGTGAATAAATGTGCAATGACTGTGAGGAGATTTCACATTTACACATTTCACATGAGTGTAGCCACAAAGCCTGTTGAGATTAGATTGTTTCTGTAGCACAGGATGTGTACCATCCTGCATGAATAAAGATCACTGTCAGTTAAAGTGTTAAAAAGAAAATCTTTTCTGTGAGGGTTTTCACAGTTCTACATAAACCAGCTACCTTGTTCACACACACACACACACACACCAGCAAATTCTCACCTATGTACCTGTGAAGACTTTCCACTTTTCATCCACATTCTTATTTCACTCGTTTTAATGGAATCTGTTTTAATGGAATCGACTCAAGTCTCAGGTGTAATTTAACACAATGAAAAAAGTTATACTGCTGTTGTATAGAATGGGTACAATGGCATCAAACAGCAGGTGACTGTGTGTGTGTGTGTGCGTGTGTGTGTTAGCCAGTCTAACTTTAACTTTTATATATATATATATATATATATATATATATATATAGCTATCATACATTACCTTGTTTGTTTCTCCATCACTTGTCTTTTCCAGGCAGTCTGTTCCATTTTTTCCCCTTTCAATCATCTGTCTGTATACATCTCTCTCTCTCTCTCTTTCTCTCTATCTATCTATCTATCTATCTATCTATCTATCTATTGCTCTCTGCTTATCTCCCTCTCTTGCTCAACCTCGTTCTCTTGCTCACTACTCACCAGCTGTTTCTATCTGTCTTTCTCTGTTCATCTCTCTCTCTCTCTCTCTCTCTCTCTCTCTCTCTCTTTCTCTCTCCTTACCCATCAGCACTGATTTTTTCATTCCCTTGCTTCACACAGGATCTTTATGCACTTAAGATTATGGGCTGTTAATTAGCCATCTGGATTCCATTTTGTGTTTGTGTGCGCATGTATGTGTGTGTGTGTGTGACAGAGAGAGAGAGAGAGAGAGAGAGGGTTTGCATTATAAGGTCTTTTTTGCACTGCAGTGTGTAGCGTTATAAATAAATTTCATATTCAGATTAATCAGTGATATTGTGACAAGCTTCACTCACAAGGAGTAAACATGACACAAAAAAAAAGCCAGAAAAAATACAAAACATCAACTTGAGCTTAAATTTTGTGAGTGAGTGTCAGATTTGTGAGTGTGAGTGTATAGTGGGTTTCATGCAGAATTTGAGGTTTATCATGATGAATTTGAGCTCAGGTCAGGATTAGAGCATTCATTAAGTTTGCTTCCCGGTGGCTAAATGGAGTCGAATGACAGGCAGTAATTAAAGTGAGCTGACAGATTGCATTGTGAAGGCTGAATGTTTCCTGTGGTCTGAAACACTAAAAGTTGAATTTTAAACAACTGCTTTTAGCAAAAATGCCAAATATTTTGCATTGTACAATGTGCTGGTTATATTATAAATAAAGTAAAGTAAATATTTAACATGGTTTTGAATGTAATTATTAATGTGCAATACCATTATTGAGTTTAATAACATTATAATTAAATTGTAGGTTGTAATAGTTTAGCGATATATTGAGTGGAGTAAACAGATGTTTGTGTTTAATATACTGTATTTATATGTCCCAAAGTGGTGAACAGAGTCACTCACTGGAACAGTCAAGTTGTACAGCTTTGTGGTTAGTAAAACTAAAGAATGAAGATCTGCAAAAAGACAAAATTTGGGTTTAGATGATTTGGAATATAGTCAGGAATAGGGAGATGGGGGACAGTTTTATTATTGTCATAGTAGCATCCATAGTAACAACATCCTGTAGTGATCCAATTACAAGTGGTCTGCATTAAATACAGGTCTGAATGGGGTCAAATGGGGAGGTGTCCTGGGGCGCATTAATGTGAACAGCAGTGCATCCCTGACAACATCCCTGACAACATCCCTGACAAGGCCAACTAGTCATCAGTGTTACCAGACGTGCATATGTTTTAATAGTTGCAATGACATTACACATGTGAAGTAATCTCATTTCATATGCATGCTCCTTGTTTCAGTTTTCAACATTACATTTATACTTAAGTATGTGAATGTAATAAGTGTGTGAGTGAATGTGTGTGCTTGGTGCCCTGCGATAGACAGGCATCACATCCACTGCCTTGTGGCTAGTGTTCTTGGGATAGGCTCCTTCTCCACCACAACCCTGACCAGGATAAAGCAGTTACTGAAGATGGATGAATGAATGAATGAATAGCTTTATAATGAATGAATGAATGAATGAATAGCACTGGAATTAAAACTTTGATGAGACTTATCGGGCTCATGGCGAATAAGCCTAAATTCTCTTCTCTGCAAACACAATCAGGTTTGCAAGTCACGTGGTATCGTGGATGGTAACAAGGTCAAGTTTTTCAAAGTCTCTGTATTCTCTGTAGCCTAAAGAATACTCCTAAAGAATAGGTAATGAAGAGTGAAATTTTCTTTAGGCTACAGAGAATACAGAGACTTTCTGCAGTTTGAAAAATCCTGCGTTACTGTACTGCATTACCACGTGACTTGCAAACTCGATTGTGTTTGCAGAGAAGAGGAAAAGTTAAGTTCATTTCACGAGCCTGGGAAGTCCCAAGAAATAACCCTAGTTTTTGGTGGCTGGATTGGAAGTGGCATCATTTTCCTTTGGCAGATTAGTCAATCCTTCTACTGATGATATGTGAGCACAAGTGCTCAGTGGAGACACGTTTGAGACAGCACCAAGAGTGAATGGTTATTTATCTCTGCTGTCAACTTGTGATCGAATCGCTAGTGACGGATGTCAAAACGAGGCCATATTACACAATGCTGAGGAGTAGTGGTGGTGCAGCAGGTGGTAATCCATAGACTGATCATTTCATGCGGTGGTTCAGCAGGCTCAGAGACACATTTCTCAGAACTGCACGTACCTAAAGAACACAATTTGCTATGCTGCCCCTGGCAAGTTTCCACCCTAGGCTATTGCCTATGCTACCTATGCCAGGGACTGCTACTGGCTACATTACAAAATAACAGTACTAGCTTTTCTTTGATACTACAAGCTACTGCAAAGGCTCTTTCAAGAAAGTTGCCAGTATAACTTGTAACTGACAAAGTAACAGCTTGAGACATGAATATCGTTAGTGCCCCGGTAGGGTTTTTCTTCACATGCTGCTTGGAGAGAGTAAGAAAAGGAATTGTACAGAGATGGTGCTTGTCATTGGGAGGGGAAGTGTGTGTTGATCTGTACAGGGGATATGTTTGCCTTACTGGCTGACTGGAGAGCAGGTTTCTTCAGATTCTGCAAAATGTTAATAATTAAAAAAAATAAGAGGGATCATAAAAATTCAGTTTTGTTTTTTATTTAGTACTGTGCTGAATAAGGTATTTCACAAGACACAATAATAACTGAATTTACACAAATTAACTGGTTCAAAAGTTTACATACACTTGATTCTTAATATTGTGTGTTGTTATCTGGATAATCAACGACTGTTTTTATGTGTTGTGGTAGTTCATGAGCCCATTGTTTGTCCTGAATAGTTAAACTGTCCAATTTTCTGCAGAAAAATCCTCCAGGTCCTGCACATTCTTTGCTTTTCCAGCATCTTCTGCATATTTGACCCCTTTCCAACAGTGTCTATATGTGGTTGAGATCCGTCTTTTCACACTGTGGACAACTGAGGGACTCAAACACCACTATTGCAAAAGGTGCAAAAATGCACTGATGCTCAAGAAGGCAATATGATTCATTAAGAGCCAGGGGGGTGTAAAATTTTGAACAGGATGATTGGTGTAAATTGTTATAATTTATTATCTTCTTGGAAACATGTAAATGTCTTATGTAGCTTCTGAAGGGCAATAATAAATGAAAAACATAAGAGCTTTTAACAAAATAACAACAATTCACACCAAACATCCTGTTCAAAAGTGTGTTAATAAAAGTATTAAGAATCAAGCATATGTAAACTTTTGAACTGGTTCATTTGTGTAAATTCAGTTATAATTTTGTCTTGTGGACTATATGTAAATATCTGCGGTGAAATAGCTTATTCAGGGCAGTACTAAATAAAAACCGAAATGGAATTTTTATGATCCCTCTTATTTTTTTTAATTATTAACATTTTGCAGATTCTGCAAGGCGCATGTAAACTTATGACCCCGACTGTATATATATTTCTGTGTCCTCAGTCTCAGTATGTGGCACTGTTGTGCTGACTGAAGTGCCTGCTGGGGAGCGGTTTGCGGTAATCACTGCCCTCCAGCCCCAGCAGTGTGGGTCCAACCCCACCTCAGCATATGCTTTTGTTAACGTGGGTGCTGTCCAGGGTTTTTCTGACCATTGTGATAGCCATTGTGCTGATTCTGTGCAAGTGATGATCCAGGTACAGTAGTGTCCTTCTTAGCTTTTATTTTTTTTGAGTTTTGAAGACATTATGAAAGAAATCATGACTTGTTTTCCATAAAGTGCTGTGTTTCCGAGTAAAACAGTTCAGGGCTTTCACTCGATGTGAGCTTGGATTGATGAAGTAGGAAACAAAATGTGACATAATATTATTTGTGTTTACATTTACAGCATTCAGAAGATGCAGATATTAATACTTTTTGAAAAAGAATTATGGGAAAACAAGAAATTAGTCTTAGTTTTATTTATTTATTTACTCATCCTCATTTTCTCCCTAATTCCCATACAACAGCTACCAACTGCTTCTCATGCTGCATGACAGGGCAGTGTAACACACTCAGGGGAAAGCGCTATCCACCCTCTTCCACATACATGAGCTCACAGATGCACACAATTGGCTAGTGCCACTGTGATTGAGAGGGAAGAGAGAGTGTGCTGTCTCTCCTGCACGAAGGGCATGGCCAGTTTTACTCTGTTGCAGTCTGGTCACGGATGGCTGTGGCATTGTCAGGATTCAAACAATCATCTCTGGATGATCAAGCGAATGCTTTTCTGTTGCACCTCTTGGGACCCAAGAACTTTTTAAAGTCTTTTTAAAAGAACTGTGTAAACATGTTAAAAAGTATGATGTCTCATGTTTTAATTAATAACACTTCTAATGGGTGGTAATTTATTGTGGTGTAAGAGAAATACAACACTTTGTGATGTGCTGAGAACAGCATTTTTGTGTTTAGCCCCACCCCTTTTTTGGTTGACATGCTCACTTTCAGTACGTTATCCAGTATGCATAGTCTCTCTGTTGGTCGATGTATTTCCCCAACTAAATTTTGCAGTGATCTTTCCTTTTTCTATGCTTATGTAATGTTACTATCTTTAGCCAACAATCCTCTCTTTTTTTTTTTTTTACTATTTTTTTTTTTTACATCACCTGTGTGTGCTACATTATGTATTTCTGTGTAACAGGACCCGCAGTATGACCAGGGTCATAATCTAGGTCATGTTTGATTTCAGGTTGTTTTTAACTGCCATCTTTGGAGGCATCTGTCCTTCCTCAGCAGTTTAGTCATCATGCAGATGGGAGTGAACTGGAGTGTGATCAGCAAATGATGGTGGGGCACACGACCTTATCAAAACTGTCTGCTCAATACTCAATGAGGCCATTGATGCTGCTATCAGTACTTCACATGGATTTGAGGAATCCCAAGTCCATATCGTTATACAGTATATAGTCCTGTTTGATCAGCTCTGGGAAATGTAATCTTTCTGAATATTTATGCATACTTTCTGTTATTTTTGCCTCTCTATCTCTCTCTCTCAGTGTCAGTGTTCTGGTTCTCATCAGATGCTTGGCACTACCGTGCCTGGATTGCAATGCATGCATAATCACAGTTCCAACCCAGTCAATAACACATGAGACTGACACAAAGTTCTTTGATTTCTGACTTTCTCTCTCTCACACACTGTAGTTTTTCTTTAAAAAGACTGCGGCGGCTGCATCTCATCAAAACGATACAGTGAGAAAGAGAGGGAGACTCATGAATCATGGAGGAGGGAGTGAGAGGGGTGAGATGGTCAGATTGAGGATTTGAAGCTGCAGTTAGTGACACCTGCTTGATTGAATGCTGGTTGAAATGTCAGAAAGTGAGCAAAAAATTGAGTGTGTATTTGAAAAGGTAAAGAGGGAGGAGAGAGAGCAACTGCTCAGTTCAGTGTATGTTTTAAATTGAGAGACTTAACTGGTAAGATGGCTGGGAAAGAGATCAAGAAAAGTGGAATGATATTGCAGGGCAATGAAGGGATGTGCTGTAAACTGAAAATTACGGCAAGAAGAGTTACTTTCAAAAAATAAGTGTGAGAACAGAAATGGAGTGAACGACAAAACCTTCATACATATTTACATTTAGAAAAGTTCATTGCATTCATTTTATCATACCATCTATATTTCCGCTGCCAAGTTCCTTTTTGAAACATTTAGCATCTGTAATGTGTGTGTGTGTGTGTGTGTGTGTGCATGTGAAGCACGGACAGGGGTTTGTTTGATTTCAAGGTTTTTCGGTGCAAATGGAATGCAGACAAATCTAAAGGGTGAAGACAGACTCGAAGTCATAAACAGGCTACAGACAATCAACAAATAGGCTAGAACAGACAAAACCAACTTAATAAGCTAAACAAACAGAGTCAAAACCAGAACAGACAGTAAAGTCTTGGTAACATCCCTAATGATTTACTAGGAATGATACTACACAATGAGCTGAGGTTTGTATTTGGTGTGTATTTGTAGTGTAGTTGTGCGATTAGAGGTCTAGGGAGTGAGAGTGAGGTAATGGGTCATGTGATGGTTCAACTCAGCATGTCTCGAGACTTGACTTGAATGTGTGTTTCTGTAGACACACACATAATGCTTTAAATCTGGTTGGGATCTCAAGAGTACCATTAAGGTTTTTACATAATTTAGAGCCATTAATGTGCATTGCCCAGTGGGTAAAGTTGCCGCCTCACAGCTCTGGGGAGGTGGGTTTGATCTTGAGCTTGGGTGCTGTCTGCGTAGAGCTTCTCATCTTCTCTGCTTGTGCATGTGGGTTTCCACCAGGTTCACCAGATCCTCTCATTGTCCAAAAACATGCAGGTAGGCGAATTGCCTACTCTAAATTGGCCATAGTTGTGAAAAAGTGTTTGAATGAGTGTGTGGTGCATCCCATTCAGGGTGTATTCCCCCACCTTGTGCCCAGGGTTCCTGGGAAAGGCCCTCGATCCACCGTGACTCTGACCAGTATAAAGCACTTACTGAAGTTGAATGAATGAATGAATGAATGAATAAGGTGCAGTGCCCTATATTTATGTGTGTTCTCATGTTTATGTGTATATATGTCTAATCTATACTACCTAGTACATGGACTGAGTAGATGCAGTGAGGAAAGCCAGAAAGCCATTGATTTCTGTAAAGACTCTTATAGTCTATATAGCACCCCTTCCTGTGAATCTTCACTTCTACTGAATAGGGGAGAGAAGGAGGAGGTGGAGGTGGAACTCAAAAAATAAATCAAAAGATAAATAAATTAGTTTTTCTTGAACTTTAGGTTCCATGGTTCCTTTTCTTTAATTAACAAAGTGTAAATGGTGGTGAGTGAGGGGTAACTTATTAGGAAGTTAATCATCACCTGACACAGGCCTTTGTCAATGGAGGGTCCTCACAAGGATAGTTAGACAAAAATGTGTGTGTGTGTGTCTGCTGATAAATGAGCAGCACCCTCTGCAACAATGCGCTCACTGTATACACTGTGTATTTCATTTCAGCTTTTTGTTCCAATTCCTTATTAAAAAAAACTTTTGTTGAGTGCCAAAGCCGTTTTCTAACAAAACCCGGGCTGTTGTTAGCTATTACATACACTTATGCAAACACACGCATACAACACTGTTTGGCAGACATTACTTAACCCAGTCCTGCTCAACTGACTCTTCTGTGAAAGAACAGAATGGAAGATGGAAAAACACAGCACCAGACTGTGTGCGAGACCTTGATCATGGTAAAATATGCGTTGTGTCTCAGACGACTGGAAGACGCCCGGCTCTGTCCTCATTCATCGCTGTCAGACGCGATAAAGCACACAGAAGGCCAGAGCTCACCTTGCGTCTATTCTTCCACACACACTGCTATCCATATGACTAGAAAGAACAAAAAATGGGTAGATAGTGGGAAGGAGAGGGAGACACAGAGACAGGGGAGGAGGAGAAGGAAGGGATTCTGACATTTTCAGATTGCATTTGTTGGATGTTCCTTTCAATTTTGATAATCAACAGGATTTGCTGTTGTCGGAAAGATACAAAAGCTGAATAAACTTTGACAGAAAAAGGACAGAGAAGTGTAGACCAAATGTCATCTAAATATAAACCAAGACAATTACATCATACTAGAAGGAAACCCGCTAATCAGTTATCTGTGGTTATACCACAGTGCTTTTGAATTCAAATAATGAATGGATGAAAAATGTGTTGTTATTTAACAAAGAAAAATGTATAATCTTTGATATGGTGATATGGTTGCTGTCAGGAGATGTTTATTTAACATTTATGGAAGGAGTCTCAAAGTTTTCTGCCATGGGAGAGTCTTCAGGACAGAGGAGTTTACGCTTGATGGTTTTTTTGTAACATGACAAACTGCATGGTTTTGTCTTATTATGTTCAAGACAGAGCAAAAAATGATGGCATGACTGCTATAACGTAAGTGATAACAGAAACCAACTTTTTTTTTATGGATTTATCATAGCATTAAATGTAACTCTAAATGGTACATAATAATCCTGGCACACATTGTCCTTATATCTCAACTCTACTGAGGATGCTTGGGATAAGGTGGAAAAGAATTCAGGAATGTGCGATCAATCATCAATTTTTCAAGAACTGCACAAGGCAATTGTTTTACATGATACAACATCCCTTATAGAAGCAGTAAGTCTGAGTAAGTCATAGCTCTCATTACTTTCTCAATATGAATTATAGGGCCAAAACTGTCAAAAGAAATGAACAGTAATCTATCTATCTATCTCTCTCTCTCTGTCTAAATATATATATATATATATATATATATATATATATATATATATATATATATATATATATATATATATACACACACACACACACAGTCAAAAGTCTTAGGCACATGCAAAGAAATGCTGTAGAGCAAAGATGCCTTCAAAAATAATGAAACTAAATGTTTCTACATTAAAAAAATACTATAAAGAGCAGTAAACAGTAATAAATGAAACAAAGTCAATATTTGGTGTGACGATCCTTCGCTTTAAAAAAATAGTAGTCTCAGGTACAGTGTGTGCAGTTTTATAAGGAAATGAGCTGTAAGTTGTGTCATCTTGCAGAAGCAGCCACAGTTCTTCTGGAGACTTTGACTGTCGACTCGTTTCTTATTTTTGCAGCATAACCCAGCAGCCTTCATTATGGTTTTTTTTGTCTGAAAAGTGTCTCTTATGTAATATGCTGCTTTCCTTACAAACATTTTTCTGTAACATTTAATTTTGTGCTGGAAATTTAATGTTAGGGAATCTAAATCTTTTTGTACTGAATCAATAATGTAGAAGTCATAAAATAAAAATCTGTAACAAAGTTTGTACAAAAAAAATAGGGTGCCTAAGACTTTTGCACAGTACTGTGCGTGTATATATATATATATATATATATATATATATATATATATATATATATGTGTAAGGTGTCACTGAGTTCACTTGAATAAACCTGCCTCGAGTTTGTGACAACCTGCACTTCAGATCAAGAGCAGTATTTGCACAATTTTTCTTATAAACGATAGTCAGTTATTCATATGAATATCATGCTGCAGTGTGTGGTATATATCGGCTAGACTAGAATTACTAGCATTAGCGAACGTTCAGTTGAGTGAGATGGTTGGTGCTACTGTACATGTGCCAGTTCTACCATTTTCCAGTTTTTTCATGTTGTAATGTGTTGTAATTGGGATTGGAACACAAGAAAGGCAACATGAAAATATTGGGTCAGCTTGGAGTGAACCAATTGATTCTGATTTTTTATTCTTTTTTTTCTAAAATTCTGCTTTTCATCTACATTTGTCTGCTTCCCTCACTGATAGTGATTAACTATATGAACTGAGGTCATTATTATTATATGGCAGGACAAATGAAAGTGCTTGGATGCCACTTAGAAGTGGTTTCATCAAGAGAACTTCTCTAAGTTGTTGGATTATAGATAAAACCTTGTGGCAATGTGAAGAGCCGTGACAGCTTCCTAGTGATATTTAAACACTTCTATAAACTCTGATAAAGCCTGTGGAAGAGGAAAATTGCCTCTCATCTATACATACAAGGTTATCAATTTAAATCTCTCATGCTATACTGAAGAAATAAATTACTGCAAATGTTACAGGAAATCTGCACATTCTAATACGTTTGACTTTCCTTTAATATCTGTAATTTGACCCTTACTTTAAATTCTTTTTTTATTCTGTATCAAAAGAGCTCTCCTCTTACTTTTTTCCTATTAAGAATGAATATTTGCCTAGGTTTATTTCATATTACATCCATTTCTCTTTAAATTGACACACACTTCTTGTAGCATGTAGTTTCAGGAGAGTCTCTGTGAGTGTGTTTTTACCATAAATTTCTCTCTTTTTCCCCATGAGGGATGAGAGCAGTGTAGATGTATATGTCTTATAGGAAAAGTCTCGGAGCTGAGAAGTGTTGGTTTTCCCTCAAGATTTCATGCTTGCTTTAGTAAAGGAAGAATGTTTTTGATCAGGGCTGCAAAGTCCAAACACAGTAACAGTCTGTTTATATATAGGAGTGTGATTTTGATTGACATTCCAGCCCTCAATTCCTATACCTCTGAGGATTTACATTGCAGTACTTAGGGATGCACCTGTATCACATGATAAAATTTCAGCCATTGAGACACAGATATAGAGAATTATTGCAGATCTATCACACCTTTCGTTCAATTCCATCATTGATTTTCTGCTGCTTTTTCTACCTCTGTATCAGAGAGAGAGAGAGAGAGAGAGAGATTGGTAAGTGGTTAGGGCTAATAAGAAATTTTGTAACAAGCACAGTGGTGTTTATAAGACAAATAGAAATATAAACTTGTACTGACATGCAATATCTCTGATAAATATACTAACATTGTGAAAAAAAAAATCCCAACATGTTCACTGCATAAGTAACAATATCTGCTATTTGGTCTTCAGTACTTTGTGTGAACAGCTTATGTAATCATATTAGAATAACTCTTCTGTACCACAGAGATTCATGGAGCCAGCGAGCCTCTGAATCTGAATTATGAACCTAATAATCATCTGAAACTTAATCATTTAAACAATAATCCTCTTTTTGAATATGAATTATAAGATCAATACTTACATGAATCTGAGTCATAGGACTGAAATCTGAATCTGAATCATCAGTCTTTCTGAATATGAATTATCATGCTAAAACAACTTTGAATTTGAATCAGAGAAACAACAATCTGCGAAATCTGAATCACAGAGCCAATAAGTAGGAATCTGAATAAAGTACCAGTGATTTGCTGAATCTGAATCATAGATCCAATGATTCTTTGAATATGAATCTCAATATTAGTGTGTATAAAATGTTACTCTACTCCTTATTCCCTACAAAACACAACACACAGTCAAGGAATTTTCAACCTGCCAATGTACTTATGGACGCTAACCTATTGTACTTCATTGTGGGATTTCACAAGTGCTCTGGATATTCCCAAATGTGTTCATATATGTGACTAAAATGGCACTGTGCACTAGGTAGTGAATAGTGCACTATGTAGTGATTAAGAGGACCCAGTGATTTCTCTGAGTCAGTGTGTTTTCATAAGGCCAGTGTGGCTCTGAATCTCCATCATAAAGCTCCATTGTGTTAATGTGCAGGTGAAGGATGGTTTCTTCATCATGTGAAAAGGTCTGATAGTTGCTGGTCATTGGTAGGCAGGTCACTTGTCCACCCACTGGGATCCAGAGAGTCTTACAGATGCTGTATGAGGTTGAATGCCAGGAGACGGTGACCAGGTCTTAGGGGCTCATCTGTTCGACCAATCTGCTCAAATCCCATCTCAAGTCTGGACACAACAGAGAAGGTTTTCTCCAGGGTGGCTGGTAACACTGGCACATGCCATGCCCTCCTGCAGCATGCCAAAGGCCATCTGTCTCACTTCATCTGACATTCAGTGTGTAATGGGAAGCATAGAAAACTTATTCAGTGTGCAGCAAGCACAAAATTTAATAAAGTTTGATTTGACATTGTTCCACCTGGACCTAATTAAACACATTGACTTCCTGTCAAAAGACAATGTTTTGTAACACTCTAAAGTTCAGTAATGAACTATTTATTAGCAAGTAATATATCATTTACTAATTTAAGATTGCTTCTAAATCACTGGTCTTATATGAACAAACATCGTAAATGCATTAATTAATCGATTTGAAAAGTCGGCAAGAAAGCTTAACTCCGGTCCTAGGGACTCGCTGGCTTGCAAAAATTCAGATTTATCTCGGCTCCCATCACACTTGATCCAGCTCGTTATCGCAACCTTGAGGGACCATGAAACTGTACAGTGCAGTGGGATCCTAAGACTAGATTTGATTTATGCAGGTCTAAGAAGTCATTTATAAATAAATTTAAAAAGAAATTCATCAGTATTTGAGTAACATTAATACATTTTATACTGCAGCTGCTGAATTCTTGATTCTGATTGGTCAGAAGGTGTAGATTACAACTAACTTGTTTCCTGGAAGTTCCACAACAGTAAATGTAAAGATAAATGGATAAAAGGTACTACATGTCATACTTTAATTAATAAAAAAATTATATTGTTGGCAAATTTCTGTGGTTAAAATGGGAAGAAAACACATCAGGATGTGCTGTAACAGGAAAAAGTCTGGCATGAAGCATCTGGATGCATCACACTATCCCATTATTGATTCTTTTCCTATCTCCATCATATTCTGTTCCTTACATATGAAATGCATTTTAAACTTTATACAATAATTATTCACTTATTCATGATTAAGTAATCATTAATATTTAATATGTAACCTATGCATTATTTGCCTATATAAAATATCACCAAATCTTAAATTAGCATTACTTATAGTTTCATCATTCTTGAGTTTTTATTTTTTCCCCATTGTTGTAATGAGAGGAATGTGAAGTATGTGTGGACAGATATGGTGCAATCAGATAGAACTGTGCTTGCTGTTTACACTCACCTTTCAAGTGGTGAAAGTCATGAGAACACTGTTGCTAGGAAACTGAATGATGGACACCAAACACAAGCTAACTAATAGCTGTTCTAGCACGGATCAATGCTGCAAGGTCCAGCGTGGCAGTTTGTCATGTTTAGTGCAAAATCTGTGATGATACTACTACGCTACATAAATCCGGCTACTACACATTCAAGTGTATAGATGATAATCTAAGGATTTAACCTATTATGTCATTTGAGATGTATTAAATGACTGTGTTCAATGATTTAGCTAGCATAGCTATTTTTTTGTATAAACAATATGAAAAAAGAATGACAGTGGAAACCTGACAAATGCATGAGACAAGCCTGATAAAATCGAAACCTGACAAAATCGATATTTACCTCAAATATGTTAGTAAATGATAAAGAAATGAGTCGCATACAAAAATTTGTACTGAATGACCATTCATATCGCATCTTATAAACAATGTCAACACACAACCCCATTTGAATGCACCATTAGCATAAGTGTATAGTATTCAAAGCTGCTTGTGTTTATTTTCTTTTAGGCCTTGTCCTGTTTTACCTGACCTAATAATTAATTCTGTCCAGTTTTAGCGGTGACCTCTGTAGAATTTTAATAAGGTGCTTTTATTGCTCTGTCACGCACCTTTTTATCATAAAAAAGAAATAATCTTTAAAATGTAAAACTAACAATCGAAACTGCCAGTAATAACTATGAATTATTCTCATGCTAATGGTATCTGGTTGGTTTTAGACACGGTTTGACCTCTGTGACGAGAGACGGGGTACTGCAGAGAAAGTGAATAGGGAGGGAGCGAGAACGAGGGAGGGATGACGGATGATATGAATGATTAATTGTGTTTACTCTCTGTGAGGAACCAGATTAGCTGTTCACTCTGATAATGGCCTCATTATTATGTTCGCACACATCTGACCCAGGTATAAACTCACACACACACACACACACACAACTAAACAATATTCCTATGCTTGGTAAAAAAAACAAAAAAAACAAGTGCACAGAATATATAATGAGGAAACAGCAAGACCTGGAGCTGAGATTCTTGTGCATTCTGGAGTGTCTGCTCTGTAAACATGGAGCTACTTCTCTAATGGACATGCTGTTGGGAGACTGACACAATTTCCCAGAGTCCCCTGACATCCTATCAGCAGCAGCTGAGTTGGATGTCTCTCTTTCTCCATGCGGAAAATTGCATAACGGACACCTCTCACTAGGGGATTCAGTGAGTTGAAGACAAGATGCTGTGAGAGGATTGTGACTATCTATCTGTTCGCTAATCCTCAGTAGGGATATGATACAGCTGCATTTACCAAAAAAAATTGAGCCAGATTGTGCGGATACATCCTTTTATCCCCCAGTTCTTCAGTCTTGTCCCTAGGGAAAAAACACACACACATACATGCACACCCAATGTATTATTATCTTAAAGTTGTGTTACCCTAGCACCTTGCCTCAGGCAAGGTGTCCGTTTCGTAGGAGCTAAAAAGGAGAGGATAAAACGCCTCATTCTACACCTCCTAATTTCACAGCCACCTTGTTATTTGCCACCTCATTTGGTGCTGTCTCACTCCACGCCCATGTCATTCCACTAATGGAACCAAAAAAAAAGCATGATGTAGTTTTTCATTAGTAGATTTGTAGTTAGGGTGGCATGGTGGCTTGGTAGGTAGCAATACCAGGATGGTCTTTAAGCAGTATCTTTAATAGAGGGCTGACCTGAGCATGCTGAGTATTATCAGTGACCATCATTTCCTGAGCATGGAGCAGTGGAGCGAGTATGCAGAGAAACGGTCACACATAACACTGAACTGAGAGCACTTGAGTTCAGCGAGCACTTCAGTTCAGCGAGCACTGACCACTGAAAATTGGGGGTGTTGATAAGGTGTATGTTCCCACTGCTATCACTGCTCACTCTCAAACATCCCCCTTTCTTCTGGAAACACAGATCTCATTTAAAGTTCCCAAAATGGTGGAGATGAATCAGGTTAATGTATTCATCGCTCAAACACAAAACAAAACTAACTAAACACAGCAGAACTATTGCTGCGCTCGAGGCGAAGTTACAACTTGTAGTTCCTCACCTACAACTGGTAAAATCCACCAAAAACTTGAAATTTCAACTCGTAACTTGGGGTAGTCCTGCTTACGGCCACACACACTGTGAACAGTGTAAAGTTCCTCTTCTCTACTTTTAAATTAGTTTATAGCAATATTGGCTTTAGATCAGTTAATATACAGACGCAGTACCTTGTTAAATCTATAACATTGACTGTGCTAATCGCTGTTTTGAGAAGGTAATCATCAACATTAAAGTTATCACTAACGTTAGCTGGGTAGCTTGTTGCTAAGCTACTCACTATTGCCTGCAGGCTAGCTCATTACTGAGCTACTTGCTATTGTCCGCTGTTGTTCCTGTGCTTCAATTTCAGTCCAAAATGCTACATGAATATTTGAAGTTCACTATAGTAGAACAGTACCAGTAGTCACTCAGGTCTGTAATGGTAAAAGTCGGTTAATGTAGCTTTTTATGAGCTTTACGTGCTCTTACAGAGCAAACAAAACACACACTTTCATGGAGGTGTCCATGTTTTTTTTTCCCCACTTCGTACATTTGAAAGTCCTGATGTGGGGAAATTATTATAATAATAATTATAATTAGTTTAATATTATTATTATTATTATTATTATTATTACAACGACCACGAAGGCAGCATAACTATACAGTTAAGTTTATTTTGATCTCTTTCATCTATGCCATCCCATGGTTAGTGCAGATGAATGAGTAAATGATCTTGTAGTTAATCGTGCATGGACATTGCTCGTGTAGGGTTATTTCTGGGGCAGGTTTAATATCAGTCAAACAAGAAGACTTGAGATGACAGTGTTTGTTATGTCTGTGTTTGCACTTTGGATTAAAGTGTCTTTAGTGAGCTCAGTGGTAGTGCACTATGTAGGGTGTATAAAGCATAATTTGATACCAGGAGTAGAAAGTCATTTAGAGTTTAAACTTCAGCTGATCTTTATGAGCATGGAGTGCCTGAGCTGAGGTCTCTTAACCAGCTAGCCAGCTACACAGGTTAGCAAAAATATCTAAAACATTGATAGCAGTGAATAATGTTGCCTTCTCATATCTCCAGAGTGTCTAGTTTGATCTTGAGCTCAGGTTACTGTCTGTGGGCAGTTTTGCATGTTCTCTTCATGTCCGAGAGGGTTTCCTCCAGGTTCTTCTGCTTCCTCCCAACTCCTGAATGCTTTTATGGTAAATTAGTGCCTCTAAATTGCCCTGAGGTGCGAGTAAGTGTGTGACTGATGCACATCAAAATTTTAACAATGCATTTTTAACCACTTTTTACATTTACAAATCACAATGTATTTAATTGCATGATTAGATTCTTTCATAATTAGCATAGTACTTCTCATAGGTAATTGTATTAACAATCTGTCAACCAGAATGGCTGATTTTATGAAGAGAATCCTGTTTAAGTGAATCTGAAACCTGATTTAATAAAAGTTTGCATATGTAAAACAAATACAAACATAATAGCACCTCCATAAAGCATGTGTACTGATTTATTAACAGGTTCTACAGAGGATTTTGTCTTTGATGAGTGTAAAAGCATGTTTTGTTTGTGTTGTGCATTTTTATTGATGAATATATACTAGGGGAGTTTCTACTTATGTGAAAAACACTCAAAGAATATGGGTGAGAAAATGTGTGTGTGTGTGTCACAGTACAGCACACTACTTCTGTTAGATCAGATTAGATCAGATAGCGTGAGAGTAGAATGACTGAATTTCCTTCTCTCACTCTTCTTTATCTACACACACCGTCAGTCAGTGTTATATTTCTTATTCCTATTCCTGTTTGTGTGTGTGTGTGTGTGTGTGTGTGTGTGTGTGTGTTAGTAGATTGGGTTGGGCGGTAGAGCGTTGCTATGACAGCTGTTTTTGTGTATTTGTTTTCCTCCATTTTCAAGACGCTACTAATCCTTCCAGATTTATTCATTTTATTTTTGAAATCTTTTAATCTTTTTTTGTTTGTTGTTGTTCATTCTTGTTGAACATTGTTTCATGAATTTCTTTTAGCAATACACAAATCTCTGATGATTCTACTTCTGCCATGTTCACAGCTCCATAGCCTAGCTAGCACACTTATTGGGCAGTGAAATCTGTTCACGTGTGTGCAGAATGCAGACAACTAGAATGCATATAAACATCACTCATTATCATGATCCTGATGCAGACAGAGATCATACGAATGCCAAAAAGAGATACCGCGTAGAGAGATGCACCAGTTCTATCATCGCTGCTGTGAGCAGTAGGATGAACGAGACTGCTCTTACAGAGATAAACATCAAACTGAAGAGAAATAATCCTTCATGAAATTACACTCTATTTTTAAATAACAAAATGCTTTTCTACTCCTTTTAACCTCCTAAAGCACTGGATTGTAAATCATCTTGCCCTACTATGAATTACTTAGAAACTAAAAGGAATGGTATGTAGTTGTAGCGTTGAGTGAGGAATAGAGTGCTGCAGGGATGATGGATTTTTGTAGGCCAACCCAGAAGTTAGCATCACCCTGGTTATCTTGACAAAAAGCCAGTAGGATTTTTCCATTGGCTTTTGGATTATTGCAGACAATAAGCTCTGTGACCAATAAAGATTTATGATTCTTACACATTTTGTTCTTCAAGATAATCTTGGTGAAAACACAACTTTTATGAATTTTGAAGCCTATATACAATCGCCGAAGTAAAAAGCTAAAGTTAGGCTATAAATGAACTACACCATGGTCACATGACGTCAATGTCACCACCACTACACTTCCGACAACTCTTTCAATCTTTATTTTAAAAACATGTTCCCTGATAAGGATCCACTGGGCTCTTTTTGTGGATGAATCTGCCCCCACCTTTTTTGAGAATGTGTCCATGTTGCATTATTTTGGAGAAAATTCCAAGTTTAATGTACCTGACAACCTCTGTAGTCCCATTTAGCCACTTGTTAGCAACTGCCATTTTCAAGACACGTAAAACCTTTAAAAAATCACAAGTGGGGTATTGTGGATATATTTTATGCCATAGAATAAAACGTGAAAATATCTTGAGCCTGTGTTAACCACAGACCATATTTCAGGCATTTAACCAAAAACCCATTCAAAAAACACTGGTTTCTATTTGCTCACAAAATCGAGATTTGTAAACTCACAGGTCAGCGTTCACCCAGATAAAGTCAGCGCAAAGCAGACTAACCGCTACCAGAAGCAAATGTGCTTCTTTCAAATACAGTGTCCTTTCCCCTTCAGTGAATTGACTTTAGTCCTGGATGAATTTTTGGTCTTGTTTGGTCTGACTGAAGCTTTAGCTGCAAAAAAAAAAGAAGAGCGTAGTTCAGGTGTCTCCTGTATTGCCATAGCAAGGGGTCACAATAGTAAATGTTATAGCTAAACCCTAGAGGTTGGCATCTGGTAGACCTGGTAGACCATTGTCATGCAATGGAGTCAAGCAACAGTGCAGGTTAGCCTTTTTATTAAAAAGACACTGGCAAACAATTCCAAAATGTGAGGCAAGGATCATCAACATGGAACAGGCAGAAGGTCAGGCGATCGGCAAACAGAACAGTGTAGGCAAGACCAAAATCCAAAAACCAGGAAACGAGGCAAGATCAAAAAACCAGAATAGCAAAATACAAATACAAGGTTTTGGTAAGTCAGGTAGAGGCATGTGGACATGCCGGTGGAGTGTTGTGCTGGGGATTGTTGTCTGTGGCGGCCATGTTTGTAGGACAGGGTGTGTTCTGGGAAATTGAGTCTCTGGCGGATTCCTGAGTTTGTGCGACAACCATCTTTATCAGCTGGTAAGTGCTAGTGGAAAGGAAGCAGTCTCTGAATTACCACTGTTAAAACTACATCATGGGTGAATAATTTTTTTAAGAAAATCCTACAACAGAGAGGCACTTTGAAATCTCAAAAATATATTAATCAATTTAGTCAAGTAATTAAGAAGCTGGAAAATAACTCACTAACCCACTAACCAGTTTGAGCAGCTATTTTTCAGCGGGGCAGTAAAGTTAACATCTGGGTTAGTCATACGATTTGATCCCAGTGTGAGTGATTTTTAACCACAGAATATGTGAATATGTGTGGGGATGAAAGATATTTTAGGCATTTTAGCTGACTGCACAGGACACAGTGAAAGAGCGAAAGCAAAATATAGAGCACTTTAAAGGGCATAGTGCGGCACTCTGTTGAAAGAAACTCTCGAGTTGGCTGAAGTTGGACTATTGCATAAAGGGCTTAAAGTGATCGCTTGGCAAAAAAAAAATAAAAAAATGCTAACAGGGCTAGCAATGAATGGAAGCTACCAGAGCACAAAAGCCATTAGTTAGCATAGTCATGCATGGATGCGACATTCAGCTATAGCCAAGTTAGCACTTTTCACCAATCTTTCCTTTTTGCTGAAGGGAAGGAGCATCCTAGCTTTCAAAGCCTCTATAACTGATGTGTGTGCACATGTAAGTGTGAAATCTGTCACTGTAGCCATGTTTGGGTGAAAGCTTTAGACCCATGCGGTCTCCCACCAATTGTGACAGGGATCGGAGTGTGAGATATATGTGTGTGTATGTGTGTGTGTGTGTGTGTGTTACTCTTGACCTCATCACTTTCATTTGTTGATGCCTCTGAAAGGTCCTTCTTTTTATTTGTAATAGCATAGGATGTATCTAACCTCCTCCAGAGGAAGACATTGGTTAAGAACCTTTATGAAAAGACATTTTTGCAAGGAAGAGTAGAATAAAATTTCCAAATCAGGTTGGTAGACTCTCACCTAAAAAGACTGAGTGCAAAGCACTCCAAGCAAAAGATGCTTTAACGAGTGTTAGTTATGCAACCTGGTTGTTGCACATTTTTTTTTTTTTTTCTTTTCTCTTCATTTCTACTTGTTTTTCATTTGAATTTTGTTGGTCACGTGGGGAATATGACTGACATGACTGATCTTGGTTTCATTCTCTAACATAAAAATAACCTGTTTGACTTTTTATATCCAGCTAGAGCAGCTAGCATCAATACAATATGATTTTTTTTCATTTCCATGCAAAAACTGCTCCTAGCATAACTTTTGTAATACAAAAAATATAATAATAATAATAATAATAATAATAATAATAATAATAATGTAGTGCTAATTAGTGCATTTATGTTCTTCTCGATCCAGAGCTAAACACACTGGTATGCTACTTTAAGAAAAGACTGTTCATATTTGAACAGTAATATTTAGTAATATTTAGTATTACTAAATATTAAAATTGGTATACAGGATATGTTTCTAATTTTCATTTCCCACCACAACAGGGATATTAAAATCAGAATAAAATTTGCTAATCTGCTCTCTCTTATATTAGTGTTCATTGGTTTATGGTTTAATATTACTTTTTAATATTCTCTGATGTTTCGAGCTCAGGAAGGATTTTAAAACAGCACTTTACAAACATTGCCAAGCTTTTATTGGTCTATTAATGTCTCATTGGTCTCTTATAAACACATTGACCCTCTTAATCCTAAGCAGGAAATGACATGGCTACTGGGAGAAAGTCTGAGTTCACCTTTTCACCAAGCTCAGTGATTTCCCCGAAGGCTTTTCCTTTATATCTAATCAGAAAGCATTACAGGTAGATCCTTTAACATCCCAGGATTACGACTACACAGGAACAGCAGGGGGACAGAGAGAGAAAAAGACAAGCAGGGTGATGAAATATGGACACAAATAGAGGAGACAGAATGACTGAGACAGGATAGAAGCACATAATAAAACCATTCCTACTCTGAAAACCTGTAAAGCTTAGATATTATGTATTCAAACTGAACTTCTGAATACATTTTTTGACATGAGAAGACGAACGCACCATATGTTTGCCTTTTAAGTGGTTAAAGTTATGAGGACACTGTTGCTAGGCGACTGGAAAATATAGACGCTGAGCATAAGGTGCCTGATGGTTGAGTTTAGCTAGCATTTAGGTGTTAAGTCTTGTATACAGAGAGTGTATTGGTATATTTAAAGTAGAAAGAACCAGAAATAATCAAAGATAACTACACTTACCTCACATGTGAACAGGAATTATTTTAAAACTAAACTGTAATTACACATTAACCACAAACCAAACTTCAGTGTGTGCTGCTATATTGAGAAACAACATGTCACAGTTTGTGAACTCATGGCTCTCAGAGAAAGAAAAGAAGACACGAATGAACTTAAAGTTTGTACAGACTATGTTTATTGTATATTTATATTTAATATTCAGATTTTGGTATGATACCTTCACTGACCCTTTTATTAGGAACGCCTGCTCACTGTTATAGATTGAGGGAAAAAAAACCAGGTGATGATCTTCAACTGTCCAATTTCAGTGAGCCTGTTCCTACTATAGCCTCAAATTCCTGTTCTAGGTTGAAAGGAGTGGAACCTGATGTGGTCTTCTGCTGTTGTAGCCCATCCCCCTCATGATTTGACGTGTTGTGCATTCTGAGATGCTTTTCTTCTCACCACGCTTGTAATGAGTGGTTATTTGCCTTACTGTAGCCTTCTTGCCAGCTCGAACAAGTCTGGCCTTTCTCCTCTGACCTCTCTCATCAAACAAGGCATTTCTGCAGGTGTAGCTCACCTGATGTTTTTGTTTCTTGCACCATTCTGTATAAACTCTACAGATTTTGTGTGTTTGACTCTCAGTAAATCAGCAGTTCCTAAAATATTCAAACCAGCCCATTTGGTGCCAACATCCATGCGACAGTCAAGGTCACAGAGATCAGATTTTTCCCCATTCTAATGTTTGATGTGAAGATTAACTGAAGTTCATGACCTTTATTTGCATAATTTTATGCATTGCTGCTGCCACATAATTGAGTGATTGGATAACTGCATGAATGAGCAGGTGTATAGATGTACTTAATAAAGTTGTCAGTGAGTGTATTTATGTTGTATAAATATTCTAATTAAATAATATTAAGTTAGTGTGAGGAGGTGTTTCCTGTAGAGCACATCAGCACGTCATAAGACAAACAGAAAACAGTGGGGTCGCAGTAAAAACAATTTTGAACACCTCATCACACTTCCCTTCAGAGATGGAATTCATTTCATAACTTTTGGATGAGTATTGGAACTAACTAGTGTTGCTTTGGAACAATAAATCACTCAAACTAATCAGAAAAACTTTGCCCCCTGGGAACGTGTGCAAAATATTGCGGACACAACACAATCTGAATATATGAATAGGCTTATTGTGTTACGTTTCCAATGCAAATGGATTTTCAAAGCAAAAGCCACCATGGACACAAAAGTGAAAATCTGACAAAAGAATGTTTTCCAGGCAGAAAACCGTGCCTTTATATAAACACTTGAATTCAAAGCAGCGCTGCCAGATACTCTCTGACTCTCATCTCACTCATCGAATATTCACTTAAAAGCTGAACTAGAACATGAAATAGGAAGGGATGAAGAAAAGTGGAAACAACGCACTTTCATCCTTTGAAGTTGGTAGAATACTGGAGTTATTTCTGTCATTCTGCTACATTTAATTTTTCCCTTGTTGATCATGAAAAAATGCTCTGTACACAAATTGTATGGTATCATTTTTGTCAGCACAAACCCAGCTATTAATCTCGGTGACTATTTTGTCAGTTCAGTGAACTGTGTAGATGATTATAGGGAAGGATTTAAGAAAAGTTTCTCCTCTTTGACTTAGAAACACAGATTTAGACTCTTCACTTCTGACAGAATGTTTCTACATGTTACTCAGAACTATGAGTGTAAATTGAATATAAAATCACAGACACAGGATAAGGAAATATTTCCCAGATGCAAAATTTGTTTCGGTAGGTGATTTAAAAATGATTCTAATTTAAAGGTAGCATTGCCACCTCACAGCTCCAGCATCTATAATTGGATCTGAGGTTACTGTCTATTTGAGATTTACATGTATTCCTTGGTTCAATGTGATTCCAGATTGTCCTCCAGATTCTCTAGCAGATGGTCTAAAAGTATGCTGGTCAGCAAATTAGCTACTCTAAATTGCCCCTAGGTGTGAATGAGTGTGTGTGTGTGTGTGTGCGGGTGAAATACTGGGACCCTATCCCAGGTGTATTCCTGTCTCACATCCAGTGTTTCCAGGATAGGCTCTGTTTCCACCGTGACCCTGACTAGAATAAAGCGGTTACTGAAGATGAATGAATGAAGGAATGAACATTGACACTTCCTGCCATTAGCTAGTTCTCCTGTCACATAATACCTACCAGTCTGGGAGGAATAGGTCTAATAAATGCCTCATGCAATGTATCTGAACAGCTGAATATCAATGCCTAATATCCATCTTCCATATACATTCAGTTCAGTTTTATTTTATTTGCACTTTTAGCAATAGACATCATCACAAATCAGCTTTATAGAAATCTGGATATAGATTTATATCTGTAATGAGGAAGCCAGAATAACAGTGGCCTAGAAAAAAACTCTCTGAGATGTGATGAGGAAGAAAAACCTTGACAGGAACCAGATTCAGAATGGAAGAAGTCTTCTTTAGGGTGACACTGGATAGTGAGATTATAAATCACTCCTCTTCTGCACCTGTACACTATATAGTCAAACAAGTGTGTTGAAAGGATGTTCAGTATAACAATATTGTAGATGAGTGCTGGGCTGAGCACAGGAGAGTCTTCATGATTACAGCAGGTACAGTATCAGGGAGAGATCAGGCTTTTTAATGGTGCTTCATGTTTTATTGCTGTGACACAACATCACAAGAGATGAGTAGCAACTTGTTGTCAGTCTGCTGTGACTATGACTAGAAAAACTAGCTTAAAAAGTGGGAATGCAATAGACAAAAACATCACAGTGATGTGTTTATTTATAAAGATAATCAGACACACATTAGTAATGACCTGCTTTCTGTAACTTCTCATAGAGATGAGTGTGTTTGCTCTACACATGGAAGTGCTAATGGCTGTTGGAAACAGGACAGACATTTTCAGAGAGAGAACAAGAGAGGATTTTTTTTTATTTTATTGGAAAGAGAAGTTAGCAGAAAATCCAATCATTGTTCACTGTGATGTTGTCCTGGGTTGAGAGAAACAGCTGAAAGGAGAACGTGCGTGTGTGTGAGAGAGAGGAAGAGATGGAGAGTGTGGATAATCACAGTTTAATGGTTCGTAATGTCAGTGTTGATAACGGGGCTCTTATCAAATGTGTCACACTTTTGTAGGAAATCGAAATGCACAAATGTGAGTTTGTTAAAAGCTCTCAGCACTTCATAGGAAATCGAACAACCCTGGCAATTCCAGCGAAGTCTGCATGTGCTCAACATGCCAGCCCTGAACATCACCACATTCTAAGTCAATAGTGGCTAATGCCAGGAACCTGTGTGTGTGTGTGTGTGTGTGTGTGTGTGTGTGTGTGTGTGATTCTCTCTGCCTTTGTTATGTGGGTTTAAGCTACATTCACATTACCAGGTTGAATTGAGACACATCTAATTTTCTGCCTTGATGTCAAGCAGATGTTACACAGGACTTTGTGGACACAAACATCTGATATTTTCAAATATCAGTCATCATACGATATTAATGAGAATGGAATTCACATGGCTTTTTCCCAACGCACATGAACGTGCATACTGTATCATTGTCATTGTCAAAGCAACAGTGATATTCAGAGGAAGGATGGGGAAATTGATGATTTACTTTATATTTGCAGGATCTGAAGGATACTACGAAACTCTGAAATACATGTGAAAATGTCTAAAATTCTACTTTTCACTTAAGTTGTTGCTGATAATAACATTTGTAATGAAAACCTTTGTATTAAATTGAGAAATAATGCCAAACAAGAAGCATTTTCACTAGTGGTCTCAGACTTTTGGACCCCACTGTATATGATATAAGATTTATTAGATAAGCTATGCACTGGCAGTTAAGGCAAAAAAAAAATTTGTTTTGGTCAATCTGCTGTTTTGCCAGCAACCAATAACAAGAGCTTCTCTCTCTCTCTCTCTCTCTCTCTCTCTCTCTCTCTCTCTCTCTCTCTGCTTGCGGGTAAAGGAGGTTGAGGTAAGTTATTTATAAGTAATTTAATTAACAACGCACTTATGTATTTTATTTTGCATTGTGATGTGTTTCCTGTTTCCCTTTTTCTTTCTCTTGTGTACCTCACAATCTCTCCCTCTCTCACTTACACTCTTTCATGCTTATTATTTCATGCACTCACTTTTTCCTGCTCTGGCATTCTCTCTATGTCTCTCCCACTTCCTCATTTAAACACATATTTATAGAAACTCTAACAAGCTATTGTGATTTATTGAATTTCATACCATTGAAGTTTGTCAGAAAAGACTATCATCATCTATTAATGTTAAAGCCACTGGGTATGAGAGGGGAATACACCCTGGATGACATACCAGTGCACACAAACATTTGTTGACACCTAGGGGCAATTTTGTGTAGATAAAGGAGGAAACCAGAGAACCCTGAGGAAACCCACACAGACATGGGGAGAATGTACATGTATATAAATGTCAATTAATTCCTTCTTTTTACTGAAGAACTTCCATATATAGACTCAATGGCATATTTTCTGTGGTCTGTGATATGCAGGAATATTTCGCCCTGGCCCTGACCTTTATCTAGCACACTGACAATGGGATCACATTGCAGAATGTTGATTTCACATCCATTTGTGCGTTATTCAAATAAAGTGCTAATAATCTGTGAGAGATTGACATTTATAAAGTATGCATTAATCATTAGCTTACATTAGTATTAGTATTTCTACACGTGTTAGAGGCCTCATATCCTCTTTTCTTTTGCTGTGTGTTTGCGGAGAGGTGAAACTGATGTCTAGTGTGTAAGGAAAATGAAGACTGAGGCTTTTTTTTCAGGTTGTTCCAGTGTTCCTCCTATTCTTCATGGTGCACAAAAACACAGTTTGTGATAGGAATAATGGCTGTTATTGTGGACCAGCACTTTTAATGTTGATTCTAAAGTAGACAGAAATGACCAGCACTGCACTTCTCTTTTTAGAGTAAATCCAGGAACCAGAGCAAAAACACAAAGCTGTAATTTACTGCTCAGTGCTACTTTTAAAGCTGCCATTGTTGTTCCATCATTAAAATAGTGAATAATGAATCGTACGGCTTCCGGTTTTCACCGAGGCCTGTGGGAATAAAACAAAGAGTTATTAATTTGGAGCAGTTAAGCTTTGGTAAGAACAAACCTTAGCAAGCAGTTTTTGTAGGTCTTCTGTCATCTTTTATGCCAAATTTGTGTTTTTTTGTATTGTGTGTATAAGAGAGAGAGAGAGAGAGAGAGAGAGAGAGATACAATGTACACTTTTACATAAAACATCCATTGCCAGATATGAGCGCAATCTGACATTTTATTGTCTTCTTTAAACAATGCCTAGCCTAATATTCTTCTTCTTATTATTATTATTATTACATATGCAAGCACAAAATGAACCAAATCCAAAAGTTGGCAAACCTCCAAATATGCTTATTAATGTCTCTGGCCTTGCTGATGCACCATAACAGATTAACCTTGAAAATGTAGAAATAATAAAAATGCAAATACAAACTTCTCTTCAGTAAAGCTGTTGGTGTCAAGTGTGCAAAAAAAAACAGATCCACTCATTTCTATTTAAATTAAACCATATCCTTATAGACTACTTGTAAACCCATGAAATTGTCTCTAATATGTGATTTGATTCTGTATGTGGACGTAGTTCCTTCTGAACCCGGAAGTCAGAATAACATTGTGTTGAAGTGCTTGACTGACTTACACAAGAGCCAGTTGTATTCAAGATATGTCACACCCTGCCGAATCTATATAAACTTGACAATATCTTAGCAAGCTAGCTAAATATGGAGAACATGGAAGAGATACGCGAGAACCATTTACTTGTTCTTACTGATGGAGAAACATCAAAGGTGTAAAATGATGGAATCACATTCTCATTCAGTCTGAGGAAGCGATTCCAGCATTGAAGCGATTCCGACATTGAAGAGCCCCAAGTTGGTAAACCCCCCCCCCCCAATATTTCCTGTCTCATAAATAACCGTGACCTCATACAAACTCTACTGTCTGTCTTCCAAATAAATAAACTCCAACCTTTTTTTCCTTAACCAAGGAATGGTTGGAAAAGCGAACAGTAAGTGAGAAGACAGAGAGCCAGTGATGAACCAGTGAACCATGTTTGCTGCTAATGGGCAGGGCTCATATGGTTCTAGAGAGCATTAATTGGACAGTCATGAAGATTTCTACAAATATGAATCATCAAAAAAATGGACTATTTCCACACATGTTGTTATTCTTTCGGCTGCTCCTGTTAGGGATCTCCTCAGTAGATCATTGGTTCGCATATTTGATTTGGCACAGTTTTTACGCCGGATGCCCTTCCTGACCCAACTGTCTCCAATTCTATCAGGGCTTGGGACTGAAACTTGGAGTGCCCTGTTTTGTGCAATCCCAGTGGCTGGGGTTGGTTCCCTGGCTGGGTATTGTACCTAACCACCAGTCCTAACCACTAGTCCTCCAGGGACCCAGCATTTCCACACGTGATGGAATATAAATTTAAAATGTGAATTTAAAAAATCAAGCTACAAAAAACAATTTTTTAAGAAGCAGGTTAACCTTTACTCCACCATGTTGTCAGAGGGTCTGTGATGTCACTAAACAATGTCCAGTGCCTTACACAAGTATTCACTCCCCTTGAATTTTTCCACATTTTTTAGTGATGGAACTGAAATGGACTTAATTGGGAATACATGCCATGAATCAGTACAAAATAGCTGCTAATATGGAAGTGGGGACAAAAATCTGTATACTTTACAAAATTATTTGTAGACTTCCAGCTATAATTGCAGCCAAATGTGTTTCTATCAAGTGTTGACTGAAAGAGTGAATATTAATGCAACCAACAAATGTCTGTCACAATAAATTTTCACCTTCAAATGCTAGATGTATTGTGTAAATCAAATGGGACAAAAAAAATCCAATTTAATTCCAGTTCAGTTCCAGGTTGTAGACTACAAAATGTGGAAAATTTAAGGGGGTGAATCACTGTAGCTCAATATTTCTGAAACATACTCAAAGAGATTTTGATTGGTCACAGAAACGGTTTAAGAGAGAGAGAGAGAGAGAGAGAGAGAGAGAGATGGAAGGGCATTCACATGGCCTGAGGCCTGAAGGGCTGTTTGGTTGGAAATTATTTGCAAGTTACAGAGTTCAATGGTGTCCTATTTTTACCCACAATTCAGCGTCACTCTCGGCAGTAAGCCTGTGGTCAGCCATGGCCTAGTTTATCTTGGGAAGATGCAACCTTGATTCAGACGCGACATGACTTCGCCTTATTCTGTGTTCTATCTTGCTCACTCTCTTTCTTTCGTCTGTCTCTGTCTCTCTCTCTCTCTCTCCTTGCTTTTATCTGCTGTTACTCTTCTACAAAATCTCTCACGCATGTACTCACTCATTTGTTCTATAGTTGCTTATTTACCTAGTTAGCTAGCATTCAGTGGCATTTGATGTATGCGTTGCCATTGCCATCACTATCCCCTATTATGTTTTCTTTATAGAAATGTTACAGAAGAAAAAAAGTTAATATTTCCCACTTACCTAAGTAAGTGAGAAGTACGTAAGTGGCAATATAATTCCTTTAACTGACATCAGTGTGCTACATTATATATGATCTTGTGAAATAGCAGGAATTGTCTATATTTACAAAATTTAAATTTGCTGAAATTACTCGGTCATGCACATAACCTCCAGCTTTCCACTACAATTCCACAGTGCCAGGGGAGGAATGACTCCAAACTGCACTGAGGAAAAAAAGTAATTCGGTTGTCCGAGATGCTTGTCCTGTACGGTTAGAGCATTCTGTTACACTATGATCGTTTGGTCATGTTTATAGATTACATATAGATTAAATCACACTGTATTTTGGGTGAGACAGACTTCAATTATCTGCTTCCACCATAACCTTCATAGCTAAACTAATGCAGGAAATGCACTCGGTTGTAAGTGGAAAACTGTGCAAATAATCCCTCCCCCCAAATCATTCCTTTAAATGAAATGACTTAGTGCTCTTGCTCTGATACATACATTACTACCAGGGTAAAAAGCAGTTAATGAGTATTGAATTTAAGTCCTAATGCCGATGGCATTAAAAACACTGCTGTTATTTAGGGTGAAATGCAGAGCTTTTAGAAATGCCTTGGCTGGGACTAATGTGCCGTGAGGTTTGCCTTCACGTGTGTGTGCACATTGGGTATTCAGTTCCAAACTGTGTAGCCTGGTTTACTTTTGCATGGATAGAAATGAACCAGGACATATAGTAGGCTGCTCTGCCCAGTCCAAGCTCTTGTCAAAATTCTCAGAAAGGGCGTATGAGTGTGATTATGGTAACAGCAATTTTGCCATTGTTACTCCTATAACTTTATTGTTCTTTAATAATTTTTTCAGCTTTGAATCTAATGAAACATTCATTTAATAATTCAAAATGGGTTAATCTCATTTTCACAAGGTTTCTTTGCTGACAATGGCTGCATTTTGCTCCTAAATACTTTTCAACAGAGTTTTTTTAGCATAATACAGAAAAATGTTAGCATCCCGTCTGATGGCATAAGGACATTCTAGGAGATCGTGAGTTTGAGTTCTGATGATGCCGCAGCCAGCCATGGCCAGGAGCCAAGGGAGCAAAATTGGCCGTGCTCTCTGATTGGGAGGAGTGACATACTCTCGCTCCCCTGTCAATCACAGTGACACTAACTAATAATAGGCAACTGTGAGCTCATGTATGCGGAAGAGGGTCGATAGCACTTTCTTCCAGTGTGTTACACTGCCCTGTGATATTCTAAATATTTCAGGGGTAAATGTTTCAGGTAACAGGGTTGAGTAAATATTGTGGGAACTAAAATATACATTTTGTATAACCTGTAATGGATGACTCATGGAAAGTGATGTTTCGAACATGAGATATTAAAAGAATTTACACATTACTGCAAAAATTATGAGATTTTTCGAGCACGAGAAATCCTTTTTAGCATGAGATATGCTTTTCAGTATGATTTTTCAAGCATAAGAACATATTTTAATGATTATATTTGAAGGTAAAGTGTAGTTATAGTGGTCTGGGGCAGACAAAAATGCTGTTTTCAGAGTGCTAGAGATATTTTCTCAAATATGCACATTGGTTGTTGTGAAATGTCTGGTACGTTTACATATATACAGTATTTCTAAATATAATATCAGTGGGACACAAATGTCACCCAATCCTGGAATGACCCTTACATATGTTAAATATCCATATCTTATCCAAATATCCTTCATATTTATAACACAGTTCGAGGAACTTAATACCCATGGACATGTAGAGTTTTATGTGTCTGTGGAGTTTTTATCTTCACACATGATCAAAGATGTGTGTAGGATGTTTCTTCTCACTGCTGATGGAGGACTCATTTTGTCTTTCTGTAGGATGATTACTTCAGGACCTGGGTCCCAAGCAAAGCACAAGACAAAGGTATGGAAATTGTGTCTGTGTGTCGCTGTGTCAATTCTTGCTGCATGATTCCATAAGCCTTCTTTCACTCGTCTCTCCTCGTTTGATCTCCCAGATTAATTGCATAGAAAATCCTCCATTCACACAGGGGGAATCTCTATTTTATATGTTATCGATCTCAATCTGTGCTGCACATCTGGCTAATCAATAACGAGAGAGTCATTGGGGGGCGGGATAAAGATGCATTTGAGTTTAATTTTTTCTGCATTAAATCTGTGAGAAAGTATGTACTTATCTTCATTTATATAATTACATTTACACTACTTTCTTCTTTACAAGAGAGAATGCTATTAAAACCTGCTTATTTATGTGAACACACACACACACTTTTCCACTGAGCTGAACACAGTACCTTGCTTATCTGTAATGGATCAGAGCCATAATGTAGTTGTAATTATGGAGAAATGCTAATTGAATTAGCCATGGGAATTTGATGAACACGGTGATCATGAGGTTTACTACACCTTGGAAAGGTTAGTGTGTGTGTGTGTGTGTGTGTGTGTGTGTGTGTGTGTGAGTGCCTGTGTGTGTGTGTGTGTGTGTGTGTGTGGAAAGTAAAAGGAGCACTTTATTGAGAAGTCTACAGGGATATATCAAGAGGGATAAAGAGAGAAGAAGGCTAAGAGACACTGACACGCAAGTAGACAGGTGAATAGAAAGGTACATCTCTCTTGATAATGGCGATCAAAGAAAGCCAAACTGTACAATAAGTGTGTTACAGCTTAGAACCTTCACACTCTCACACTCAGATCTCACACCAGCTGCCCTGAATAACAAACTCAGCTTCGACACTCCACCCTCCTGTTTTTGCAGCACTGATGCCATTTTATTTGCTGTCTGTCTACGGATACGAGAGTTAAAATGTAGCACAATATAGCTTAAATAAGTGTAGTGCAGATAAAACATAATGGGTGAAGTAGTTTACACGTGTAATATGTTGTTCAGGTAATGTAGCCAAGACAAATAACAAAGTATACATGTAACATTTATAAAACAAACAAACAAAAAAAAAAAGAAAAAGGGGTTGTGCTTTTATAGGAAAATAATCAGTGACGGTGTGGTGTGATTTGGCACAACACAAAGCATAGTTACTGTTCCCACCCTGATTTTTCCTGTAACAGCACATTTTATTCATCTTATAGTGCAGCATATGCCAAGGCTAACATCTTTTACTTTATTAAAAAATGGCACATACTTTTTATCTGTTTATATTTACATATAATTTCATGGAACATCCATGAAACATGTTAGTTCTTGTTATCACTACAATTATAACAATGTTATAACAACTTATATCAACATTACGTTACAACACCTTTTGACCAATCAGAATCGAGAATTGTCTGCGCATAGCCGTAAACCATAAACGAATGCCAGTTGATGGAAGATTTAGCTCTGACTTATTATTATTAATATTATATATTACTAAGTATTTTTATTGGCATAGAAGTGAGTCAGAATAACTTCCACTTCTGAAACTTTACAATGTTTAAGAATATCATTCATTTCTTGTTCTCAGCTGTCTGTGCACTTGAAGTTTTGTGGGCGTCACTACATGCAAATGAGCCGTGTCAGGACATCCGTTGCATGTTATGGGTGATCAACATGTACATGTGGGTACAAGATTGTACACTGTACAGCATTTTTGAAATTTTAAATCTGGCAGAAAATTTTAGTTTGGTTTGGCTGATGCAAATATTTACACACAACTTTACTAAAAGATTGATAACTGAGGCCCAATAAATGTAACTATACACACAAAGAACATATGACTTTCACGATGCCACAGCCGTCCGTGTCCAGGAGTCAATAGAACAAACGTGGACGTGCTCTCTGGGTGGGAGGGGTGGCATACTCTGTCCCCCTGTCAATCACAGAGACTCTACGCAATGATGAGCATTCGTGAGATCATGTATGTGGAAGAGGGCGGATAGCGCTTTCCAGCGAGTATGTTACGCTGCACTGTGACACATCATGCACAGTGTGAGAAGATGCAGAGGCTGGCTTCATGTGGCTTGGAGGACGCACGTTAGCCTTCACCCTCCCAGGTTGTTAGGTGTCATGTGATAGGGGAGGATAAGCTAGTTGATGGGAATTGTTAAGACCAAGTTGGGGAGAAAATGGGAAAATATGTTCTTTCATAAATAAAAAAATTGTTAGCATTGGTAAATCACTGGTAAATCAATTGGAATAAAACACTTCGGGACATGCCGTTATTGGAAAGTCTGAGATCTTAACAGACTGACGCAGCATGTATCCCACCACCACATCGTTGATTATTTTCCTATTGCAGCATGCTCCATCTTGTTTTAATCCTTACATACTGTATATTGAGGATTTCAGGGTGAACTGCAGTTCTTTGTGTGATTTCTCCAAGTAGAATTGTACGAATATATTCTGACATTTCATTTCTGGTTCAAACCCTCTGAGATTACTTGAGTCACTTATGTGTACCTTTAGCACTACATGGTACATAGAGTAGGTTGGACATAATGTAATAACAAGCCTCTACAAATCTTTGCAATAGCAAGCGGTGCACTTCATTTTGGCATTGCTCATTAAAACTCTCTAGCATCTCTGAGAAATGTCAAAACCTGGCTTAGCAAGAAATTATAGGACTGGAAATGATGGCACTTCAGATAGTTTGATTTGGTAAACTGTGAGTATATAATAGAGTTAGCTCATAATTTACTATAACATGCACATTGTGATAAGAATGTAGGTAGTTGTAGGTGATGTAGGTAGGTAGGTAGTTGAGCCTCAGAAGGAATTTAATTTATATAACGAGTGTGGAATTGGGAGAACGGAAAGAGAAGAGTTGTGCTATTGTGCTTGCTGCAGCAATAATGATAGAAGGTACTTTCATGTCTGTGTGGGAGACAGCCCAAGGGTTGGTGGTGAGCTGGAGGGCAAACGTCACCGAGTGAGTCTGTGTGTTGAAGAGAAAAGAGCTGTTGCTATAGAAATTAAATTCTGACATATGGAAACATAAATGTGAAACTTATCTCATATTTTGTGTGAATCTGCAGAATGTACTATACAGCATATGTTAAAACATATATAGCACCATTAACCTTAAAGGTAGGTGTAATTATATTAGATTTACTGAAAATCTTGAAAATGTGGCATCATTCAGCAGAAGAAAACTGAGTGACAGAGCAGCAGTGCTATAGAGCCGTATCAGCCTTCTGTGTCCTGGAGGGAACATGCTTTCATCAAAAGCGAAATCCCATATGAATCCTTCTAACAGCGGAGAAATCTGACCTCGAGCCACCCTTGGGGATCTTCAGTCTGTTCTCACTGACTGAGGCAAAGTGAGCGAGGGGGACAAAGAGAGTGTGTGCCAGAGGAGAGGATTGAAAAGGTCAGAGAGCGTTCCCTCGACTCTCTTATCAGCTACTGAACAGAGACGTCGACATTGTCCAAACCGCAGTGTAGGACTACACGACACCCCCATCCCTCCAATCTTACACACATTCTTTTATCAGTGTGTCTGTGTGTGTAACCACTATGATTGCCAAAATGAAAATCTGAATGTCAGATTTATTGCTATGTGTTTCACTGAGAAACCAGTCACTTTTTTTCTCTCTCCCTGTCGCTTACTGTTGCACACACACACCCACTGTTCCACTGTTTTCACAAGTCTGGTGCTCGAACCTTGTCTCAGGAATTCTGCTCCCTTTCCACGGCACTGGACTCAACTTGAAACCCCTTTGAATCAATCACAAATTTTTAAACCCTTGTTCTTATTGTTTGTAGTAACACAACCCTACTTGACTTATTCCGTAACAATACTTTTGTCTAGCAAAAATAGAAAATAGTGCTAAGACTTCACAATAAATCTTGCAAAAACTCAAAAAGATAAATAAAAAATATACAAGCTAAACAGCTATACAAACATTTTAAGAATCCAGTAATTGCAGGTCTGAACAGATATACAGTATACAGTACAAGGAATAAACCACAGGGCTTGCTGTTATACTAGAGGAGCGGTGGGGCATTACCACCCAGAAGTTTATTATTCTCCTAAAACACAATGCCCCATCATGTTTCATTCCTCTTATACCACAGAAATTTGCCAAGGACTACATTTCTCTGTTATATAAAGAATGTCCCATCATGCTTTATCTGTTTATAGTTACATTTAATGCTGTGGAACATCCACAAAACAAGTTCCAGTTGTCATTTCCATTACAGCAAATATAGTTAAGGCTAAAGGTTTACATACTCTTCGGCCAAAGACATTCAATCTCAGTTTTATGTTACTGTACATTTCTTTTGGCAAGTCGATTAGGCCATCTGTTTTATTCACATCCGAGGTCATTTTAAAACAGTCATTTAGAGACAGACTTCAGTGCAGTACATTAGAATTTCAATGGGTCAAAAGTTTACACCCCAAATTGACTGTCTGTGGCTGTATTTAAGGGCCTAGCTTTAGAGACATTACCTTTCTGCCACTGATACAGTACCATGGGAAAATCCAGGCAACTCAGCCAAGACTGCAGTGGCCATCACAAAGCCCTGACCTGAATCCCATTTGCGGATTAGTGGAATTGAAAAACATACCTGAGCAAGGACAAATAAATCTGTGTTTTATCTATTATTTTGAAATCATCTTTTATGAAAATAAAGTAGATACATTAATTGACCTAACACAGGAAATGTATGGTAACATCAAATGTAAGAAGTTGTGAAAAATTGAGTTTCAATGTCTTTAGCCTTGGTCTATGTAAACTTTCGGCCTCAACTGTATACCTGGTTTGAGCTGACTAATGCAAATAGCACTCTTTACAACTGTGGTAAGCAAAAAAAGCACCTCAGAATGCACAACATGCCGAACCTTTAAGACCAGGTAATGCTTTTCCAATCTTATAAATCAAAAACAAACTGTCCACATGCTTTTCCTCTCAGCACTGCTGTAAAGAGTGGTTATTTGAGTTACCATAGCATTAATGTCATCTTAATACAGCCTTTACTCTGTAAAAGCTAACCTAGCAAGCATATCCTACAGTTGCTCCCTGATATTGATGTTGTGTTCAGTTTTGCTTGGGAGGCATAACAGCCTGGGAGTGTTGGATTAACATCATTAGGGTTTTTTTATTCGAACTGTACTAGATATGTAATGTTTAAATGTAATATTCAGCTATGGTTTCAGACACATATTTTGATATTTTATGCGAGATTTCTTGGGAAATCTCTCTCTCTCTCTCTCACTCACTCACTTTGTCTGTATCTCTCTCTCTACACACTCTGACACCCTCTGTTGTCTCTTGGGATATGGATTTTCAGGGCAATTTCCTAAAGCCCAAAGACACATCCATCACACAGGGATATTGAAGCTGAGTGCACCAAGTAAATTCCTCTCAGTGTAGGGCCATTAGGCTGTCTCTTGAACTGCAGGGAGAGAGAAAGGCCAAAAAAAAAATTTAATCAGCAATGAAGCTAGCACACAAACAAACATGGGACATGACCACTGTTAATGAAAGAGGGGGAGGAGGGGCAGCAATAAAGACAACAGACATGTCTGGAGGAACTGTGTGTCTGCTGTAAGAATTTGGTGTGATTCCTGACAGAGCCTTGTCTCACTCCTGACAGAAATACGCCTCCTGATGGAATTCCCTCTGATTGTGTTTGTGTTTGTATGTATGTGAGTTTGTTTGTGTGCTTATCCCTTGTAAATCTCCTCATTAGTTCCAGATGAATGCTAATGTGTGTTTGGCTATGGTAGCCAGTCCTGCTCTGGCAGGGCACCAGGTGACACACACACAAACACACACACACATACACACACACACATCTACAAATGGTCAACGTCAATACAAAATGTGCAATATGAAAATAAAATATTTGAATAACTGAAAGTTCTGAGCAATGCAAAATACAACTCATTACCAAAGCAGTGAAACAGTAAGCTGTGTGTGGGTGGTTGATTGTGTGTATTTGTGTGTTTGGTTGATTGTGTGTGTGTGTGGGTATGAGTGTTTGTGCGGTTGATCAGTATGCTGGTTGATTCTGGAAGTAGTCTGTTTCCTTGGAAACATACTCCGAAACTAAGAAAGTGGAGGGAAACACATTCAGTGGTGCAGAACCTGCATACACATGTGTGGGTGTTTATTATCTTCCTAGTTTTCTATTGTTTCTGCAGATGATCTGTCATGACTAAATTTTGTGTGTGTGTGTGTGTGTGTATGTATAAGACCAAAGGCAAGAGACACAGGTGCCTCATTTCTAATCTGGCATCATACTCTGGGCCATGAATATGAACCTCCATCAATCTCTTGCTGTCAGTGACCCTGTGTCTCACTCTCTCCAGCTCTGCTCTCCTGTCTCACTCTCTCCAGCTCTGCTGTCCAGTCTCACTCTCTCCAGCTCTGCTGTCCTGTCTCACTCTCTCCAGCTCTGCTCTCCTGTCTCACTCTCTCCAGCTCTGCTGTCCAGTCTCACTCTCTCCAGCTCTGCTGTCCAGTCTCACTCTCTCCAGCTCTGCTCTCCTGTCTCACTCTCTCCAGCTCTGCTCTCCTGTCTCACTCTCTCCAGCTCTGCTGTCCAGTCTCACTCTCTCCAGCTCTGCTCTCCTGTCTCACTCTCTCCAGCTCTGCTGTCCAGTCTCACTCTCTCCAGCTCTGCTGTCCAGTCTCACTCTCTCCAGCTCTGCTCTCCTGTCTCACTCTCTCCAGCTCTGCTCTCCTGTCTCACTCTCTCCAGCTCTGCTGTCCAGTCTCACTCTCTCCAGCTCTGCTCTCCTGTCTCACTCTCTCCAGCTCTGCTCTCCTGTCTCACTCTCTCCAGCTTTTAAATAATCAGTGGAATTTTATAGCCCCTTTTGTTCCGACTAATGTAATTGTTACAGAAATCTACGTCTCAAAGGTCGACCCAAAATGATGTTCAGATCTTGTTGTGTCTCTGATCGATCTAGCCAGAGAACTCCTCAGGGGCTGGCCTGATAAAGCACCGTTGAAGACTGTGTGTGCTGCGTTGGGTGTGTAGTTCAGCATCTCCAGAGCGGCGGTATCTTTTGGGGTTATAAGGTCACAGAATGCAGACTGAGGCGTGAATGAATTTATGATTCAGATGAAAAATCTCACAGCAGGGGTAATTGGTGCAATATGGTGCTTACATGGTCTTCGATTTTTGTGTTAGGATGCAGGCGTCTGTTGGTGGAAGTTTTAGTGGAGAATTACAATAATCTAACCAGGAGAGAAAGAAAATGAATGAATTAGAGTGGACAGAGCACTATTGGTGAGAAATGGATGGAGTTTTGCAATACTCCTGGGGTTTTAGTAAGAAAAGTGCGATTACAGAGTGGATATAATTTGTCACATGGAAAATGACTGTAAATTTGTACAGATGACCTTCATATAATCAGCATAAAGGTGGATGTGTGCAATAAAAATGTAAAAAAAAAGAAGAAAAAAGAGAGAAAAAAAGCCAAAGAATTGATCCTTGAGAGACACCCTGAATGTTAGTGGCTTTAAAGCAGAATTGGCACATATATACATATACAGAGAAATCTCAATTTCTAGAATATCAGAATTTGTAAAATGCTCATTACTTTGCTTTTTCAATAGCTTGTTACAGAGGAATTCCTCAAATTGTTGATTACTGTTGTATTTCTGATAGACTAAAAATCAGCACATCATTTTTCTTGATTAAAAGATAAATAAATGACATTCCAACAAACTATTCTGTAAACGTCTTCCTCTGAAGAGAGTGTTCATAGTGAAATGAACATTTAAATTCTAACATCATCCAAAGACTAGAATAACATTTGGTTATTATGTATGAAAATTTATAAATATTTAATTAGATGAAGCCTTATTTGCATAAAATATTGCATATTCCAATGCAAAAATACTTGTAAGAACTTGTAGGAACACTGGAGACAGGCTGCTTTCATTGAGAGCACCATCCTTTCAAGGCTTGCAGAGGTTACAGTTTTGAATTCAGAGAGGTTTGGCAAAGACCAAAGGTTGTGTGGTTTGTGGAACCAAGCTCCCAAGACACTGAGCTTAGTGGATCGATTGCCTCAGTGCATTTATTTTGAGGAAAAAATAGTTATATCCTAACAGGCTTCACAGGGTAAAGTCTGGTGTTTCTTTGGGATTTAACAGTTCATCAATAGTTAAACATTTGCTCTCCTATGTTAGTTTGTTCAGTTCTTCTCTGCAGTCGTACTGTCTCCAGCTCTGCTCTCCACCCTTCTATTTTTTTCACCTGTAACATTTCTGTATCTTCACCTCTCATTTATTGCTCTGCTGTCCCCTGTCTCATCTTCACATGATAAAATGAGATCAATAAAATGGCAAAACCTCTTTTTCACTTCATATAACAGACGTCTTTTCAGATTTCTGTTCTCCTTTTGATCCACATAGTTAAACAGATAAAACTTGTTTTCTATCCTTTACTTTCACACACACTTTGTAATAATGGTAATAATAAAAAAATTAAATCTAAAATAAAATAGGGGAGGAAATAGTTTCTTAATGATCCTCTGTAAGAAAGAAATGCCGATTAAAACCATCAGATCAAACAAAACTGCATTAAAAAAGATTAAAGGCTATAGTAATATACTCTTTACTTCATTAATACATTCATGTGCAGTGTGTTTTAATGGAAGTACATGTGGGTTAACAAGAGGAGACAACAGTGCATATTGATCAAATCTGATCTTACAAAAATTTCATTCACAGTTTCCTTAGTCATTAATTTAATCTTTGGTGTATCTGTATCAATCAAATTTGTATCTGGCATGTGTAGATTTGAGCTCAACATTTTTAACAACCTGAAAAGTCCTTGATTTGCAATAATCAGTATTAGTATCAACAATAAGTATACGACATACATTAAGTATAATAGTGTATGCAATAATGACAGAAATTGATAGTAATGTTAATAATTGCAATTAAGTGCAATAAGTGCAAAGAGAAACCTTGAACTAAAATATAGGTCATGGGGTTTAATGTCAGTATGTAATTTGAAACATGAATTTTCATCAACTAATTAGACATTCAGTTGAGTAAATAGATGCATTTATTTACAAGGGGAAATGTGAAACGCTGACCTGGAGTCTTGACCTGGGCTATTCAAAGAAGAGATCATCGCACATTTTCACACAAAATCATGCCAGCTGCATTTTATTTATGTTGGTAGTCAGATTTTCAGTGCTTGATTAATTTCTTTCAAGTTGTAACACTGTGAAACGGAAATAAGTTTATTTGTACAGGATGGAAACCGAGCTGGCCTGCAGTCATAAATAAAGCTTTTAATTAAATCTGTCCTATTTGTTATAAATAGAATTCCTTCAATAAATACATTATATACATATATATATATATATATATATATATATATATATATATATATATATATATATATATATACACACACACACACACACACACACACACACACAGCTGGCATGATATATACAGTACTGTGCAAAAGTCTTAGGCACCCTATTTTTTTTAGTATAAACTTTGTTATAGATTTTTATTTTATGACTTCTACATTATTGATTCAGTACAAAAACATTTCCAAACATTAGTTTTCCAGCACAAAATTAAAATGTTACAGAAAAATGTTTGTATGCCAGTAAAGAAAGCAGCATATTACATAAGAGACCACTTTTCAGACAAAAAAACATAATGAAGGCTGCTGGGTTTTGAACTATATATGAGTGATGTAAGAACAAGTTCGCGTGTGATTGACATCTGACATCAAAAGTGTAAACAATGAACCAGCTTCAGCTGCATGGAAACAAGCTTCTGCCGTAATTTACATGAAGCACGCCCTAATTACTGCAGTTGTTGATGTGATAGTGAGGCTTTTGTCCCAGGTTGCTGAGAATAAAAAGCCAGTTATGGCAGTGTCAGCTTGTTTCCATGGAGCTGAAGCTGATTCATTGTTTACACTTTTGATGTCAGATGTCATGAATCAGACGCGAATTTGTTCATAGGTCACTCACATTTGCGCTTGTTTCTTGCAACTTCGATGAGTCAGAGCCAATGAGAGAGAACAAGTTGAACAGGCAAATAAATGAGGAGGTGAGGACCTGAAAGACAGACTAATGAAAGAGCACGCCTGCAAACTACTTCACTCACAAATGTTCTGCAGCTTCAAGCTCTAATGAAGTCTATATATCTGCTCTCATTAAAGCACTGAAGACTGGGAATGTGGAGACTTTGTCCTAGATTTGTCTTCCCCGAGAGGAACATGAGGTTGGTCTTAGGAGATGCTGTCATGAGAACACAGAGATGCAGTAGCACTGTATGTCAGCAACATCTATAAAAAAGACAACAGAAGAACATCATTAGAGTAGAGATTACAGGTTACAGATTTACAGGTTTAAGTGTTAGGTAATGGCTAAATCTGTTCCTATTACAAATCATGGCGTTGATGTTGGTCGTCTGAGTGGCGCAACAGAAGTGTGTTCGGTCTATCGTCAGGAAACCGCAAGCTTGAACCTCGATGATGCCACAGCCATCCATGGCCAGGAGTCAAGAGAGCAAAATTGGCGATGCTGTCTTGGAGGGAAGGACGGCATACACTTTCTCCCCTGTCAATCACAGTGACACTAGCCAATCGAGGGCGTCTCTGAGCTCATGTATGCAGAAGAGGGTAGACAGAGCTTTCCCTCCAAGTGTTTACACTGCCCTGTGATGTACATTGAGCAATGGTCTGAAAAGATATAGAGGTTGGCTTCACGTGACCCAGAGGAAGCACTTGTTTGCTGTAATGTTATAGGCAGGAGTTAGCTGGGGGGTGGGAATTGGAAAGACCAAATTGGGGATGAAATGGGGCAAACAATCTGAACTCAGTTCTGCCAAACTGTGGACTCATGGCTAATAATAAGAAGAAAATATGTGTACATATGTTGGCAAAGAGTTTAAAATAAAAAATACACATTAAGGCGCCTTTGAAAGTATATGTTGTTTTGGTATATGCATTCATGTGGGGAAGGCAGCATCATTAATGTGATGTATATGCTTTTTCCTTGTACTTTTTCTGCATTTTCAGGCATGCAGATGTGTGATTTGTATAGTTTGTAAAAGCTCATGCTTAATTACTGTGTAAAACAACTGAAGCAGAAATGAAGAAATAAAGTAAGAAGGTAATGAGCCCCTCTGGCCTGAACATATCCTGAGCATTACTGATGACATTAATTAAAAGAATATGGGTCTCAGTGGCTCCCCTCTGGTATAATATGTATAGATGTAACATGCTGTTCTGTGTAGAAATCTCTTTGTAATTTCAGACAAAAACATAATAATTTAATTGTCTTATTGAATTTTAACTTTCTAATGTCGATATGCGTAAACCGTATGTTGAGCACTGCGTTACTGAGCAAAGAGACACATCATATTGGTCCAAATGAAGTGTCTGTCCAGTCACTGCTACAGAATCATTCATTTTGTAACTCTGATTGGATGTTCTGTCAATACTCAAGCACATCCTGATCCCTTAGTACTGATAACATTCTAGCATTAGGTTTCTATTGACATGTTTAATAAGAACCCAGCCAAATAAATAGATTTGTATGGTATGAAAATGTTAGTATTTAATTGGGCAGAGCTCATTAAAAATTCTGAGATTTAGAAGGTAATTATATTAAACCATCTATTTCTTTCAGTGACTAAAATTAATGCATTATTTTTTTTCAGTTGAACAGGACAGAGTGAGAACTGTACTCAGGTGCATCGCTTAGAGACAATTCACACACGCGCACACACAGAAAGAGAGAGAGAGCTTATCTTGCATATCTGTGAGAGTGGTGTTCTCAACAGCAAGCTGTTCTGAATGTGGTGACAGATGAAGGCTGGATACATTTAAACAGCTATCTTCCTCAGCTCCTGATCTCTCTCTCTCTCTCTCACACACACACACACACACACACATTTTATATGAATCACCATGTAGTAATTCCATCGTGTTTTATGTATAAGCAGTCTTTTCGGGCCCCCAAGCCACCAGGGTACCTGTAAAAGAACAACCAAAAACAAAACAAAACAAAACAAAACAAAAAAACGAACCAGGTAGATTCACTTAAGGCCCCCAAAGTTTCTGAAACGGCCCATCATACATCCCTCCATCTATTTGTCGTCATCCAGCCATCTTTCTTTCTACCAGATCTTGAACCAATAGGCAATTTCTTATAAAAATGTGCAGCCTTTAAAATGTCAGCTATATCCTTTTTGCCTACATGTTCCCATTTTTTTCCCCTACATAAACCAAGGCACATGCACACATACACAAACACAACGCACACTTAAAAGTGAATGCACACACCATCAGTGAGATCTTCATATACTATGAAAGTACGCACGCTTGCTCTTCACTATGTTCTACTTTTAAATATTAATTCAAGCCAGAGCCAGAGTGTGTGTCTCCCATCTCAACCTGTTCTAAAGGTTGCTACAAGAACACAGAGTCCATTTAATGATATAACAGCCAGTTTAGCCCCGGGGAAGTAATGAGGCCTTATACACAGTCAAACTCACATCGTTTTAATTCCCTGCTGCCATGAATGCCCTACATACACACACACACATAGACACACACACTAATAATGGCTCCAAGAGATAAGAGCAGAGAGGAGATGGACAGTGGAGGAGGAAAATGGAGCTGAGTATTAACATGCAGCAAGGTTAAAGGACGATAATGCAGTCTGAGACACAACTGCTTAATGGTGGCGAGATGAAAACGCTAAGCTTAAAGCGAGGATTGAGCTGAATTGTGGCCTCTGAGTTCAGATTAAGTTTTCTGAAAGGTTTTCGGGCAGTAGAGAATTTAGCATTGAAATGTAAACAACCTGATGATACAACAGAGCCCATTTATTTACGTTGAAAGCTTGCCATTCACTTTATACGACACGTTTGCTTGTCAATTCACTGCTGAGAAGATAATGGTAATTTATGCCAGTGTGGCTAAGGGATTTTCAGTGTTATTCAGTGTTAGCACCAAGATAACAGCAGTCGTAATTTACCACATGGTGCTGGAAATGACTCTAACTGCTGGAGTAGCAGAATAATACAACAATTCAGCACCATAATACTAATCAGTGTTATCAGGCTAATAATGCTAAATTTACCATCAGCAATTTACAATCGTAGACTGCTAAAATAGAGAGAAAGAGAGAGATAGAGAGTGTGTGTAGAGGCATAGTGTGTAATTCAGGAATCAGAGGACAGGATTATAGAGTCTATTATCCTTATCTAGAGAAAAACCCCCAACCACCCCCCCCACACACACATACGCACACACACGCGCACAGACACACATACAGGTTAAATAACATCACACTCTCTCTCATATTAATCACTGATTTCACTGCCACTGCCATTTGTGTTTGTGTGTTTGTGGGTGAGTAGGTGAGTGTGTGTATGTGTGTGTGGTGACCTACAGCTGGAGTGTATTGTTTGGTGTAATGAGAGTGTAAGATTCACATGCTCAATCAGCAGCTTCTGTACTGTTATCTGCTGCTCAATGCTGACTCAGCAACACATTACAAATCAGTCTCGGTGTGATGGATTTTGGGCCAGAAACCTGTCTGGCAAAAATACACCAGAAACTCACCGAACACACCAAAACTGTAATAAACACATCAAAACGTGTTCAAAGATTCCAAAAACTGCCCATATTCACTAAAAATTGTATCATGTTCTCTTATCATGCCACAAGCACAGCGTGACCTGACCCAGCCTGTCCCTTAAAGCAAAAGGAACGCAGAGCACATGCATCAAGCAGTGTTCATTTTTTTGGGGGAAAAAAAGGAGGAAATATTTTGGGGAGGAGGGATTGCTGGTCGGAGGCACTGACACTATCCACACTGGGGGCCTTAGAATTAAAAGTTTGAGAACTGCCGAAATATGACGCTAGTGTACTCCATTCATCCATCCATTCTCTGTACCACTTATCCTACACAGGGGAGGGGGAGCCTGGAGCCTATCCCAGGGAATTCGGGGCACACCCCGGACAGGGTGCCAACCTATCGCAGGGCACAATCGCACACACACTCCCATTCACACACTATGGACAATTTTTCGAACCCCCATCCCCTGGAGGTGCGAGGCAACAATGCTAACCACTAAGCCACGATGCCCCCTGATGCGAGTATACTATGTGGCTAAAAGTATGTGGACACCTGGCCATCACAACCATATATGAGTCTTTCCCAAACTGGTACCACAAAGTTGAAAGCACACAAATGTATAGATTGTCTTTGTATGCTGTAGCATTAAGATTTCCCTTCACTGGAGCTAAGAAGCCCAAACCTGATCCAGCATGACAATGCCCCTGTGCACAAAGTAAGGTCCACGAAGAAATGGTTTGCCAAGGTTAGCTTGGAAGAACTCAAGTGTCCTGCACAGAGGACTGACCTCAACCCTACTAAACCTCTTTGGGATAAACTGAATGCTGACTGTGTGCCAGGTCTCTGCACCCAACATCAGTGCCTGACCTCACTAATGTACCCAAATATACCAGCCCAAACACACTGAAATCTGCCCACATGCATCAAACGTGCTTACACACATGCATCAACTAACACAAATACAGTAATCCCTGTCAGAAATGTTCTATAGAACCAGGGAAGCCATTGATGTTACTGTTGCAAATTTTGCAATGAGTCTTGGATTTGTGCTCCACATCAGACCTCATACCTGGCTTTAGCTCAAGATCATGTTCCTCTTCTTTCTGATAAAGTCTTTTATTTTCCTACTTTTACAATGCTAGCAAGAAGCTATACTAAAGAGCAGCACTGAGACTCTGAGACACTAAACAATGTGAAACACTCACACTGAAGGTGTGACAAGTGTGCCTCATGTCAGTAGGACTATATATAAGTGTGCAGAGAAGAATGTCCATTTTATTTTTAAAGAAACGCATTGTAGTTTTTGAACATTAATTCTGTCATCCAACCCAAGCTCATTCTATTCCTGCACAATATTAACAGAGAGATAGATAGATAGATGGATAGAGAGAATGAGAGAGAGAGAGAGAGAGAAATGCTGGTGTTGCATCTTAGTTTCACAATCTAAATGCAATTTTTTTCCTGCTGAGTCATTAACTCTGATTTCAGAAGGTTGAAAGCAGTTTCTCTCTCTCTCTCTCTGTGTGTGTGTGTGTGAGTGTGTGTATGTGCGTGGGTTGGACTCATCTATGTGTTGGATCTATGAAATCTATGTGTTGGATCTTTGCTTAAGTGTCATAATTAGAATAATAAGCTGTGTGATATACTGCTCTCTTTCTCTCTCTCTCTCTGTCACTCAAAGACATCTAAATAATTAAAGGATAATTAAAATAGTTTGCATGTAATGTTAGGAAAATGTTTATTTAACAGTTTTTTTAATTATACTAAATACTCTAAATATAAACAAACATATTTTCCTTAAACATTTAGAGACAGATGGGGATCTGTGAGAGACAGGGGTCTGTGAAGAACAGAGAGCTGTGAGAGATAAGGATTTGTGAGAGACAAGGTTCTGTGAAGTAAAGGGATCTTTGAGAAACAAGGATCTGTGAAGGATGGTAATATGTGAAGAACAGGGGTCTGTGAAGTTGGGGATCTGTAAGAGACAGGATCTGTGAGGGACAGGGATTTGTGAAAGACAGGGATCTGTAAAAGACAGGGATCTGGGAGAATAATGGATCTGTCAAGGACAGGGATCTGTAAGAATCAGGGATCTGTAAGAAACAGGGATCTGTGAAGTTGGGGATCTGTAAGAGACATGAATCTGTGAGTGACAGGGATCTATGAAGGACATGGATCTGTGAGGGACAGGGATTTGTGAAAGACAGGGATCTGTAAGAATCAGGGATCTGTCAAGGACAGGGATCTGTAAGAATCAGGGATCTGTAAGAAACAGGGATCTGTGAAGTTGGGGATCTGTAAGAGACATGAATCTGTGAGTGACAGGGATCTATGAAGGACATGGATCTGTGAGGGACAGGGATTTGTGAAAGACAGGGATCTGTAAGAATCAGGGATCTGTCAAGGACAGGGATCTGTAAGAATTAGGGATCTGTAAAAAACAGGGATCTGTGAAGTTGGGGATCTGTAAAAGACATGAATCTGTGAGTGACAGGGATCTATGAAGGACAGGGATCTGTGAGGGACAGGGATTTGTGAAAGACAGGGATCTGTACGAATCAGGAATCTGTGAAGGACAGGGATCTGTAAGAATCAGGGATCTGTAAGAATCAGGGATCTGTAAGAAACAGGGATCTGTAAGAATCAGGGATCTGTGAAGGACAGGGATCTGTAAGAATCAGGAATCTGTGAGAAACAGGGATCTGTGAGAAACTGGGATCTGTGAAGGACAGGGATCTGTAAAAATCTTGGATCTGTGAAGGACAGGGATATGTGAGAAACGGGGATCTGTGAGAAACAGGGATCTGTGAAGGGCAGGGATCTGTAAGAATCTTGCATCTGTGAAGGACATGGATATGTGAGAAACAGGGATATGTGAAGGACAGGGATTTGTGAGAAACAGGGATCTGTGAAGGGCAGGGATCTGTAAGAATCGGGGATCTGTGAAGGACAGGGATCCTTGAAGGACAGGGATATCTGAGAAACAGGGATCTGTGAAGGACAGGGATATGTGAGAAACAGGGATCTGTGAAGGACATGGATCTGTGAGAAACAGGGATCTGTGAAGGAGATGGTGGGGAGGATTATATTTAGGTGTGACTGAAAGCTTTATTAAAGCTGTCTGGTGTAACACTGGTGACACTCTTACACACTCACATTCAGTTCTGATCCTGTCAGCTGTTGTGTGAAAATCTGATGATGAAATGTCTGTGGAAATAAGAGTTTGGTGATAAAAGCTGCAGGTTAAAGGACACACTGCTGAACAAGGTGTCCTCTTTCATTCTTCAGATGATATTAGTGACATTGATATTGAAGCAGAGTTTCTGTGACCATCCCAAAGTTGATTACAATATATCCATGTCCATGTCCATGTTTCATTCCTCTTATACCACAGCAATTTCTCAATCCTAACATTTTTTTTTACATTTATAGTTACAACTACTTTTTGTCTGTTTATAGTTACATCCACAAAACAAGTTTGTTCCTGATATCAGTTATGTTGTAACAACTATAAACAGTTATTCCTGTACCAGCCTGTCTTTTCTTCTCCCTCTTGAATGTAATATGGTGAAAAAATGCAGCTTGTCATTTGGTGCATTTGGGCAAAGTTCACTGCCATGTCGACTCAGAAAACTTAAGATTTACAGCTTTGATTGTTACAAAGGACTGCCACTAAATAAACGTCTCGTCACAGAAAAATTCACCATATCAACAATTACACACATTTGAATCTGTTTATGTGGAACATAAATGTGGTATAATGTACAGACGAATGCGCTGATGTGTTCCTGCATTCTTCTTTTTCACAATTCCCTACATATACATTAAAGCTACCTTCACAGTAGCCATTTTTTTTTCACCCGCCAACACATTCTTTATCTGCAAACCCATGAGACAAGGTCAAATGCGCTAGGTTTTAAAAAAGCTGTCTCCAGTATTTTCTTTGTGAAAAGCATCGCAAAAGCCCTGAATGGTATCAAGAGCATTTTTCTCACTAAGCCAATCAGGTTGCAAAGTGCAAAGTAGCAAGTTGGAGGATATAGGGCTATTGGGAATATAAGCAGCTATAAAGTATGTTAAATGAGATAAATTTCAATTTCCATGACAATTACGGGGCAGATCTGTTAACTACGCGGCCGATCTGTGAAAAAAAAATGCACTCCTGGCAGCATAATTTTCTATACAAAAACGTCTAGTGGGAATATGGCCTAAGGTTTAGGCATACTACCCTTGTTATCAAAATTGCAAGAGAAGTTAGATTTATTTCACTGACATGCATTTTTTCATAGAGCAGGTCTTCTCAAAGTTGCCAACAGAGACCACTTGTAAAAAAAAAATCTGCAGATTTATTTTATGAACATAATCGAACTATTTAAATATTAGGCACATTATTTAAAATTCAATAATGTTTAGGTACGATAATAATTTGGTTAGTTTGGTTACAATAGGAATCACAGACATTTTAATCTCTGAACTTTCCTCTGATGGAACACATTTTTATTAAAATTATCATTAGAATGAAGACATTATTTATAGACCTAATTATTAGAGTTATTGAGGTTTGGACTAAACCCATTCAGTTTAAGGTACCAGTCAAACAGTTCCCTTATACCCAAAACTCAATAATAAATAAAATAATTTTATATATATATATATATATATATATATATATAAATATATAAAATATATATAAAGTATATATATATATATATACTGTATATATATATATATATACGTATGTATATATATATATATATATATATATATATATATATATATATATATATATATATATATATATATATGTATATACACTATATTATCAAAAGTATTCGGTCACCCATCCAAATGATCAGAATCAGGTCTCCTAATCACTTGGCCTGGCCACAGGTGTATAAATTCAAGCACTTAGGCATGCAGACTGTTTTTACAAACATTTGTGAAAGAATGGGCCGCTCTCAGGAGCTCAGTGAATTCCAGCGTGGAACTGTCATAGGATGCCACCTGTGCAACAAATCCAGTCGTGAAATTTCCTCGCTCCGAAATATTCCACAGTCAACTGTCAGCTTTATCATAACAAAATGGAAGAGTTTGGGAACAACAGCAACTCAGCCACGAAGTGGTAGGCCACGTAAACTGACGGAGAGGGTCAGCGGATGCTGAAGCGCATAGTGCAAAGAGGTCGTTGACTTTCTTCACAGTCAATTGCTACAGAGCTCCAAACTTCATGTGACCTTCAGATTAGCCCAAGTACAGTACGCAGAGAGCTTCATGGAATGGGTTTCCATGGCCGAGCAGCCGCATCCAAGCCACACATCACCAAGTGCAATGCAAAGCGTCGGATGCAGTGGTGTAAAGCATGCCGCCACTGGACTCTAGAGCAGTGGAGACGCGTTCTCTGGAGTGATGAATCACGCTTTTCCATCTGGCAATCTGATGGACGAGTCTGGGTTTGGAGGTTGCCAGGAGAACAGTACATTTCGGACTGCATTGTGCCGAGTGTGAAATTTGGTGGAGGAGGAATTATGGTGTGGGGTTGTTTTTCAGGAGTTGGGCTTGGCCCCTTAGTTCCAGTGAAAGGAACTTTGAATGCTTCAGGATACCAAAACATTTTGGACAATTCCATGCTCCCAACCTTGTGGGAACAGTTTGGAGCGGGCCCCTTCCTCTTCCAACATGACTGTGCACCAGTGCACAAAGCAAGGTCCATAAAGACATGGATGACAGAGTCTGGTGTGGAGGAACTTGACTGGCCTGCACAGAGTCCTGACCTGAACCCGATAGAACACCTTTGGGATGAATTAGAGCGGAGACTGAGAGCCAGGCCTTCTCGACCAACATCAGCGTGTGACCTCACCAATGCGCTTTTGGAAGAGTGGTCAAAAATTCCTATAAACACACTCCTCAACCTTGTGGACAGCCTTCCCAGAAGAGTTGAAGCTGTAATAGCTGCAAAAGGTGGACCGACATCATATTGAACCCTATGGGTTAGGAATGGGATGGCACTTAAGTTCATATGTGAGTCAAGGCAGGTGACCGAATACTTTTGGTAATATAGTGTATATATATATATATATATATATATGTATATATATATATATATATATATATATATATATATATATATATATATATATATATATATGTATATATTTTTTTTTTCTAGACTCAGGGTCATTTATACCCAGAGTTTGCTACTTATGTTGAAATGCGAATGCCGATTTCAATCCCAGGAGCAGTCCAGAGTCTAACAGATCCCTGGTCCTCTTGAAAACAGTGGTCTGGAGTTCAATGTAACCGAACCATGGGTCAGTCTGCATCAGGTGTCAGTTGGTTTGATTTGTCATGGTACTTCCTGTTTCGAGCTCCATGATGCTGGGGAGAGGGTTGTAATGGTCAGCGGAGGAGACAGAATGCCTTTTTGACATATGAAACCAGACTTTCATAGGATTGAAGCACCGTAATTAGTTCACCTTTTTTGGTACTTGAACTGAGAATATGCACGTCATGAATGATGCATGTCTCATGTCAGCCTGCATGGCTCAGCTACATTCAGGTTCCGAACACATGGACATTAAAGGACAGGTATATAACACACACATACACAGGAAACCTAGTGACACATGTCTTGTCTTAGTGAACACTATGTATATAGAGTAGAAGTCCTCATAGTTGACGCACAACAACACAAAAGCGCTATTATCCCACAGTGTCAGAGTTCTCACTCTGCAGTACAACAAAAGACAAGCAGAATCCGGTGTGTGTATGTCTGTGCTTGTGTGTGTTGGTAAATTGATTTTCTTTGTGCCGTCCTATCAATTTGCGAGAGACACTTGAAAAACAAGCAATGTGCAAGCCCACACCTGAGATTAACCACAAAATCAATCCATGAGAGAGAGAGAGAGAGAGAGAGAGAGAGAGAGAGATGTTATATAAACTAAATGAGGATTGCTTTGGATTGTCTCTTTCACTAGTGGTGTTGCTCTGTATTTGGACACACACACACACACAGATGCTCCAGGCAAGATCGGATTGAATGAACTAATATTGGGGAAATTGGTTTAGGGTTTGTTCTATTTGTTTGCCTGTGGACATCCAGCTCTCAGCACAGAAGGACTGAGTGACAACAAAAAGACAGGTGAAGATGGAGAGAGACAGAGACAAAGGCAGAGTTAGAAAGAGCAATGTGGCAGTAGGAAGGCAGGAACATTGGTGGCTGTGTCCTAACAAATTAACATGTTATGGAAGTGTTTTCTTTGTTAGGGCAGGCAGGGTCATCATAGGTATATTTATAATCATCCACAATAATACAGGTGATGATCAACAACCAGGAAGTGCTACACATGAAAGTAGAAACTCAGTCACTAAGGGATCACAGGTTAGTCTTGAATGAATGCACAATGAGACAACAGAACTGGAAAAACAGGGTAGAAATAACCAAACTAGCCAAGGTCATGCCACAGTTCCAGTGGTCCTGTTTGTTTGATCAGCAGTAGTTCTAATGTTTCTGTTTGTTCCACAGAGCCAGAGAACAGGCCCAAGAGACATGGGGAACCAGGATCCAAAACACACCCAGCGCAGGCTAAGTGGCGGACTGATGATGGTGAGTTACTCTGGATAAGTTACACACATTGTGCTTTAGTCTTCTATGAAATGAGCATTGTGTCTTATATGAAGTTAAATCCTCTGTGTGTGTCTCTGTGAAGCAGTGTGTATCAGCTGTTAATGTAGAAGGCAGAGTGAAAATTAAATGTCCTTAGGTAAAGATAGTAAAGATGAGATCTCACATGAGATCTGAGTTCTGTTTAGGGATTGTTTAGCACTGACCTGGTAGTAAAGCTGGATGACAGCAGGGTTCAGATATCAACAACTGGCTCCAAAACTCAAGAACAGACTTGAGAACTCAGGAACTGACTCCATAACTCAAGAACTGACTCGAAAGATTAGGCACTGACTGCAGAACTCAAGAACTGACTTACAAATTTAAAAACTAACTTTACAACTCAAGGCCTGACTCTGTAACTCAAGAACTGACTCCATACCTCAAACACACACTTCAAAGCTAAAGAACTGACTCAAAATTTAAGAACTGACTATACAACTCAAGAACTAACTCCAAAACTCAAAAACTGACTCTACAGCTCAACAACTATTTCCATTTCATTGCATTTATTTTAGTAACTAACAACTCTTGGTACTAGACTCAAACTTTTGGACTCTTGCAGTTCACCTGAATTAATGCATTAATGGTGAGTTTAGAGGTAGATCTGACGGCTGACTGTTCTGCAGCGTTTCTGCAAATTTCAGCTGTGTTGTCATGGTGACAGTAGCCCCACTCGCCAGTAATTGGGACACTCTCTGCTGAGTGGGAAAAGTGCTGACATTTCACCCCTGGGGTTCAGGAACCCCAATTGCACCTAAGGTTCCTTTGAATAGGCATGATTAGGGCACTTGACCTCCTTACTGCAGAGAGCGAGAATGAGAGAGAAAGGGGGGTGGGGGCAGGGGGGTAACTGTATGAGTCAGAGTAAAATGTAGCAGAGAGCCTAATACCTCCTCCAGCGATCAGTGCCAGTGCAGTAACACTTAAGTTACACTACAGTTCTAAAAAAGATTATAAACCCACTAATCCAGAAGAGGATGTGTTTTGAGTCTGCTGCCTCTGGCTTGTTGATTAGGGATCAAGGTTTACATCCAGCTTTCTGCTGATCTGTGTGTCTCTGTTGTTAAGAGTGCTATACAAATGAAGCGTAGCCTTGGAATTGTAGAGCTGTCGTACCAATACACATATTTGTTGTTTTCAGGCAGAATGATGCTGATGTCCAAGTACTTCTAAAGGCCAAGTGTGCAGCAGCGGTGAATGTCATTGCATACCGAGAAAGTGTTAGCTTGAAGAGCCGTGTAAATGTTTGGTGATTGCAGTCAAAGCAAGAAATGTTTTATTTGGCACAAAAGCAACATTTATGAAAGAGAACCACAGGCTCTTTAATGCAACAGGGTCTCCATCTGAAAGCATGCACTTATCTTCCCATTTACTTTTCTTAAAAGAATATGAGGAAGGTGCAAAAATGGAGAGAGAAAGCGCTGGAAAACCAATGGGTCACTGTTCAGCCAGATGTGTGGGCCAATTACGAGCCAGGTGTGTGGGTCATACATTGCCATCCGTGGCTGTATGCTCTGATCTAATTAACCCACAGGGAAGCAACCTAGAGAGAAACAGCATAATTCCTTATGTGACCTCTGACCCCAACACCTGCGAAGATGCTACTGTTTTTATCATCATGCAGGTGGACTCTCATGTTGCATTGCTTTATGTAAGAAAGCAAGATATGATTAACATGAACAGTACGTACAGTATATGTGTGTGTATGCATATGTGTGTGTGTGTGTGTGTGTGTGTGTGTGTGTCTTAGTCTTACTGACTGACAGCTTATTAACTCAGGCTCACTCAAATGGCACACAACATGGCATATGTTGCTAACAAGGCTACCTGATGCAAAGTTACATTACGGTTCAGTGTCACTCCTATGGGTTTATTTTCTATTAATAATCTATTAATAATCTGTTGAATTCTCAATGCTGATTAGTCAGAAGGTGAATAGCTCTGACAGTAGTCCTGGCTGTAAGGCAAATCACAAGTTTATATTAATGTGCTCATTCTAATATGTTATCCCGTACAGGGACTTGTATGGCAGACGATCCACATAAATGGGATGACAAATATGTGTAATTGTTGATAATGTGAAGTTTTTGGAAGTAGTATCCAGTGTCAGCTTTTTGTAACAGAGGTAAAGCTGTAACTTTAAATATTCTGTCAGGGGAAAATCTTCAGAATGGAGGACTTTGCACTTTCTGGTTTCTCAGTAATATAACAAGCTTTTTTTTTGGCTTATTAACTTCAAAAGAGAGAGAAAATCGAGATGCTGGTGAGGAAATGACTGTTTATAGCTGTTATAATGTAGGTTTGCTTAGACTACTTTTCTATATCCTATTTTTCATGTCTACGTACAATATACTCCTTACTTAACATGCATCACAGTGTTTCTGTGAAAAATGAGCAAACATGGTGCTGTTGTGGTGCCATCCTTTAGGCCATCAATAACTTTATTATATTGTGCACACCTTAATGCTTGTTAAAATACTGTAAAACATTGTACATAGAGATCTACAGCAGAAACGCTTTAGCCATTAACCATCTCAAGAACCCTTAAAAAATAGAAATGCCCTTTCAAACCTTTGGGTCTTCCCATGATAATATACAAACTATTAAGCTACTAGACCTTCAATGGCAGTCTAAAGATTTTTGAGAACTAAAATTGGCATGCTTATAATATTTACTTCCAATCATCATGATGTGTTTCGTCTGTACAAGTAATGCAGTAGTCTAGCTTCAATTTAAATTTTGGCTGGAAACAAAATAGTAAATCTTTAAATTCCGAAAGGAAAATCCCATCAGTATTAATTTTACTGTGTGGGTTTCCTCCTTGTAAGTGAATTGGCTACACAAAATTACCCCCTAGGTGTTAATAAGTGTGTGAATGTGTGTGCATGGTGCCCTGTGATGGACTAGCATTCCACCCAGGGTGTACAATATTCCCACCACGTACCTAGTGTTCCTGAGATGGGCTCTGGATCCACCATGACCCTGACCCGGGCAGAGCGTTTACTGAAGATGAATGAATGAATGCATTTAGTAGAAGATGGACTTCTTAGTTTAGATTTTAACTAAACTGATTTAACAGCCATCTACTTGGTTGGTTGAGATTTCCTAATTTCTTTCCTCATGGATGAATTGTTTTCTTGTAAGCCAATATATTCTTTTATTAGGCAGTTGTACCTTAAAGCTCCATAATACTATATAATGTACATATCTTGATCCATTAAATTTCCAAATTTAATTTTTTGTTGTTGTTCTTGGTGAAAACATCCTAGTGATAATCGGCACACAAGTGGAAGAAACTATTTTGCTTCAACAAAAGACAGCTTGCAAGAACCATGATATTACAACTTGCTTAGATTGCCAATTAGTCTTGCCTCACTAGCCAAAAAAAGTTCATTAGTCTCCTTTGAGCATGGACTGTACCACAGGGCAGAGAGTGTGATTGAGTAATCCAATTGCTAGGCCATTTTAATTACATTTAATACCACTTAAAGACAAATAAATAACCTGCCAAAAGTGAAAACTTCAAGCACAATCTTCTAACTAGGTGTATGAGTCAGTCAACCAAATTATTACACTTATTACACTAAGCTTTCTAATATACAGTATAATGAAGACAATAATTACAAATAATAATAGATTAAAGTGTAAGTATACTGTTGAGTCAGGAGACTTCCAGCTCTCTGGGAGCAGAATTAACCAATGGATTAGAAAAGCTGATAAGAATAACATTGATGTTACGTCCTGCTCAAACCTCAGAGTTAATGAAACACAGCAGCCACTTTTATTTCTGAGGGAAAGCTTGATAGGATAGTGTTAACATTTAGATTTAGGACAAAGCCATTAGAAACCTCACACAAAAACAGGCAGCTGAAACTGCACAAGAGAATTTTGTTCAGAAGAAGAGAAGAATGTGCACCAAAAAGATGCGGGAAACAGTTGTAAGAGGAACTTTCTAAAAAGTGTTGTTTTTAGTCAATGCTACAGTCTTACCTGCTAAAAAAATCTGTTGTTGTTGGGTTTTTTTTGAAGTTTTTATTATTATTATTTTAAACCCTCACTTTCATCTACACTCACCTTTGTTTAACTCTACTAATCTTCTCTCCACCTGCCTACACTTTATTTTCAATCATCTTTATTAATCTCCACTCATCTCCATTCACCTCTACTCATCTCCACTCATATCCATCCATCTCTAATCATCTCCATTCATCTCCACTCATGTCTATCCATCTCTACTCGTCTCCACTCATCTCCATTCACCTCTACTCATCTCCACTCATCTCCACTCGTATCCATCCATCTCCAATCATCTCCACTCATCCCCACTCATCTCCATTCATCTCCACTCATCTCCACTCATCTCCACTCATATCCATCCATCTCTACTCATCTCCACTCATATCCATCCATCTCTAATCATCTCCATTCATCTCCACTCATGTCTATCCATCTCTACTCGTCTCCACTCATCTCCATTCACCTCTACTCATCTCCACTCATCTCCACTCGTATCCATCCATCTCCAATCATCTCTACTCATCCCCACTCATCTCCATTCATCTCCACTCATCCCCACTCATCTTCATTCATCTCCACTCATATCCATACATCTCTATTCATCTCCATTCATTTCCACTCATCCCCACTCATCTCCATTCATCCTCATTCATATTCATTCATCTTTAGTTATCTCCATTAATCTCATTTTTATCTCTATTTATCTCTACTCATCTAATTTTCATTTGTCTCCTCTCATTTTACTAAAGTTGCAGTTAGTTTCAAGTTGGCATTATTTATAATTTTTCTGTTTATACTTGTTTAGTCAAGTAGGCATATAACTATATGTACTAAATTTGAACTATAGCATCTTTGATAATGAAGTACTATGATTATCAGAATTATAACTATTGAAAAAATCATGGACCCCCTGTCTATGCTTCATGGAACTCTGGGGTTCAATTTGAGAGCCAGTGACACCAAAGCCATTTTGGCTGCCAGGTCAAAGCCATGTGTGTTTGAGCCAGGTCAGCAGTCAGATAGCACTCAAGTCCTGCAGCAAAACAAACAACATGTTTTTAGGCCAGAATGGCTTTCTTTATCAGTTAAATACTGGAGCGGAAGCTGCTCGTTTTACCCTGGTGCTGCAGTCACTGTCCTAATTAGAGATGACTGATTAGGAGAAGGCAAAAAGATGTGATGAAACTTAAGACAAAAGGCTGTTTTGCAGCAGTAATTCCCAGTGTGGCCCGTCACACAGACAAGAATCCCCTCTCCTCTCCAGCAGAACTGGTAAACAAGCTGGGAATTGAGCAAGAGCTTACTTTTTTAAAGAAGAGTTGCAAACCTACTTTACTGTGGGAGAGGGTGGGGAGGGCATATTGTACCACTTTACCCTGAAAGTTTTTCCTCCTGCTCTGAGAAATAACTCATTACATAGCTTCTTAAGATCACCTCCTTTTACACACCTAATACAACGATGCGAGATGAGCCAGAGTGATGCCCTTTCCTCTCCTTCTTGTTATGGTTACTGATGAATACGAAGCAACAGAGGAAGTGATCACATGATAACTTTGTCAGCACTGATAATCAGGAGTCACTAATCCGGCTCTATACAGTAGAGACGTGAGGGCATCCCAGATCCTTCCGCAGGACTCCAAGTCCTTTTCACTCCATCAGCAATTACTGATGAAGCTCTGAGAGCTAAAGCTACCTGTCAGAGCTGATTATCCACACACAGATGCTTTCTTTCTCTGATTCTTTCCTGCTTCTATCTTCTCCATCCTCTGATAACCTGCCACTGTTCTTTGTCTTTAATGCTCTTATACTGTCTCTTGATATTTCTCTTCATAGTTAATCTGTATTCAGGATGTCACAGATAATGTGTCCTAAGCAGATCAAAATACAGATATGAATAGGAGGCATTAAAAAAAAAAAAACTTGCCAGTAATTTTCACAGGGCATCTGATTGGAGGTATGAAGTGGCATCATGTGCAATGCAATAAAATGTCATGCAAGCTAGCATATCTCTATTTAAAAAAAAGAAAAAAAAAACACAACCTTGCGCCCTGATCTCATCTGCAAATGTATTTCTTATAATAATGCATCACATGTAAAAGTGCAGATGTGATGTAATAATAGATTAGATCAAGTACCAATGCTAAAAGGGACCACTCATGCACATCTCAGCGTTGAGTCAGATGGGTAGGTGTGTGTTGGTGTGTGTTGGTGTGTGGTGTGAGGTAACAAACAACAGTGCAGAGACCTCTCCTCCCTCCATCCCTGCAGGCCTGATCCTCTTTAACTCCAGAGACACATCAATGCTCACATCTCTTTCTGCTAAAGCTTGTTAAAGACAGCATTTTGCCATTAATTAGCCAAAAATCCACCCACACATCTTTCATCCTGTTTTATTAGACTGACCTCTAATTTTAATGTGTGACTGTTTCATCACCCCTGAGTGAGGCACTCTGGTTTCTCCAACTTTTATTTCCTCTAATGGAGATTTCCTCCTGAGGGAGTTCACTGCATGCAGAGAGCTGTAGTAGTGAAGTAGGACATTTTATAATATAATATAATATATATAATATAAGGTCAATTTATGTTTCCTGCTTCAGTCATCAGGATTTGATTTATAGCTCCTTTGGTGAATTTATATGAAATGTGCCTTGATACTTGTATGTGATTTTGCTTTGCTGTTATCTTGTGGATGTGCCATCATGCAGCATTAACTGATAAAAGTGCTTAATGTGGGCAGGTTTGTGTGTGTCCATATCAACCATAAGGAAACAGATCTGTCTCATTTCCTCCACACCACCTTTCTCCCCAACAGAGGCATCTAATGATTACAACAATTAACCAGTTTGTGTTAATTGCTGCTGACTTGGTGTAATGAGCTTGTAGGTGTGGCTTGTAAGCTGCATCTCTCTCTCTCTCTCTCTCTCAAGATCAGAAACAGAATGTTCACCATCTCTCCATTTTTGGATTTTTTAAAACTCTGAAGCTCTCCACAATTATATAATCCTTCCTCTAAATTCAAACCTGACTCTTTTCCACACTGAAAGTGAGATAATACATTCTTCTATAGCACTTCGGTTGGCGTGACGTCCTTCACCCTCTCTGTGTTCTTGTTATGAGGGCTTGTTTCCCCTTTAATGGAGAACATGTCCCTTAAAATCCCATCAAATCCTTCAGCTGAAACAATTTTTCAGTCCCAACGCAACAGACACAGCCATTTTATTTGCTTTATTCTGTAATGAAATGTGAAATAGTAATTATGCTGCACAGAAAGAGGGCAGTGCTGTTAATTCTGTAAAACCTACAGAGTGATGACACAGCTCTCTCTCTCTCTCTCTCTCTCTCTCTCTCTCACACACACACACACCCAGCATGTCTCTCTAAATGAAGGAGGGGTATTTTTTGTTCACTTTTATTTTCCCTCACTCTTTATCCCTTCAGGTACAAGGGAAATGAGAGAATGGCTTTTTCATTATTATTACATCAAAGCGTCTTGACATTAACACCAATTATTCCTAAAGCACTTTTGTGTATGTGTGTGTGTGTGTGTGTGTGTGTGTGTGTGTGAAAGAGAGAGAGAGTATGAGAGTTTAGTGCCTGGGGATCCAAGGGAAAACAAACACAATCTCATGACGTTCATGATGAAATAATAATAAAAAAAAAGTCCATGAAGAAAAACGTGATTTGATGTTTATATAGAGGAAACAGTTCCGGTTTCTTATCATTATGAGTGTACTTATGTGTGAGAGATTATTATATACAGCAGAGAGAATGGGAGAGGTTACGCATATGTGTGTGCATGTTGTTACAGCACATGTTACAGCTACACAACACAGCTACAGCACAGTTTTATTTAAAGCTGAAGTAAAAGGCTTTGGCTGAGGTGGCTATATGAGTTGAGGGCAGTGGAGTTCTGGATTTGCCATGACAGGGTGTTTGTAGTCCCTGCAAAATCAAAGAAGTGTCTTTGCATTTTTTTAGCTTGAGATTTCCCAACTTTTTATGAGTGGCATTTTTATCCGTGAGTTAGCACAGTTAAGGGGAGCACACTAGCCAGGGGAGGTTCAGCCCACATGCATTTGTTGTCAGTTTGATTGAGCAGTTGTCCGAGTTGCTTCACTGGTGGTGCTGCAGAAGAGGTAATTGCCATTTTTTGAGGCCCTCACAGTTTTCCTCTTGTAGCCTGGAGCACTGGTTGGTTCTGCCCTCGGGGAGAGGAGCCTGAAGAGGCCACTCAAACCTGGGTTTTAAAATGCAATGTCCTGTACCTCTAGGTATTTTTGTTCTTTACCCATTCACTGGAAAAAGAGTGTGGTCTATGACTGAGCTAAAGAGCCATGCTGGGAGGTTATGTCTGAGTTTGTCTATTGCTCATTGGAGAGAGTACTTCTCACTTTACCACATAGGATTTTTGCTCATGATAATGCACAAAAATGGAAACATAAGTAAGTTTAGCAAAATACTAAAGTAAGTAAATTAGCAACTATTTATATACAGTGTTCCTAAATGTTGACAACTTACTGAACCCTGGTCTCTAGATTTAAATATTGGGATTTCAGCCTCAGTTCTGAATTTTGCGAGTTAACAACCCAAACATGTTCATTAAGGTGCTGGTTGATGTTTTCATTATGGGATTCATTTTACTCATTGGTGATGTGAACATTGGTTAACACAGATGTTGATAATTTGGCTTATTTGGTTTATTATGAAAGCTTCTATTAATACAAGGGTTAGTTACTTTGATAATATTATTGGGTGTATTAATGCTGAAGTACATGGTTTGTTTATAGAGTTATAGAGTCATTGAATTCTGGATGGCTGAACCAGAACTGTTGAGCCGAGAGGTCCAGTCCATGTCTGATGTGTTCTCTGTATGGTCTGGGGGATTGGTTGCTCTGTGCTAAGCTACAGTCCACACTTTGTCTGGGGAATCTGCAAAAAAAACTCAAAGAATTTGATTAGGTGAAACTTACTTGTTTATATCTACCTTTATCTTTACTAAGTGATATTTGTATCATATCATTTCAGCACTGCCAACCCTAAGGAGTTAACCTAATTACTGGACTCCAGCTGTGCAAGATTGAGCCCAGACATGCCTCACACACATGTGCATTATGACAAGTGGACTTTGAAAATATCAGAATGGCTGTACTACTTACACTACATGACTTTTATTACTTGCAATCTGTTGTTTTGTGGACGTAACAGTGTCCACACTACACAAGCAAAGGCAACTGAGGCACAAAGCATGCTTGATCCTCGAATCCCAGTTTCTCACCAAATAAAAACAAGAGCTGTCTATCTGCTGTATTTTGTATGGAAACGAGAAAAAAAGAAAAAATAAGAGAACAATGTGGAGGAAGCATTGGTTGGGGAGACGTGAGCAGTGTCTTTGTTTGCTTTTGTTTTTGCTGTTCCTAACAACCATTTGGGTATGACATACTAAATAATTTCTATACGAAGCAATATTTTTGTGCTTACATTTTGCACTTGCAGATAGATCTGGATTCAGAGATCTGCTGCGCAGACAGCAGATGAATTTGATTTCCTCTCGTAGTATTTATTGGCTGTTGCTCAGTGCTGTTCTTGCTAACTTGTTGTAAAGATGCTCGCACTACGTGATGCATTGGTCAGAATTTCAAACATGCTTGAAAATGTCGGAGCATCTGCGAGAGCTTGGATTTGTCACTGAGCCTGGGGGGTTGTTGCAGATCCCCAAAATTAGTAAATCGAGGGCTATGTCCATGTAGGGTAGATTCAGCATCAGTTGTTGTTTTGGTGACAGGAGCTGCTTCAGGTTAAGGGATCCCCATGGTTCACAGCGTGTGCATATGGATAGTCTTTGGTCCTCAGTCTGGAGGACACACATATTACACAGGTGACTGCGTAGTGATGGATTAACCTTCACCTGCTGCTTACCTTGTCACTTCAACTCACACATACATTCTGAAGGACATGGCAAGATAGTTTTACAACCTGCAGCTAGCTTATCACATCTTGACTCTGATCTGATAATCTTTGTTTGGATGTTACACCCGTGGTTAGATCACAGCACTGCCTCAGCCATCTTTCCCATAATTACAACCTATTCTGCTGTTGCCATAACTACCGGGTGATGGTGGGGTCTATATTCAATTCACTTCACATTATTGTTATTTATATAGTGCTTTTAATTGTCACAGAGCAGCCACATATGATGACAGTGTTCATTGCCAGATGTTTAAGATACTGTATATAGCTGCAGAACAGCTGGATTAATGACATAACCTTTTGTATTAAAGTGAGCCAGAGAGATAGAGAATGCAGATGTAAGTAATATCATCACCTGCTGTTCTGTTTGCAATTAACCAACTTAAGATCATCTGCCAATACAGGGCTCCCACAATCTGTCCCCTATCTGATAACATCCTCTGAGCGAGAGAGAGAGAGAGAGAGAGAGAGAGAGAGAGACCACAGTTAGTAATTGACAGTGACAGATGGAGCGATGTGGAGAAGGTTTTAAATGAAACTAATAACTCCTCATCTAGAATCCACACACGCACAAACACACATATATACATTTATTCTATTTTGTTCTTTTCATTATACCACTACACTAATCATACTGCTGACCCCTACAGCACTCAACTCAAGTGCTGACACACACAAATATACACATGCACAAACACAGAGACACATTAAATCAGCCGTCTTTGTTCATTATGTCACTACAGTAATCATACCGCTGACACGTAAGCTCTTAACTCAAGCACTAAACATTCAGAAAGAATGCAAGCTTTCTCATTTTGTGCAAGAAACGCTTTCCATCGCTAGATCATCATTATCCGATCCTACTTAGCTCGTTTAGAGTCAGATCTGCGGCACGTGCCAGCTGTAAATGTAGTCATGGGATTAGTCAAATAGTTAACTAAGACATCATAGGCAGCAAGGCAGATGGTAAAAAAAGCAGGCTAAATGTACTTATCTTGTATTTTGTCTGAAAATATTTCAAACTAGATGAACCCAAGTCTAGAGTCAATTATACATATTCTTTAAGACCATGCTAAGAGAAGTCTTTTTTCCTGATTTAATGGACTATTACCACTTACATATCACTTTGTATAAAGTGTAGAGGTGTGTGCTGGACAGGTTTTTTAAAATCCACTCCTGCATACTTCTCAAAGAATTCTGACCAATCCCTCATGCTCCCACATGTTTGTTGTTTTTGAAAGCTAAATAAAATGAAAATAAAATCTTACACTGGGGCATAATGAATTCCATCATGACCAGCACTGTACAAAATATTGCATACTGTGCCACGGGTTGCATATTACTATCAAATCTTACTCAGCTAGTTGGGAGTCAAGCAGCACATGCGAGCTGACAGAAGGTGATCGAGACTTTTTTTGGATGCTGCTGAGACTGGAGTTGAACATGCTGGTTCAACTCCCAGGACGCTGCTGTAGGCATAGCATTCTCCATCTAAGAAAGGCCGGTCTTTGAGCTATACAGAGAGTTGTGTTGATGGGCATGAGCTTCCATGCTGCGCATAAAATTAACACTTTCAGATCTGCCACCAGGTCTTCCACATGAGTGCATTATAATATTATATAATAATTTAGTGTAATTTGCCACGATGTATTATTTTGCACTGATTTATTTATTTTGATTGTTACCAGTTTAGCTTAAAAAGCTGGTAGCCTGTGTGGCTGCAAATCGAAGTGCAGTTTGATACTGCACTAATAAAATAGCCTAAAAATAGTCTAACTAAGTAAAATACTACTATTTGAATACTCTTTTTTGAATGATTGCTCAATTATTAAAAATTAATAGTATATATATATATATATATATATATATATATATATATATAATATACATTTTGATGTCCTCTGTCCCTGCATGTGCTGAGCCTTATATAGTAAAGTTTCCGTGTTAGTCTCTGCAGGGGGAATATTAGGAGTCACACATCAGTGGAATTGAAGGAATGGTGGTAATTCCACAGGGGGAGTTAGTGTGTGACACTCCACCTCCTTCCTAATGACATATTAACACTTCCAGTGGGGAGTGTTTGCTGATTATGCACATTAAATCACACAAACAGCTTTAGAGAAAACCGGATATAGCTCTAGATCCTGAGAGACACTACACTTGCTGAGCGCCCTGGTACCACTACTGGCAACGTCAAGAAGCAGTGTTGTCCAGTTCCTTTGACCTCTGCAGTTCAGATGTTTCCTTCAGCACCATGTATGAGTGCTTAGTGCAGCTCCTCAAGTAGATAATATGAAATTAAACAGACTCAGAAAGAGATTATTTTAAAATTAAACGTGAGCCCTTTCTCTATAAACAGTGGAAAACCCTAGGGAATGAAAAAGAATGATGCACCGCCAATTCATATCTGCATTTGTAGAACAAATCATCTGTAGAACACATTATCTGTCCAATCCAGATAATGTATTCATATTCTGTTACATCCCAAATAATTGATATTTGTTCATTTCAAATACTCTGACCCTTCCCTACTCTGTCTCTCTCTCTCTCTCTCTCTCTCTTTCTTTCTGTCTCCATTTTAATTTTAACTGTAATGCAATAAAACTTGTATTCAGCTGTGACCCCACTTGCCCTCCGGCCCCTGCTGTTTCCATAGTGACAATCTGGAGGAAGTCTTTTATTTTTCCTCTATAATAAATGACAGCAGAGAATGCAATCTTCTCCTTATTTCTGTGAAATGAATCCACTGATTATTCATTACATCGTTTCTGTAAAGTAGCAGAGCGAGAAATAGAGGGAGAGCAAAATGGAAGGAAAAAGAAAGGATGAGGGGAGGATTGATGGAGAGGAATTTTGAGTGAAAGATTGTTGACCATTTGATTTGAATTCTTCTTATTCCTGATGAAGCTTGTTGCATCTTCTCAGTCAGTTTCATGAAGAGCTTTTCTTAAAATCAGGAAGCTTTCCTTAAAGTTCCTAAATAGGCAGAGCTCCTCAATGCTTCTCCTAAGTTCTACAAGCAAACTACTTGCCTGGGGAAACAATTTAATTTGAAGTAAAATGGTTTATTAAAAATAGAGTTTGAAAGTTTTACATGGGCAGTAACTTCCACTGTTTACATTGACAAATTTGAAGATGTGTTTCAGACCAAAACATACAGTATATTTCATTTAGTGAGTCCAACTTTTGACCTGTTGTGTATAAAGAAAGAGAAAACAATTAAGGTATAGAGATAAAGGGAGATGGAGGGAGAAATAGGAAAGACAGAGACAGAGGGAGATGTACAAAGGGAGAGAAGGGTGAAGGGAGATGGAGGTAAAGATAGAAGATGAAGAAAAAAAGATTGAGGGGAGGTTTTTTTTGGGGAATACTGGTTCATTTATTAGACACATCCACCCTCTTGTTTGCCATTATTTATTCATAAACCATGCATCTTACAGTAATTGTCCTTAAATCTTCTATCAGTGTTGATTTCTGACTACGTGACTGCTGCTGGTTGGAAAATTTTGGTTTTGCAACCCAGCAGTGACATTGAGGAGTTTTAAAAACTGCAACTGACACACTCAAACCAGTACGACACACACACACACACACACACACACATTATCATGTTGCTGCAGTGCTGAGAATGATCCACCACCAAAATAACATCTGGTCATCAGTGGTCCTGTGGTGGCTTACCGGTGATGGAGGTTGTAGAGGGAGTCTGACACATTGTACACAGCGTGCAAAGAAGCTAGATGCGCTACAGGTAGTAATTATGTACCTACAAGGTAACCTGTATAATACAAATGGCCAGTGAGTGTAGCTACAAGCTAAACGTTTTTAATAAACTGGTAGCTCAGTGTAGATTTAAATACAGTAACTGTTGTAATGAGAGCTCAGGACATTTCCCCTCCCTGCCAGCAGAGGTCACAGTCAGTAGAGTTTTAGTCCGAGTTTCTGTTCACTTCCTGGTTTTAAAGCATTTAAGCAGCTCAAGTTCTTAGGTCCATTGTAAAGCCTGAGCCTGTGTAATTTAATCAACAGCCGTACTTACTGTTGCTGATCGCGTTTAGACGTTTTGCCTGCTTTAGCGTTTTTGGATTTGGATAATGATTTTACTCCGTCTTCCTCATGGATCCTATATCTGTCTAACATGTTACAATGGCAGATTCCATCTGGTTATGTTGGAATTTAAAGAGGTCTTTTTTATGTTGAAAGTGTTTTATTCCACAATATTTTGCTTGGGAAAAAAAAAAAAAAAAGTTTTGTGGTGCTCGAGTTTGAATTCTGCTGCGTGAAATTTTCATATGTGTACAACAGATGGCAGATGTCTTGATGTCTCAAATCAGTTGTCTTTTAAGACAGCTTCAAAACCAGTATACATCACCATGATGTTGATGATGATAATAATAATAATAACAATAACAATAACAATAATAATAATAATAATAATAATAATAATAAAGTAAATTAATGTAAATAAAGTTGAGAACAATAGAGTGTATATAATGTAGCAGACATTTCTCACTAGAAATAAAATCAAAAGTTTAAATAATTGCAGTAATTATCTATATAATTTTTGGATAATAATTAATAATAAATTGACTTATTTTTCGATAAAAAGCTCCCCCTCTCAGGTGTTTTCTGTCTCCAATTAAAAGGGGTTTTTATGGGACGTAGGACACAAAGGATATACTGTATGTTTGCTGCCTTCAAAATTAAAGCTGTAGGTGTCTCTGAAGGCAGCATTCTAGGAAAAAACTAAGATTCGATGCTTTTCTGCCTACAAATACAGCCTTAGTAGGCCATTTGTTGAACGTTTCACATGCTCTGTGTGTATTTATAAAGCATTAGGGTTTCATCATATTTCTTTCTTCAGTGTTGATCTCTTTGGCTGTGCTCTTGCTTTGACATTTTTTAGATGCTGTTCCTTTTTTTCTTTTGAAAAAAAAATTCTGTGTGTGTGAATGAAGATTCTCTATGTGAAACCCACAGTTTGAAAGATTAGATTAGATAATGACTCACAGCAGTGAAGAAATGAACTGTGAGATATAAGGGTGAATGAACAGCATGAGAATCTCCAGAACTGACGCACACTCCAGGTTGATCAGTAACCATCATTGCTAACATACTCCAGGATGATCTGTAACCATCATTACTGACACACACACACACACACACGCTGCAGGGCAATCAGTAACAATCATTACTAACACTGTCCAGGATGATCAGTAACCATCATTACTGACACACAATCCAGCGTGATCAGTAATCATCATTACTAACACACACACACACACACACACACACACACTGCAGGGCAATCAGTAATGATCATTACTAACATAGTCCAGGATGTTCAGTAATCATCATTATTAACACACTCCAAAATGATCAGTAACCGTCGTTACTAACACACTCCAGGGTGAGCAGTAACTGTCATTACTAACACACTCCAATATGATCAGTAACCATTATTACTGACACACACTCCAGGGTGAGCAGTAACTGTCATTACTAACACACTCTAGGGTGAACAGTAATCGTCATTACTAACACACTCTGATATGATCAGTAACCATCATTACTAACACACTCCAGGGTGAGCAGTAACTGTCATTACTAACACACTCTAGGGTGAACAGTAACCGTCATTACTAACACACTCTGATATGATCAGTAACCATCATTACTGACACACACTCCAAGGTGAGCAGTAACTGTCATTACTAACACACTCCAGGGTGAGCAGTAACTGTCATTACTAACACACTCTAGGGTGAACAGTAACCGTCATTACTAACACACTCTGATATGATCAGTAACCATCATTACTAACACACTCCAGGGTGAACAGTAACCGTCATTACTAACACACTCTGATATGATCAGTAACCATCATTGCTAACACACTCCAGGGTGATCAGTAACCGTCATTACTAACACACACACTCCAGGATAATCCATAACCATCATTACTGACACACACTCCACTGTGTGTATGTGTGTGAGAGAGAGAGAGAGAAAGTGATTATGATGAGAGATGAAAGTGATGTTTTGCTTTCTACGAACTTCGTCATTCACTTTCAAACTCTGCTCCACAATGTGTGTGTACCTTCAAGTGAATAAAAAAATCAATAAAACTAAGAAATGAGGGATGTTAGTGATTCCAGTTGATAAGACAGAGAGCGAGAGAGAGAGAGAGCGAGAGAGAGAGAGAGCGAGAGAGAGAGAGCACGCGCGAGAGAGAGAGAGAGAGCGAGATGAGGGAGAGCAGTGATGATGATGAGAGACGAAAGTGATGTTTTGTTCTCCACACTTTTCATTCATATTCTCTAGAGATCAGGCAACATCTGTTTAACCAACCAATCAATTCTAATGCAACAACACTAGTGCTTGAACAATATATTGCTTGGCCCAGTAAAATGGACTGATATTAAGGTTCCATTAAATTATTGGTAATAGCACAAATCACAATATAAAGGAGCCATAACAGCATTAATAAATGATGCTGTTTGGCCTTCAAAGCCTGAAAATTACATTTCAGAAATGTGTTCCTATGGTTACAGAGTTGTTTGGTACTCACAAATGGCTAAAAATCTACAAAACTTTGCAAAGACACAGGGATACACAAAAGTATACAAATGCATGAGTTAATCAGGGGCAACAAAAACAAGTGAAAACCATCAAGACAATGAACATGACTAACTGGGGGCAGATACAAGACCAACACAGGAACTGAAACCAAAACAAAGAACACATGGTGCTGTTGCCAAGGGAGCAATGACACGAAGCAGGGACATTGAGATCATGGCAGAATGTAAGATCAGTGAATGGCAAAGCAGAATTACTGCCCAGCTGGCATGGCTGCACTCCAGAACAACAGCAGGTTTGGCATCAAATTAGTACAGGAAGTGAGAGAGAGACAGAGACAGAGAGACAGAGAGAGAGAGCATGAAGGTTATAGAGGTTAAAAGAAAGACATGGAGATTAAGACACAGAGAGAGGGAAAGACAGGTGTTGGTTGCCATAGCAACTCTACAGCTTGAAGTTTGTGACATTTGACCTGTGCCACATGCCCTGTCAGCATTGAGTTGCATGTAGGCCTGGTTGCTAAGAGAAGAAGAAGGGTCCAGAGGGGCCTGGGAGGCCAACAAGGCCATGTGTCTGTTGGACGCAATGTTCTGAGCCATGTAAGGGAACAGAGGTCAGCCCTCAACATGGCTGTAGGGATTTTGCAAACAAGGGGGGTAGTGAAGCACATGAAGAAACAGTATACAGAGGTTTGGTAATGCTCAGAGTAATCGGTAATGCACATACAATAAATGGACATGCAGCCAGTGGTGAGTAGACCAGCAACAATCCAACACATGTTCCCAGTCACCAATCTGCAGCTCTGTCATCTTGCAATGAGCTTTGGGGCACTGCATTAGCCACCAGGAACTAATAACATGAGAATGGAAATATGGAAAGATGTTCTTCAGGAGCAAGTGGAACCTAATTTATAAATCACCTGCTTGATCCTTCTGGACGTCCTTGAAAAGGTTCAAGAATTGGTAACTAAGTGGCACACCAGGTAGAGGTTTACATCCCAGAGGTACAGATGATGCCCACGGCTGGACTTGGTGACACACAGTGGCTGATGTCTATGTGTGGTTCTAGGCAAACAGTGGCTGATACCTCTAAGCGCAAGGATTTTTGTGATAATAAATCTTCATTCCAGGTTAGGATGTGAACCCACCAACCTTGCTTGCTGTGCCAGTCAGTCTGCAAGAATTTCCTGAATTCAGGTGGTAGCCAAAGGTGAAGTTTGCCCCAAATTTCTTGGAATGCTTTTCAGATGTTGGGTGTGAATTGGGAGTCTTGGTCCATGGTGGTCCTCCAGTATACCGTAATAGGCAATCTCTCAGCAACTTGGAATGTGGTAGGTAGTGAATTTTGTTTGATGGAACAGCAAATTTTCAAAAATTAATTGACTACAGCTTGTATTTTGTTGAAACCTACTAAAGGTGGCAAGTAAGTCACACAGTCAATGTGAGACCACAGTTGTTTAGATATGGATAGAAGTGTCAGTTTGTCAACAGGAAGTGGATCTGTGTATTTGGCTGGACTTGAATTATTTTCTAGGGCCCTGTGAATGTACCAGAGTACAGAAGCCACAATTCAGAATTAGGATTTTAGCTCCTCTCTTAGGAGAGCAGTCATGTACTTGGGATAGAGCATGAAGGGAATTGGACAAAATTAATCTAGAGAAAAAACAGGCCCACCTGTATTGTCAGGGGTTGAACCTTAATTTATATAGGGCTAATTTTACTGTTTGCAGCTCCCAGCTTCATAACTTGTCTGCTGGTTATACCTTTCTACAAAATATGTAATTTTAGATAATTACATGAGCATTGTGATAATATTTCTCCCACACCCCTGAGGCATCAACCTGCATATTGAACTGCAGAGACAGGTCAGGATGCAATTTCTCTGTAGTACCAGTCTTGTGTTAGGAGCAAAGAAATCCTAAAATAATTTTATGCGTTGATAATTAGGAACAATTTTGTTTATTCATGAGTTGCATCCACTATAAAGCCTGTGGGTTCTGTGAAAGAATGACGATACCATCTCCTGCTGGTCTCTAATCTAATACAAGCACGGAAATGGATGCTGTTAGTGGATGGGGGGTGATCTTGACTTGCACATGAATCCTCATCCTCAAGTTTTCCATCTGCTTCAGAGACAGTCAGAGCTATAAAATGGGATAAATCAGTAATTGAGTAGTTGGCAGTAATTGTCACTGTTTAGTAACAGGCAATGAAGAAAGACTTTGACTTATCCAGGATCCAAGAGATTGCTGGGGTTTAGTCTTGATGGGTCTCTTCTGACACACTCCTAGTTGATGTCCATGCCAACTGCAATTGTGGCATTCCCCCAAGGAATAAACACCTTCTGCATTCATCAGATGGAGTATGATTGAGACACAGTTGCATGGGCTTGGCATCGGACTTGTGGAGATGGTGCTTAGGCAAGTGATTCTTCACTGCTGATATTTTGTTCTTTAGGCAGGCTGTCTAGTTTTTGACATCCCAATAAGTATATTAAAGGTGAGAATTTATTTTTATATTTATTATTTTTTTTTACTTCTTTACCAAGTGCTTTACTGAACAATGTGCATTTTTATTCTAGGCTCTGGAAGTGGTGTGTGTGCAAGAAATTCTCACGGGAGCTGGTCTCCTGACAGACTGCTGTTGCTTATTCTAGCATTTTCCCAGTCAGCAAAGAGATCATAGTTCAGAACTTTAAAAGCTTCTCAAATCAAGACTTCTAAATGATGGGCAAAATACAAAGAGCGTTGCAGTAATAAAGCTTGGCATTTATTGGGTGGGCTATGTTCTTATCAGATTTCATTGCCGTTGCTTACATTGGTTTCTACTCTATTCCATTGGAGCTGGTTGCTGTATCTATTTTAAGATCACACATGCAGAGACTTTGATACAAGTATATTTATTGAAAGCAAAAACAGACAATCCACAATCAAGGTCGAAAACCAGGGAGAGACTCAAAACCCAGTGTATGTGATCAGTAAATCATACTCTCTGCACCTCCTGCAACAACAACAAATGAAAGCAGAATGGACAGCAAAAAAAAAAAGTCAGGGGGACAGCAAAAAAAGCACAAGCCAGCATTTCTCAAAAATGATGCATCTCCTTTTTCTTCTGCACTGCTGCACTAAGCATCTCTCATCCAGCCCTCTCTCTCTCTCTCTCTCTCTCTGATTTTTTTCCCTCTTTGTAAAAGAAGTGCTGGACTGACAGTATGCTTTCAGAGCAAGCTATTCCTTGAAATCAGAGATGGAGAGTGTATGTGATAAAGCATTTGTCTAAAACCCATGTTTTAGACATTCTAGAGATTTTCCACCAGCATGCCTCTCTCTCTCCCTCTCTCTCTCTCTCTCTCTCTCTCTCTCTGTTTTCCTGTTGTCTCTCTGAATATTACTGAATGCTAGTTAATTTATCATGAGCACTTACTTTAAACTGGAAGTTTGTATACACAATACAGAAACAGATGTTTTTTTGCAGTGTTCAGTTGTTTGTGCACATGGGTATCAAGTTATTATTTATTCACCTACCTATTCATGTACAGTTTGCCTCAAGGTGAAAAGAAATGGGACTTGTGTCTCTTAGCTTCTTTATTCCTGCGGGGCTAATTTTACTGTTTGCAGTTCTGATTGCAGCATAAATTGTTTTCTCTTTAGGGGAATACGCTCTAGAAAATAAAACATTTTAGAATAATAGCTTGCTCCCACACCTCTGAGGCATCACCTGCCCACAGTGAAGTGGAGACAGGGGTCAGGATGATATTTGATATCGACATGACTAAATAGTATACCCTTTCATCTTAAAATAATAGTGAGGAGTGGAAACAGTCCAGTTAGGCTTTTGATCCACTGTGACTCTTTCCAGAATAAATCGGCTCCTGAAAATGAATGAATGTAAGAATAAGTGGAAACCAAAATTGTTATATATTCAAATTGAACAATTTTGACAAGCCAATACTTAGAAATGGTGCCCTGCAATGTCCTGGTGTCCTGTGTTTTCTTGCCCTGTGCCCAGTGTTCTTGGCATTGGCTAGAGATCCATGGTCACCCTAAAGTGATTACTGAAGATAATGAATGAATGAATGAATGAATGAATGAATCAATCAATCAATCAGTCAATCAATCAATCAGTGAACGTTGTTTGTATAAAATCCAACAAACGCTTCCTTGCTCATCACATATGATTTTTACTCTAATGTGTTCTCTGATGGCTGCCATGTAAGTAAGCATTATTTTATGAGATCAAGTAAACTCACATGAACCCTAACACTTGGGACAGTAAAAGTGATTTAACCATGGAGGAGTGTGTTTATTTACAGTCAGAGATGCGATGTGAAAGAAACGTGAATGCCCGCAGTGTGATATCCATTGTGTAGCAGTGTTAGGTTGGTGGCATGCTTTCCAATGAATCAGTAGAGAAAACTGAGAACGAACACTATTATGCATTCTCAGTAGTTCCTATTCCTGCTGCAGCTTTTTTAATCAGTCCCATAAGAGGACAGTAATTGATTGCCAGAAGTGTTTAGGCTTCCAGCATGGATGCTTGTGATTTGTTTATATATGGGAAGCTAACCAGCATCTAATTAAGATTACCTTGTTGTTGTGATGTATTGATGTTCTCCTGCAAGACCCATCATCACAATGAATACAAAATTGGTCAAAGATCAGGTTGAGTTATGTTTCTTATCATCTGTCTGTGTTTCTTTGTCAGGTTTGGACATTACTAAAGATCCTTGTATGAAGGTACACTGTCCTCCACACAAAGTGTGTGTGAGTCATGACCTGCAAACGGCCATCTGCACCAATCACAAACCTCCACAGCACAGGTAAGACTCATTTTCTCTCTCTCTCTCTCTCTCTCACTCTCTCTCTCTCTCATGCTGTAATGATCTCTGGCTGGCAAAAACTCCGGCAGAGGTAGAAAGCTGAACTGATATTAGCTGAGTTGCACTCTGCGCTCTATCACCAGCAGCCGACTCTCATAATCTCCCATTAATAGTGAATCACTGTCCGACTGCCATCTGCGCTGGAAAATGACTTCATAAAAACGGTGAAAATCCTTCTGCAAAGCTAAACGAGCCAGCTCCACCTAATATAGTTCAAAAATTAGGCCTAATTGTTTACATTTGACTAATAATCTCACATTCCCAGCAGCCATGTGATCAGGGTGCTGTTAGAGGTCTTTATGAGGTCTGACCTCCTCACTGTGTTTGGCCCTGCCCTTTCCTCTTTAGCCCACGCCTTATTAAGATCCAGCTCACATTAATTATACATTGGTCCTGTGAGAGAGCACAAGAGTTAGCTATAATTACTCACTCTTTCTTGATGAGCAAACACACAGTAGCCAGTGAACTGCCAAATCCTGTGATAACATCACACTGAAGCTTGTGAGAACACCACACCAATTTACACACTTCGGCATCATGTTCACTACAAAGCTATGGCTAATGTGTCATTAATGACAAGCAAATGATGTGAGACTGTCATATTCTTGTCATTAGTTTACACAATGACAGACATTAAGCAGATGGTTTGCATGTAAATAATAAATGAATGCATAAAGATTTGGCATCAATAGGTTCAGCTTAACGTGTGACACACATTAATAAATGATAAGGGATTAGAATTATGATGAAAGACGTGTAATCCATTAAATAAATCAGTGTGATTATGATTAAGCACTGATCCATGATGGCAGAGCTTGGGTTTTATAATGTTGCTGCATGGCCTGAATTGGATGAAACCGTGGTTAGTGTTATGAAGGCTACATGAAGTCTTGATGGTGCCTCACGGCTCTAGCGTCCATGGTTCCTCTCTGTGACTATGTAAGTTTTCTCCCACCTCCTAAAAACTTGCCTGTAGGTCATTGGCTACTCTAAATCCCATTTTGCACCCAGTGGTCCTGGGATAGACTCTGGATCCACATAATACTTATTTGTTTTCTTACGTTGCACTTGTGAGAAGTATGTTAATAATATTTCTACCTTGTCTAAGCTAATATAGCAAAAATCCAACAGTACATGATACATTTCTGAAATCATCAAGGTGTTAACTATCTACCTGTGAAGGAAAAATGTTTATATCATATTCTACTCTTTTCTCAAGAAAGACTGAAAATTTTTTAACAGCATCTATGGGAATGTGGGACACATATTTTCATTGGTTTATGCCTTTACCTTCATCTGCAGTTACCCATTTAAAATGTCATTCATTTGTAGCGTACTTATTCATGACGTCAGTAAATCAAATATCAATTACAGAACTTCATCATCACCATATTATTATATTATATTATATTATATTATATTATATTATATTATATTATATTATATTATATTATATTATATTATAGACTGAATAAAATTGACTATATATCAAGATATTGAACTAAGTAACATGCTGTAATTCATTTCTTACAGCAATAGCAAAAAATAACAGGGTTAAGAAAATCTTCAATATTTTCCAAATACATAACCAATATTATAACTAAAATTCAGTATGAAGAGATTAAGTACAAACCACAGTAAAATCCACCACTTGAACTAGCTTTGTACTTATTTTGTTACTGCAGTACATCGTATGTATATATGCATACATACGTGTAATATGTTAGTCATAATTTTATTACCTTATGAAAAAAAATAGTCAAAGCATATGTCATTTTCCCCTAGCCTTTTGGAGTCATGACCCCTATGTCATGTGACTTTTATCACGCGGTTACTCTGCAAGCACTTAATAACGTACGTTTTGACTTTTACTTATCAGGCCGGAAAATAAATGCTGCTAAGTTAGATGCTGCTAAGTATACCTGAATTCACCCCATATGAAAAACCTTCACTTTAAAGCTACAGTCACCTATTCTGGCATGAATTAGCTGTAGCTAGCTTTTTTGAAACTCAAATTGCCAATATATAGCCCCTTCCCTCAGGGTTCCTGCTTAAACAAAGCTCCCGAAACACATGCCAAGGCTAGAACGCCTGTGGGTGCTTTCAGAGCTGACAGCATCATGATTGACAGGCCAGTAGGAACACTTTCTAATCCTGACTAGTTGGATGTAGGTGTTTCTGTCTTCCCATTTACAGAGCCTAGGGCACCACAGTGACAACAGTTTCTCCTCTGAGCAGATATTTTATTGGATCTGATAGAATGTGAGGTAAACCACTAAATATTACGAAGTGAACAGGTAGTAAATAAAAAAATAGAAGCACAGATCAGTGCAGAAGTTCAGAGAATGGCAATGATTATCTTTAAGCTTTTAAAAGATGACAAGATGAAAGAACAAGATGATGAGATGAGAGAGAGGGAAAAGCACAGACTTTCTTTTCTCCTGTTCAGTTGCGTGTGTGTGTATGTGTGTGTGTGATTGGGACTGATGTAGAAAGGGGATCTCTCCAGAGGGATTGAAGGCTATTTAATCCACTCACAGTGTTATACAGATCCTCAGCCCTTCAGCCCTGAGAGAAAACACACACACATACACTGGCAGCGCTGTGGCCTTTTCTAACCTGACATTAGTTCATTGTTTAATCAGTGTGACTCACAGGCAACACACCTCGCTGAAATTTCTAATCTGTTATTATAATATCATATCTCTCTCTTTCTCTCTCTCTCTCTCTCTCTTTCACTTTTTAAGGAGTCTTTGATATCCAGCAAATAAACAGCCGTCACACTGTCTCCAGTTTTTCACTCTTTGAAAAGTGTTACACGAACACTTTACACGAAACACGAAACACAAGTTACACGAACTATCCTCTAATTATAGAATAACGAAAAAAAAGCTATATTTTGAAAAATAAAATCTCTTTTCTTTTCAGCATTAAGCCAAGGAAAGGCAGTCATCTCCATAAGCACTGGATGGGAGCAATGAATCATGGGAAATGTAGACCTTGTCCTGTTGTCCATCCTAGTCCAGTGTGTGGCTCAGATGGTCATACCTACTCCTCAAAGGTGAGATCACCATCATCATCATCATCATCATCATCTTAATCATTATTATTATCATCATTGTAATGTATTACACTCTAAAAACCAGAAATACACCAAAAGCCAGGCATTTATTTAGCAGTGTTAGCCCTTGAACTGTCAATTCTAAGCACAGACTGTAATCTGAATCTTTTATTAGTTTGCTAGAAGCCATCTTGTTACAAGAGTCCTTGGTTTGATGACTGAGAGCCATGACTAGGCAAGGCTAGTTGAGTCAGTTTATACAGAGATTACAGAGAAAGTCTTTTGGATCAGTGTGTGCAGTTCGCAACAGAAATAATGCTGAAGTTCCAGAATGTATGTTTGCATTTAGCCTTGTCTGACTGAGATTGACATGAGAGTTAATAACACTACTCGGATTAGAGATAGGATTGAAGATTTCATCACCACTAATAACTTTTAAACACAGGATTAAGTGAACCGATGCTCAGAAAAGCTCATTTTGTCACAGTGTAACCTCCAGCATTCTGAAGCTTGTGGCCAGAAAAGTGTACTCAACAGTTTGTCTCAGCCTCAGACAGTCCGAGACCCATGGCAGAGTATCTAAGACTGAGTAATGAAGAGTGTCAGTTTCTTTGCCTCTTCCTTTGATCAGGAGTTTTTGATTGATCAGTTGCTCAGAAGTGTGTCCTGGGGTGCAACTCAAAATCAAACTCCCAGAGAAAGCTTAAAATATGTTCATCAAACTGAGGTGTTGTGTATTTATGAAACTTGCTCCGGTCAAGAATATCAGCAAGAGCAGTGAATTGCAAGACAGGCTTGGTAGAATATGGTTGGAGCTTAAACCCATTAGAAGGAATTTAATGGGCCATTGGGTTATAAGTTTAATAATATGTCTTTAAAACAGGTGTACAGAGGTGTTGATATTGTAGCTAGGTGTAGTCTATGCTTTTAAAATAACTGATAATGTTTTCCCACATTTGCCAAATAAATTTGTAATAAAATTACAAAAGAATTGTTCCATGAAATCCCTAAATCTTTGTATTTCAGGCCTCATTGTCATTGTCCACTCTCAGACTCTACTAGAAATCTAAATTACTGCTATATTAAAATCAGAGTGTTTGGTGAACCAGCTACTATAAGCATGTTATACTGTAAATCTTCCAGGTGATAGTAAACAGTGTAGGTTAGATAAATATACAGTATGTTGTATAACCTTATTCAATGATAAAAAAAAAGTCACAAACATTCCTCAGTTCACTTATACATGATTCCTATGTAGTTTTCTTCCCAAAGTATTTAAGTTTTAACCAAATATAGTGTGTTCAAAAACTTGACTGGCACAGTACTGTATATACTAGTATTCTTCCTATATTTATATTCCCAGTATAAAACGTTATATAAAAAGAACCTTCTCTTCATCTGAAGATGGGCATAGCACTCCAGATCAAGAGTGTTAACTATGTGATTCAACAGTAATGTGTAAGTCATTAATGGGTCTTGCCTGAAGGTTATAAGAACGGTTTGCACTCAAGTCTTCATCACTGAACGGTTAATAACTTCAGTTTGATACAGTAGACTTTAAGTTAAAACTATAATGAATTCAGAAATGACTCTGATGCTCATACTCGTAAATTGCTCATAAGCTCATAACTTCCTGTTTACACAATTGCACTTTTTGACTATATAGTATAAACTTCTAGAAGGGAAATTATTTATAATCACACTATCCGAGGTCAGCCGGATAAGGATGTCCAGATGAGGGTGTCTTTTAAAAACGTCCATTGTTAAAAGCGCTATACAAATAAAATTGAATTGAGTTAAGGTGTTTCTTGAAATGAGACATACTAATAGGCATAGCAGCAGAAGTTCCTAGGGAAAAATGAAGAAGTAGCAGGGAAACCTACAGTTAACACCCCTGTTCCCCAAAGACTCGCTTCTGAAGCTGCTGAAACACGTCACATAGCATGTAGCAAGTTCACAAACCAAATCTCACTAACGGAAAGGTGAATAATCAAGAGACATGTGTTGTTGCAATTGCTGAATTTAGGTTGGTTGTGTGTGAAAAAAAAAATAGATTTTTGCTTGTTTGCTTGTTTGAATGGCAAAATTGTCATCACATTTAATACCTGGTCCTTGATTTTTCTCTCAAGCTTTGGTAGCTAAAAGTAACTAATTTCTGAAGCAGACGCAGGAAGTAAGTTCACAAAAAGGCACTTCCTAAGATTACAGAATCCAGTTACCTGTGAAATTACCTTTTGAATACTCTTAGATCTGCATATTCCTAGTCTTCTAAGTACTCTTTTTTCATACGCTCAGAATGTGGTTTTGAGAATTGGTGGACTTGCAGAGCTGAGATAAATGCAGTGCCAGGGCCACGGAAACAAATGATTCATCCATAATGGCTCAGGGGAGTAAGCCATTCTGTAAACTCATTCAGAGTCTTACTCACTGAAGTGATCTCTGGGTCTCTGGGAGGGGAGGGGGGGAACATAATCAAGATATTTACATACTACATGGCAAAGTAACTAATGATACATTTTTGAAATTGGAGACAACTCCATAGCCTTGGACTCTATAGAACGCTGCTCAACTAGCAAATATGGTTCTCCACCGCAGAGTCCATCAGTTTCTATTTTAGATAACCTGACATAAGAGGAGTTGTGGTACTTTGAGCTTTTAAGGCGACTCATTACAATGCACTACTCCTTCCTTAGCTTCAGGTCAGCTTCATCCTAACCTTGAAGTCATATCTGCTACTTCAGAATTGTACTCACGTTGTTGCTGAAATTCACTGTCATTACAGCGTTGAAACTTTCTTACATTGTTTTTCAAACAAGCTTAGTCACAACGTCCTGCATATGAACTGAAACTGTCTGAAGTACGGCTAGCTCCATACTCCTGTTGGGATTCAACTTTGCTTGTTCTGAAGCTTCTCAATGGCCTCATAGGTTTCTCTCAGCTACTCATATGATTTCGTCTCCAGCTATATACAGACTTCCTGCAGAGGTGCTTTTATGTATACTCAAATTCCACTATAGCTGATTGGCTGAGTAGCAACATTTAAACCCCACAAGAAGTGACTGCTATTGCTTCAGTTTCTATCTTAAGGCCTCAGCTACCAACTGGCTGGTGAGTGTGTAAATTGAAATACAATCCAGCAAAGGTGTTTGCATAGCCAAGGTTAGAACCAGTAGGCAGATCAATAATCACCTGCTCAGCTGCAGTCAGATCATTCATCATGAGCGACTGATGTGTTTTGGTAAACTACTTTGGAATGAAATTTGAGCTAACAAGCATTTTATTCTTACAGTGTTCTTCACCTAAGAGAAGGAAGGGCATATTCAGTATGAACAGGGGCAAAAAAAAGAATCTTTTACACAGTAAACAAATAAATTAATCTCCTACAAGCTTGAATATTTTGTTATATGTAGTAAGGCTACAAGCAGTTAATTCAGAGTATAGCCTACTTGAACGTCACGTCTCAACATCACAATTTCTGAATTAAATTTCAGGTTAAATTAACACATCTGACCCCTTTTATGTTAATCTTAGGGATTGTCTGCTTGCTGCTTATGCAGTCACTTGCGTTTACGTAAATTACTTAACTGAAGGCCGCTCATCAGATCTAAAGACATTAAGTCATGATGAAAACATTATTTTCATATAGAAATGGACAAAGAAGTGTGTTTTTTTTTTTTTTTTCAAAACAGAAGTGTCTCATTTGATCTGAGTCCATGCTGCTATTCAAAGGTGGTAAAGTGAAGTGAAGCAAAACATAACTGTCATTTTAAACACTGTAATTAATAGAGAGTGTGTGGACGGTCGATCTGAGCAGGAAGAACAGTGTTAGCAAGCGAGCTTATAAACAGAGTGTGTCAGATGTTGTGTTTTGAGCTCACAAACCTATTCATGAGTGTGCAACAGTGAATCGAGCATGCAGAGAAGCTTATGCTTGTATTGATAGATGTATTGAAATTTCGAATGGTTTGTGATGGTTTATTATGTTCAGTGGCTGAAATATGTATATATAAGAGATATATATATATTTGCATTTTCTTTAGATATATATATATATATATATATATATATATATATAACACGACCACTTCAAATCATCTCATTTATAGCTAATATCACTAATGGTTAAGCATTAAAAGGTGGCTGTTGTTGCCATTTCGTGTAGTTGTTTATCTGGACCATTGTAAGCATGGAATTTTACGTAACGGTACCATTCCACATTTGTTACCCCTGGGTTAGAAGTTTGTATGGAGTGTGGTACTATGGCTCACCCTGACTTTCAGTTTCCTCGTTAGTATAGTGGACAGTATCTCCGCCTGTCACGCGGAAGACCGGGGTTCGATTCCCCGACGGGGAGGCTGCCTTTTAAGCAATTTCCCCCTGGGATTAATAAAGTTCTTTGAATCTTGAATTCTGATCCCAGCTTCCTTCCAAGATGGAATATGTAAAGAAAAGAATATCACTGTCCTATACCCATGTGTATATGTATAATGACAATAAGAAGCTGTCTTCTGCTTCTCCATGAGTCAGATACAATATTAGTGTATGCTAGTGACACTTGGACTCAGTATGTAATCGCTCAGGCTCAGCAGCAGGATCCAAATTCACACTTTAACATCCTAATATAGCAGTAAACACTTTCTCCCGTCTCTCTCACTCTCTGATTTTGTGTATAAATTGCTCAGTCAGAGCTGATGGATAATCGTGTGGATGAACTGTGTCCACTATTGTTATTGGATTCTCAGCCCCGCTCCAATCTTTTCATTCGTCTCTTGCATCTCCAATTACCCCTCCCTCCATCTCTTGGTCTTCTCTGGTATAGTCTGGGTAAAGCCCTGCAGGAAATAAGCAGGTGGGAAAAGAACCAATTTTAGTCCGTTCGCTTAATAATTTGAGAAAAGGAGAAAGGGAGTATTTGGTTTAGGAGACTATTGTTATATCTATTGTTATAATGTATAAAAGTATTGATATTATTTATATTTTCTGTCAGTTTCGTTGTTCTTGCAGTTCTTACTGTTTTTCAGATGCCTTGGAAAAATTATACTATACACTCTCTGTGCACTTTAATAGGAACACCTGCTCATTTTTTGCAGTTATCCCATCAGCCAATCATGTGGCAGCAGCATGACGCATAAAATCATGCAGATGCAGGTCAAGAGCTTCAGTTAATGTTCACATCAAACATCAGAATGAGGGAAAAAGTGTGTGACTTTAACCATGACATATTTGTTGGTCCCAGATGGGCTGGTTTGAGTATTTCAGAAACTGCTGATCTCCTGGGATTTTCACACACAACAGTCTGTAGAGTTTACATAGAGTGATGCAAAAAATAAAATATCATCCTGTGAGTGGAGGGTCTGCAGGCTGAAACACCTTGTTGATGAGAGAGATCAGAGGAGAATGACCAGACTGGAGCATCTCAGAACAGAACAGACCAGAGGTGGATGAGCTACAAGAGCAGAACACCACACTGGGTTCCAGTCCTGTCAGCCAAGAACAGGAATCTGAGGCCATCTTGGGCACAGACTTGGGCAAGACTGGAAAAAGAGAAGGTGATATTATTTTTTTTCCCCCTAATCTTCAACTGTCCAGTTTCGGTGAGTCTGTGCCCATGATAGCCTCAGATTCCTGATCTTGGCTGACAGGAGTTTAACCCAATGTGTTCTTCTGCTGTTGTAGCCCATCCACCTCAAAGGTTGATGTTTTGTGCATGCTGAGATACTTTTCTGCTCACCACGGTTGTAAAGAGTGCTTATTACATCCTTCCTGGCAGCTCAATCCAATCTGGCCATTTTCCTCTGATCTCTCTTATCAACAAGGCATTTCTATCCACAGAACTGTCACTCTGTCGTTTTTTTGTTTTTCGCACCATTTTGTGTAAACTCAGAGACTGGTGTGTGTGAAATTCCCAGGAGATCAGCAGTTTCTGAAATACTCAAACCAGCCCATCTGGCACCAACAACCATGCCACGGTTATAGTCACAGAGATCACATTCTTTCTTCATTCCTAATGTTTGGTATGAACATTAACTGAAGCTTTAGACCTGTATCTGCATGGTTTTATGCATTGTGCTGCTGCCACATGATTGGCTAGTTAGATAATTGTATAAATGTGCAGATGTACAGGTATTCCTATTAAAGTGGACAGTGTACAGTCATGTCACAAACGCTACTTTGAATTGAATTAAATGAAACTTAAATTGGAGATATCCTTGTTAGAGATTTCCTGAAATAGAACGATATGTTTTTTTTTTATCTCTCTGCATTTCAGCACAGTGTATGATTGCCTGGTGTAATCAGACCTGTCATGCTGTGATTAAATTAAAATAAATCCAGATCCCATTTCCCACCTCTTCTACCAAACTGAATTTTTTTTTTTCCACAGAAATGTCTCATATAAATTCTTTGGCTGAACAGTTTGACAGTTCATTAACTGTGTGTATATTTATACCTATATGTATTAATTTGTGTAGGTGCAACTGTGGCATTTGTGTAGCCATTTATACACAAGTATGTGTGTGACAGCTTTTTTAATTAGTCGAGCCGCTTTTTAAATTAGCCGAGAGTATAGTAGCCGTATAGTGACGAGTTTAAACCGGATGCCGTGAAATTGAATATGTCAGAGTTTGAGGGGAAAGAAATGTATGTTGTACATGCAGGTGTGTGTGTGTGTGTATTGTGTGTCTTTGTATGTAAGAAATATAGAGAAAATGAACATGTCAGAAGGATAGATTTGCATCATAAGAGATCACTGCACTTTTGCAATCCTCACCCTGAGCTGTCACAGATACAACAAGCTGGAGTTAAGATGGTGTGTGTGCTCCTGCTGCTGAAGTCTTACAGTAAAACCTGCAAACCTTAAGCTGCTGTACTGCTCTGAATAAAACATTTTGGACATTTTACACTCTGGCTCAGATCAGGCAGGTCTGCTCGACTTAGCCCTCAGGAGTCTGAGGGGTTTTTTGGATCCTGGAGTTTCGACATGTCCTGACATTTGTTCTTATTTCAGTTACTGATAGCATATTAATGGCAAAAGTCTCATTACACTATATTCAGCAGAAATTGTGCTACAATAATAGGTGAGCAACATGTACTGTACGTACATGGTGATGAATATTAATGTCTTTCACACCTGAGATAATGACGCACCCCCTAATGGGTCTATCAAGGTGCAATGCCACTGTGGAAACTAAACGAAAGAGTTTGAGAAGACTAAAAGAAAGAATGTTTTTTTTTTTTTTTTTTGTAGTTTATTTACAACATAGTGCACAATATAATCAAAATATTAAAAAAGTCAAAAAGAGTCAAAGGCACATTTTTGAGCACACAGATTTGAACACTTTGGTGCACACCTTTGTGTCATTCCTGGAAATAGTTCCTGTTCAGCTGAAGACACAAGTGAATGTCATATGCCTGGCAGTTCCAAGGTATTTGCTGCTTCTTGCCATGCACTGCTTTGCAATACACACAGTTCCGTGACCAGTAGTGGCAATAATCCTGGCATCTGAGCTCAGCTCAGCTCCTGGAACAGGCACGTGGTCACTACTGGTCTGTTTTGGTGCTACGTTCTGTGACACACCACAGAGCTCTGCAATAAGCTCTTCCATAAACTCTTTGTGGGTCACGTTGCACACCAAGCTCAGCTCAGCACAGACCACTACAGGAGCTCACACACTGGTTCAGCTCTGCAGGAGTGTCAAGCTCTAGCTTTGGAGTTTTCTTTTTTTCCCATATGAACCTAAAATAATAATAATAATAATAATAATATAAAAGATCCAAGTTACCACCCAAATCAGATTACTTTCCAATAACAAGTGTTATGTCACTTTTTAATTTATTAATGGATGATATGGCATGCTTCTTAACCATTTATTGTTACATGTAATGTTATGGAACGTCCATGACAAGTTAATTCCCCTTTTTTTCTCTCTTTTGAACATAATAAGACAAAAATCTGCAGACTGTTATGTGACAGGAAAAAAAAATTAAAGTGTAAACTCCTCTGTCCTGAAGACTCTTGTGTGGCAGAAAACTTACTGTTACAAATCACTGACACTGGAGACTCCTTCCATAAATGTTAAATAAACTCCTTACATATCAATTCCATGTTTCTCTTTGCAAAATAACAACACATTTTTTAAAATCTGTTTATTATTAGCCTGGGCTATGTAGATCATCTGATATACAAGTCCCTGTAAACAAGCTGTTGCTATAGAAACGATAATGTATTAAAACAAATTCTTCAGTATAAGTCAAATCATTTTAATTACAGCAGGAACTACTGTTAGAGCTGCTGGTAGAATATTAATCGACGCCTTCTGACCAATCAGATTAGAGAATTCAACAGCGCAACAATATTAGAAGTTGAAATACCAGATTGGAAAGCAGATATCTGTTAAGATGAGCATTTATTTGTTTGTTTGTTTGTTTTAGACTTTGTAGCTTAAAGTGAAAAAAAAACAAAAAAACTAAAAGAGCCAAGGATAGAAAGACGTGTGTGTGATTTCTCTCTAATAAAGGACATGGTCTCCATGCTCTGAAGTCTGCACTGGTTTACAAAACTCATTTATGGAGAATTAGCTGCATTCCACTTCAACTTGTTCATAAGTCAATTCATGTGCTGAATTTCAATCTACTGACACATCACACACACACACACACTCTAGTATCCGTGTGTGATCGAATGAGGTGCTCTGATTAATATTTAATAAGAGAGGATCATTTAAAGCTTTTGAAGCAGAATTAACACACACTGAACACAAATCTCCATCTTGCTTTTCCATCAGAAAGCATTTGACTTGACGAGATTTTGTTCTTGTTCGCTCCCCGCTTTTTAATTTTGTTCTGCGCGAGCTGGTTAATTCACTTATTTTCTTCACGTTTCCCCTCTTCTCTACAGCGCGCACAGAATGGTAATTATCTCAAAGTTTACATGACTGCAGCAGCTTATGCATAATGCAGTATGTGTTATTAAATGCTGCACTCTCTATATTGGATATTTGTTATAACTGCCAGTGAGTTTTGTAATGTACAACATCACACATTGGTTTAACTTCTGCACAAGTGCTGTGAGCTGGTGACACAAGGCTAATTGTGAACTACAACACGTTACCCATAATCCTTTTCTGTCTGGCTGCAGTGTAAGCTGGAGTTCCAGGCATGTGTTTCTGGAAAGAGCATCTTAGCGAAGTGTGAAGGACCGTGTCCCTGCCTGCCTGGACAGGAAGTCTTCAAGCCACACACTGAAAAGAACGGTGAGTCACTTCCTGTTTTTTTTTGCATTTTCTGTGATTTGGTTTTGCCAGTCAGTAACTTTCTGAGCTAAATACTGTGTGTGTGTGAGAGAGAGAGATTGAGCCTTGAGGTGATGGTTGGTCACAGTAAATGCCGAATTAAAAGTTTCATACCCTGAACTGCACTTCATGAGGATGAAGTCAGAGACACAGGAGAGAGAGAGAGAGAGAGAGAGAGAGAGAGAGAACATCCACTCCTCTTTTCACGCTCTGTACTTATCACTCTCTCAGCTTCTTCCAGTTCTCTCACTTCTTATTTCTACTCCTGTAAAATAAAACATAGAATATTTGGGTCACAAGGAACTTTCTTTGCTATTGGTTGCAAGAACTATCAAGTTATATTTGATTTATATTAAAACTATGATAATTAAAAAAAAAAACAAACAAAAAAAAACATAAGAAATGGAATAGTGACCATTAGACATTTTAGGAGAGGTTAGGAGATTTTTATTTTTTTTTTTCACAGTGCTGTGTAACAGTCTTTTCTTTAAGATATGTGACCCAATAAAATGTTCTTTTCTGCAGAGAACATTTTATGTTTAGGCTGTTTTTGGTTTTTTTTGTTCATAATGTTACATTATTTAAAAAAAAATCATCTTACCTTCTAAATCCATAAAAGACTGTGACTTTGTAACTTGTAATAGTGATTTACATTCTTAAATTCTATCTATCTACAACTTAGTAGCTTTACTTGCATAACTGACCTTCTCAAATAAATAGCCTAATCTTGCACATACACACTGCTGTCTAATGCTTACAGAGGAAATTAGCTACCTAATTACCTACCCGGCTGACTCAAGTAACTCAGCTACACTGACGGATTTGATGCACAAGCTAACGTTAGCTCCTGGCACATGTAGGAAGACACGGTTACAAATAGGTCTCAATACGAGAGGGTCCTGAAGTGTTCTCCCTGAAGAGAAATGGTCACATGCTCCAGAAATCCTACATGTACCAAGAGCTATCAGTCAACAATCCAGTGTGCTTTTTGTGCCTCAGCTGTCAAAGGAGAAAAAATAGCCCAGGATGTCCTGAAAAAAAAAAAAAAAAAAATAATAAAACGCATGTATAGAGTGCTGTAGGGAGCTGCAATGTTAGAATAGAAATATGCTAGAGTTCAAAAAAAGGACATTATATGAAAAGCAAAACAGTGGTTCTGAAAATTTGAGCTATGGCAGATTACCTGATTAGACATAAGGCTAGGTGCAAAGAAAGTACCAGTATTGGGATCCTTAGCTCTGACTTTACATCCCAGGTAGCACACACACATCAACACGATTTATGTTTCAGTGATGTTGCAAGCCCTTGCTAATTGGGAAGATGTCACTACATCTGTTTTATTTCCTTATCATCCCCTTTTTTCCAGCCATTCTTGAGTAAAAATGTGTGATTTAAACCCATCAGCACTCCTTTTGGTGATAATTTATTTAATCTCCACACTCTCGCCATGTGATAAGTAAATTCAGCTCAAATTCTCCTCCCTTGGGTCCCCTGATTAATAGACATAACCTACTTTTTTGGGGCGTCGCTTAGCCAAGTAACACACATCTCACTACATTCAGCAATCCACGAAATATTCTAATTTATCTAAAACTATAAAAGCAGAAATATTTAGGACATGCATTAACAGTGATCCAAAATGATGGTGACACGTCTTCCCAAAATAGCAAATGTGCTGCATGTGATGTCGCTGATGTTTGATTTGTGTGTTGTGTCAGCATTGGCTTGATGTGTGCGCGCTGTTGTGTAGATCTGTTTACTACTGCAGAATGAACGGTGAAGATAAACTGTAACGACACCACAAAAACGCAACAGTGTGAAGAAGAACATTGGCGTAAACACTGAATGTTACATTGGAAGTTATATTGAAAGCTACAAGAACATTGAATGTTACCAGTTGATGATTTGCAGGGATCCAACTTTGTGGTCACGCCATTTTAGCTGCACAACATATTTACATTTGCTGCTAAAATGAGTGATATTTGTTTTCCTTTCATTCTCTAATCTCCCATCAGCTTAATGTTAGTGACACCAACTGTTGATTCCTGACATGGAAAAGAACATTTTAAAAAAGAAAACCTTTTCCTTTAATTCAGCAAATAGATTTAATTCAGCAAAAAGATAAAATCATGTGTTTAATATTCTCTAGTGCCAGGATGCAGCAACTACAACATTCTGCCGTAGACAATCCGATCTCTCTCTGAGACAATGTCCAATGTCCAATCTCTGTCTGTCTCTCTCATTCTCTATCATTAGACTTTTGCAGAAATTACACTTATGTGATAGAAATGTCTCTATTTTGATGAACTCTAAACACCTGCAAGGTCTTCATTTGGACAAGCTAGTAACCGGAATAAATCTGAATACATAAAGGAACAATTACTGTTACATGCTGTCAAATCTCTGTCTCTCTCGTCTAAGCTCCTTTTCTCTTGTCTTCTTTCTCCTCATTTTTTTCTGTCTCTCTTGTCTCACCTCCACCCTTTTTCTTCACGAGTTTCTTCACCTTGGCTCTAACTGCCTCTTCTCTCTCTGCATTGTCTTTTTTTATCATCATGTTCTTTCATGCCCCCCCCCCCCCCCCCCATCTTTCTCAGCTCCAGCTTATTTCACAACGTTTTACCTTGTTTCTCTCTGTCTCTCTTATTTCTTCCTTTTGTCGTTTTCTGTCTGTCCTCCACTATGTGCTCAGTTCATTACTCTAATCCTCTCTGATCTGCGCAGTAATTCTTTTAGGAATTATGCTGCATTTGACTAAAAGTTATAACGCGAAATTTCCCGAGTTCAGCGCGGGACATCAAATTCACATGGCTGCTCACAGCAACAACATTAAACAAAGTAGCACTTTCTTTTTATTATTTTAAATGAGTTGTGCTGTATTTACTAGTACTTGCTTTAGACCAACCAGCATACAGGTAGATTTGCTTGTTAAATTTATAACATGGACTATAGAGTTCACTATTTTGAGGAGATAAATATACATCACTTATCACAGTTAGCTGGCTAACAAAGGACGAACATGGAGGCATCCATGTTTTTTTTTTTTTTTTGCTACTTTGTATGTAGCTTGAATGCACAGAGGTTGAAAATGACTCCACGTTCTGTCTTCCAAGTTAAGTTGAACGCAGCATAAATACGAGGCAACTCATATTGTTATTTGAAAAGTTGCTTTTCATACATAGAATGCACACACACACACACACACACACACACACACACATTACTGCTGTAAGAGTTTTCTAGAAGCAGGTGATGAAAAACAAACCCCTGTGGTTATTAATGTGTTAATAACAGTCATTTCAGTTTCTCATATTAAACTTTGAGCTTTCGGGCTTTACCTGCCACTCCGGTGCTGTGTATTTTTGTTCAGAAAGTGAGATGACTGAGGTCTATGACTTGTAAATATAACAAAATGCTCCTTACCTGCTGGTTGTTTGGACAGTAAAGCCCTGAGGCTGCTCTCTGACAACTCTGACATCTGCGAGATGAAAGTTTGATTGAAGCTGGGGTTCAGAAGTACAGGCTCTGTTGTGAGGAATTCCTTCAGCTCGCAGAATTCAGACTCAGTCTTCCTCTCTAACTTTTTACTTTTGTCATCTATGAAAGCAAGACGGTCAATGAGGGAAAATGCAGCACAAAACAACCCATGGCTCCTATCTGATTGTTTGTGCTGAGCTTTGGGAGGTTCATTACCCAGCATGGATCAGGACTGGCATTGAAGTGGAGTGACGTGTGACCAAGTATGGTGACCCATACTCAGAATTTGTGCTCTGCATTTAACCCATCCAAGTTGCACACACACAGTAGTGAACACACACACAGTAGTGAATACACACCCGGAGCAGTGGGCAGCCTTTTTTGCTGCGGCACCCAGGGAGCAGTTGGGGGTTCGGTGCCTTGCTCAAGGGTCTCACCTCAGTCGTGGTATTGAGGGTGGGAGAGAGCGCTGGTCATTCACTCCCTCCACCTACAATCCCTGCTGGACCTGAGACTCGAACCCACGACCTTCAGGTTCCAAGTCGGACTCTGTATCAGGGTTGTATCAGGGTTTTAAGTGTGTGAGGATGTGCGTATACGTAGGACTGCTTCTCACCACGCAAATGCAGAAAGCCCTAATGGTAGAAAAGTGTTATCATGGGGAAACTGCTTAGAAGGAGCTCCCGTCCCATGTGTTGTCAATCATGTCAGCATAACTGACTGACTGTGGTGCTGACAATGAAAAGTGTAGGCAGTTGACACAGATGAAATGTAAAGTAAAATCATATAAAAGGGATGCAGAGGCCAGCAAAACACAGCAATAGCATCCACACTCACCTCAGTTCCTTTCTACTCTAAGGTTTTCAGCCACCAGCATATTTCAATAAGAAATTGGATTGGAGACAGGTTTGGCATTTCCCAAATAGCTAGGAGCTGAATAATGTCTTCCATTTATATCACTCATGCCACAATACAGTGCATTTCCAAAAATGGCAGAAATGGAAAAGACAATAATAATAATAATAATAATATTAATAATAATAATAAATTAATGAGGGATTTTCATGCCATCACAGCTTTTCCAGATATACTTGGGGTAATAGATTGTACAAACTTAGCCATAAAAATCATCCTTTTAAAGGGAAGCAGAGTAATTTAGAATGTGTAAGATATGTGCATATGCATGTGTGATTTTTTTTTTTAGTGAATAAACAGAATTGTAACCTGGTAAATGTGACTCCTGGACTCATTGTCTTTGCCCTGTCTTGGTGTTCTGAGGCTCATCTGGTGGGACAGCAGTAGGATTATGGTACTCTGGCTTCAAGGTGCCATTGACCCAACACCAGTCCTAGACAGGCTAAATGTTCTCCTTTAGCCTGCCTTTCCTCCTTTCAGGTCCAGGGACTGGCGTTGTCACTTTGCAAGCTACTGTACGTAAAGTCTTATAGAATCAGAATCGGAATCAGAATGAGCTTTTTTTGCCAAATGTGCTCACACACCCAAGGAATTTGACTTGGTGTGAAGCTTCCAGAACACACATGTCAATAAGATGGTAAGACATATAATAATAAAATTTACAAATAATAATAATATGAGAGAATATCTAACACTGTACAATAGACACAATAGGATTAAATGGAATAGATATATGTACAGATATAATACAGCTATGTGCAAAGTGAAGGCATTGACAGAAGCATTAAGGATATGTGTAGAGGTAGAATAGTAAGAATGAATTTACATATTACACAAAAATTGTATCCACAGAGAGGTAATACACTAAGAAGGACCTAGAAGTAGTTAACTGTTCATGAGGGAAATGGCTTGTGGGAAAAAGCTGTTCTTGTGCTTGGTTGTTCTAGTGATTGTGGCCTGGGTGTGAGGTGTCTGAAATGATTTTACCTGCCCGTTTCTTCACACTGGTTGAGTATATATGACTTACAGTTAAGACAGGATAAAACTGAGCAGCTGGAGGTTACTCAAGGACCCAACAGGCTGGGATTTGAACTCACGGCCATCCGATCAACAGCTTTATCCACTGAGCCACCTATTCTGCTTCTCAGTTTAGCTGAAAGGAAGTGGTGTGAAAGGATGAAGTGGAAGAAGCTGTCCGTGGTCCAGGAGGTTTTCTCACTATGAGGTCCATGAGCCAACAAGCTACCTAATGCTCACCTAACACACCCACATTAACCTGATACTTTTCATCTTACCTAATATTCTCAGCTTCTCTGAATAGTCTTAGCCACACTTGACATTCTCACCTTCAAATGTGTGTGTGTGTGCGCGCTAGGTACATGTGTGTAGAGAGCTTCTCAGAAATAGCCGTATTGTTGCCAGTGCAAAAAGAACAGATGATTGAGTAGTAAACTGCCATCTGACTCTCCCTCTAATAAGCACCTTCACTCTCTTTCACTCTGTCATTATCTCTATCCTGCCATTATTACTGATTCTACAGTGTCGTGTGGCACAGGAACTCTCAGTCTCATTTGCAGGAAAAGACACTGAATTAGGGACATCTTCCCTTTCTCTGTTTTCTTTATAAATCAAATGCCATTTCTGTACAGACTTCAATCTACATGATTGCAACCTACATAGTATTACCTGATTACCCATAATTCAGTGTTGCAAGTACATGCCCTGCTTTGTTCTCTGCAGCATATATGTTTTTTCTTCTTTTTTGGTGTGTATTCATTCAACTATTCTTCACAGCTTCGTAACAGATCCTACAGTCTCAGACCTCATAAACAGCTGAGTTAAACTCTATGCTTGCTGGCACAACTCAATTTAACATGTCATAATGGTATTATGAAAACTGCATATGAGGTAAACACAGAGAGACAGAGAGAGAGAGAGAGAGAGAGAGAGAGATGAGAATTGTAGTGTTCTTTGATTACAGAGAGGGAGTGAGTGCTTAGAGTCTATCCAGTACAATGAGAATGAGGAAGGAGGTAACTAGTGTTAATTAATGAACGATTCATCCTTAGCAGCTTCCTCCTTAATACTCTTGCTCTCTTTCAAGCCAATTATAGTTTTTCATATTTGCTTATAAATTGTTTTTGCACGTTAGCATGTGACTGTCACTTTCTCAATAACCTTTTCCTGAGCTGTTGGTGCAAAACTCTAAACTGTGTTGGCTCTCCTTAGAAACCTCCTGAAAGAAAAATGTCCAGTTTTATAGGCAGCACAATACCTACATGTCCTCATTCATTCCTTAGTTCATTCATCTTAACTGTTTTTTCATCTCAACATCTTATCCTGGTCAGAGTCATGGTGGATCCAGGGTCTAACCTGGGAATACTGGGTGCGGGGGGGAAGGAATACATCCTGAATGGGATGTTAGTCAATCACATGGCGCCATGCATCATATAAAGACATTCACAGACTCATTCACACCTAGGGCTGATTTAGTGCAGGCAGTCCATCTAACATCATATTTTTGTGGAGATGCAGTAATCCATTTGTTTGAAATGAAATTGTATGAAATTATAAGACCTGCCAGTTTGAAATGAAATTGTAAGACCTGCCAACCAATTCTGAGTCACTGTACCTCTTAATAGGCTTATTAGGCATGAATATTCAGCTACTTAAAGAGGTGTGAATAGAGGAGGGAAAGGCAGAAGATGAGGAAGAGTAGAAAAAATTCCTCGGGCAAGGATGATGTACATAATTGAGGCTGAAGATTTTTCCATAATTTCCTGAAAGAAATATGTAATTGCTTTATTTATGTATTCTGCTCATATACGCTAAACACAAATAACTAGAGCACTAAATAATAATAATAATAATAATAATAATAATAATAATAATAATAATAATAATTCATTATGTCTATGCGGTTTTCTCAATTGATGTACACAGTGAGAGCTGCATACACACTGACAGCTGTGTTCTCAAATGAACTGTGAAGTGTGTCGATCATTTAGTATAATTTTTATGCAGTTCAAGGGTATTACACACACGCACACACACACACACACACACATGCAAACGCATAGAGAGAGAAAGAGAGAAAATGTCAGAATTTGTCAGTGTTGTTGACAAATCTTTAAAGATCAATGCATGTCCTGCGGCAAGAAGGATTTTGTGAGTGTGTGTATCTCTGTGTGTGTGTGTGTGTGTGTGTGTTGCATCACAGCCTAATCAGGGTTCAGGAGAGCTACATCCAGTATAATGATGACCATCAGAGAAAACATTTTTGAGGGGAAGTAAGGTAACACTTGCTGCTGATCTTTGAACTTCTCTCTCTCTTCTCTCTTTTTTTCTAGTGAGATAGAAATCTTAGGTAGAAATCTTTCAGTAATTTTAGGAACAGCACTACAAGAAGGACCGAGGCTTTTCTCCAGAATAACCGCAGCTCAGCTATTGTGGTGTGGAGCTTCATATTGGAGACACATCTCCAATACCTTTTGTGTAGAATTTATTTAATATTTATCACAGAGACATTCGACATTGCTGCCATTAAAATGTCACAAAACACCAGACAGCCCTGGCTTTTACGTCTCTAAATGATTTTGGCAATGTCTTAAATGTTCATAAACAGATGTATACTGTGTAAATACTGTATGTAAGGATACTTTTAGGTTTTTACTTAATTTCTTTGCTTTGCTAGCAGCTAATTTAAAACTAAATTTGTGCTACAAAAATGATACTAAGTATTGTTGGAATTAAGCAAGGATAAAAAAATGAAATGTATCGCAAAGACATAATCATGGTAGAAGTCAAAGAACCTAAAAGGATTATATATAGACATTAAAGCTCTGGCCTTTTGTAGATCATAAGTATGTTAATCTGCTATTATAAGCATTAAGATACGCATAGCATGGTGAAGATTCAGTGATTCTACCTGTGATTCGTGTGTGTGTGTGTGTTGATGTGATATTGGTAGTCATTATTGTATGCGTTTTCTGACACACAGCTCCATACACTCCTTTTCCTTGGCAGGTAATGAAGCATACAGCATGTTTATTTTCCTTCACCCACTTTGTTATCCCGTTTCTGCATTCCTCTGTCTTCCACCAAAGAATGTTCTGGAGGCTTTCCACCCACTGCCTCCTCCAATGATGAACAGCACATGCTTTCTGTTGTTCGATTTAAGACATGCAGTCCAGAATCAAGGAGGAAAAAAGAGAGAGAAGTAATGTTTAACTCTGGTATTCATACACCCCCACAGCACAAGCTCATATTCTCTTATTCTAAAGACAAATTCCAGACACGCAAATCATCACACATTCCTTCCCCTACATTGTTCTTATACACATCACACGTCCAACATAATGAGTTTAATTTGGTCAGTGCGTTTTCTCTGCTTCCTTTTAATTAGCCTCCAGTAAAGGCTTATAAAAACACGGCCGTGGCTGAGATGTACAGAATTACTCTCATTAGACGGGGACATGAAAAGCAAGCTTAGAGAAAATGCTCTAATTTTCTCTAAGCGTAGTCTTTGTGCTTGGAGATTTGTAGATGCACAGCATACGTCCCTGGCTGAGCCGTATTTAACCTATGAGCTAAGGATCCACTCACCATCCCCTAAAAGCTCATTACAGCCAAGCCAGAGCTTTTAGGATTTCTGTCCAGGAACAGAAAATTGCTGTGTGCACCATTGCCAAGCATTAGCGTGGGAGAGTGCACTATGCTGTGCTTCATGTGCATTATCCTGGGAAGACTTTAGAGGACACACACACCACATCCCACACAAAAGAGTGAGCACTATTAACACGACTTTGTTTAATTAGCACTGTACTGGTTGTCTTTAGGTTATTTAATGCTGTTTGAGGAGAAACAGATGGTTCATTAATAGGAGCCAAATGTAATTTTCAAATTAAATTGCATATTGAAAATATTTGTAGACTGCAGTGTACTGTAATTATTCAGAGAGCACGGCAAATTAATTTGCAGAATCAATATTTACATTTTATTCATTTGGCATTTGGCTTTTTGACCAGATGTGAATTTCACAGGAAAAGGAGCACAATGCCTGAAGCAGCTATACAGAAATATCTCAGTTAAGGTCATAATGGATGCAGCCATTTTTTAGTTAATTATGTAGCAATTAACACTGGTCATGGTAAATATTAGTGAGAAAGAGAGCTTCTGAGAAACTGCTGAATACTTTCAGAAATGTATCAGAGATTGTCAGTCTAATGACTGATTTTTTTTCTATAAAAAGCCACATTTTGTTCAAGGCTAAGGAAAATGTTTTAGACAGCAACACTCACATAATTATGTGACTAATCAGTCAAAGCCCAAGGTTTTGTGCTGATGACGTCAAGGTCATAAGATTTAATCTCCCCAAGCTGCTACTGTGAGCCTTCAGCAAGGTTTTTAAGGGTCTGTTATGCATCATCACACCTGCTTCTGAGAGAAGTTCAGAGTATTTTACAACACTAGGACCTTATCTGTCCGTCAAACATGGATGTGGGAAGTAAACAGCAAGGCGTACTGATTTTTGGAAAACAACGGAAAAAATGACTAAAATAATAAACATTTTTATGCCAATACTATCCATTGACATCTCTACCTTAAGAGAACAAGCAACACTGAAATTATTTTCTCTCGGTTACTTTATAATCTTGCCTTGGCTTTCTGCCTGCAAAGAACATGTTGGGTAAGGAGCCAATTTAACAAATGCAGCGTTAAAAATAGTCAGTGTGCCTAAAGAAATGAAATCTCATTCATCTCTCCCACATTTCTCACACAAGTCATTGTGATCAGATAGCAGCTGTCGAAATGTCTGTGATGCTTCTTCATCTTTACATCATCATCAGAACAGTGGAGAGCATGTACACATGTATGACAGTAGACCGTGAAAGGTCATCAATAACAAGAAATTTAGCCAACAGAACAAACTCAATTAATCATCAATTATTTCCCTGATGATGTTAGCATGAGGTCAGTTGAGTGAAGAGACGATAATGAGGCTGGTGTTTAAAAGCCACGAGCAACTGTTACCTCAGGTGATGAGACGACTGATGTGGATGACTCTGAAAATCTTTAAAATTTGGCAGTAGTGTTGTTTTTCCATAAGTAGTTTAGATCATAACTATAGAGGAGAGGCACGTTTCAGTGGAATCGGAAAGAAATCCATCCATTCTCTGTACCGCTTATCCTACACAGGGTCGCGGGGAGCCTGGAGCCTATCCCAGGGAACTCGGGGCACAAGGTGGTGGACACCCTGGACAGGGTGCCAATCCATAACAGACACTCTTGATACACACTCTCGCACACCCATTAACACACTATGGATAATTTGGAAATGCCAGTCAGCCTACAGTGCATGTCTTTGGACTGAGGGAGGAAACCGGAGTATCCAGAGGAAACCCCTGAAGCATGAGTAGAGCCTGCAAACTCCGGACAGAAATCGTTAAATGCAATTTTTTTCCATTTTTACTTTTACAATGCTAGAACGTTACTTCTGGATGAGATACAAAACATGGAGAAGGGAAGAATATTTCAGTTCAGGAAAGTCCGAGTATAAAATCTCAAATATGACCATGTGAAAGCTTTTCCCAGGCCGCCACACATTTGTGAAAGCACATTCTCGGGGCTCAATTAAAGCACAACTCCTTACAATTTACACTTGAATGGGCAACCTAATTTTAAAATGTAGCTCACTGTTAATCCCCGTGCATTAAAACCTGGTCCTTAAAAACACCTTCACTGCACTGACTTAAAAGTATAAAGCAACTCTGACTGACCAAGTTGTTAAAATATTGATGACCAGATAGAAGAGATAAACGCTACATTTGAACATTTTATATATTCATCAGTCAGCTCGATAGCATGAACAGTAACAAGAAACAGTTTAGCATTTGTTTCTAATATATAAATATTTAACTCTAAATGAATTTCCTTATTCAGAAGCTGCTGGATTAAAAAGTACTGACTTTGCTTTCACCTCTCTATAGGAAATGCACTTGTGCTGTGATCTGAGATGAGACATGTGTGGTATGAGACATGCTGTCAGAGCTCCTGCTGGTTTCCGTCCCCCATTCATACACACGTCTCTACCGGCCAATTCCGGACACTTTGCCAGACTCCGCCCCATCCACATTGCCTTTTCAGGCACTCTGAAGGCATCATTATTAACCTGTTCAGATGGAAATGCCACTTTAACCCTCAATCCTCAGATCTATGCTTATATCACATTCTGCTCACTTTTATGCCACTTTTTTGTAGGTCTTAAACAAAGCTATTGTTGCTAGGGCTTTTAGTCTTGCATTATCAAAAACACAGACCTCATTTTGTGTAGCTGCCTTCAGTAAACGGTGGATGCTTTGTAAAAGATTTTCGTCTGACATTCCAAACAAAAGATGTTCTTTTTTAATGTCATGTCAATGTGTTTTGCTTGCATATTTCATTTCTAAATGCACATCTGCACAGGATAGATCACAAACCCACAGAACTCATTATACAGTATGTTTATGCAAGCCCTTAACTCTCACCTGTCTTAAAATAAAAACTAGGGCGTAGTTGCTAACTTTAAAGTGGCCCACAAAGCCTTTGGCTTTTTTTTTTTTTGGTAAATGCCAACAGTGGCATTTCTTATTTCTATTTGTTTAATATCTCTTCTTGGAAATGGCATCATGAAAATGGTCTTGCTGCTACACTGATAAATTTGATTCTGGTTTATTGGACATGCTAACATGAACAACTGCGATTGAAATTCACTCGAAATTTGAAAGGCTGTGAGATACAAAGCCCACACTATGTACAAATAGGGTTATGATAATCTTGTTTATGAGAAAGTTCCATACGATCAGCCAACTCATGTTGTATTTAATTTTGAAAGTTGAAGTTTTCTTAAATTCAATATGGCGGCATCCATGGAACATTGTGATTACAGTCCTAAGTGTAATCGCAGTGTCATTTTAGTGCAAAGGAGTAATTGCTAAGTAATTTACCTACAGATCTGTGGAAAATGTTGCAATTCTCATTTGTCTCATTTCCAGTGCCATGTGTCCCTATAAAATACTTAATGGCTACATGCTAGCTCTCCTGCCCATGTCTCATAGAGCACCCGATACTTTTTTAACACTTAAATGCCCACAAGCTTCAGGATTCTGACTGGCTATCCACTCTCATACACCACTTTCCAACAAGAACACTAAACTTCACAGATACAATCAATGGATTGAAAATAAGTTTCACAGCATTATAAGGTTCTTGGCCATGTTTAGTGATAAAAAGTACCAGACTCTATAGCAAAATTCTGGATCACAAGACTGCATGCTAGCTAGATAAAATATTAGTGTTCGTCATTAGCTATGTTATTCTCAGTGTTGAAAAATCTGTTGCCTAGCAACTGAGAAACTGTTCTGAACACTTGAACAGCGAGTGTGATGTGTTCACCATTCTGTGTCGAAAACACAAATCAGACACGGAAGTATAAACAAACTTCTTATTAGCACTCTCCTGTTATGTTGTTTGACTGACACAGGCAGAATGTAGAGTGGCAAGTAATCAATGATACACAGATAGATAAATATATAGAGAAAAATATAGAGAATAAATGAAGAAAAATATATTAAAGTGGACATTTTTCTTTACTATCAGGATTGTTAGGCAGCAGAGGAGGTCTTGCTGGCTATGACACCTTTTAGTCAGTTTGATGTAAAATCACATCTGTGTTGCACATCTGTTCAAGAGACAGCAGCCCAGACACTCAGCGCAGCTACCTTTATACTCCATCTCAAAGCAAGCTTCATTAGAAGCAGAGGTCAGACAAGGTACAAATATGGATCATATAAAAGTACAGAGAATTTGCTTGAAGGGTGAACAACATCTTTGTTGTTGAATTGAAACAGCTCATTGCTTGTGTGGGCTGCTGAGTCATTATTTTTATCCGTTTTTCTTATTAATTTGTGAGTGGGAAGACGGAGCTGGTTTAATCTCAGAAGTGTCTGAGAGAAGGTGCTAAACAATAGAAAGCGTTTAGTGTTGAGTGGATTTCAGCAGGACCTAATTACAAGTCTATTATGATCTCTCTCACTTCTATTTTTCAAGTCATTGTGGTGGTTTTTTTTTTTTTTTTTTAGCTGTGTGGTCTATTTTGTTCTTAAATTCATTAAGTCATAAATCCAACCTGTTTAACTTCCTTCAGAGATGAGATTATTTCGATGTGACTCTAGAAAACCAGATCAGCCATCGCACAGGACTCAAATTCCTATGCGACATGCAGACATTGTAAAATATAGAGGTGAAATATTTATTATAGCTTGTTGACTAAGCAAACAGGAAATCAGTATATTAAATATACATTTAATAATTAATAATCTGGTTTGGAGTTTTGGTAGATCAGCATAGCTTTGCTAGCTTTATTTCCTTTCTGGTGGATAAATTGCCTAATCACATAGTTGCTAAAGTGGGCATGGGACCTGCAGGTGATGTTTCAGAGGATATTCTAAGCATAAACTCTGAGAATTTCAATCTGAATATTGAACATTCCCAAATATATGCACCACTTTATTAATATACATTCACTTTATTAGGAAGATCTGGACACTACCACATTCATGCCATTATCCAATCAGCCAATCATGTGGCAGCAGCACAATGCATAAAATCATGCAGATACAGGATACAGGCTTCCCTCAATCTCAGTAACTTTGACCATGGCATGGTTGTTGCTTCCAGATTTGTTAGTTTGAGTATTTCAGAAAAAAATAATGTCCATGGATTATCTCTCTCTCTAAAGTTTAGACAAAATGGTGTGAAAAAGAAAAAACATCCAGTGAGCAGCAGTGCTACAGGTGGAAACACTTTGTTGAGGTCAGAGGAGAATGGACTGGTTCAAGCTGACAGGAAGGTTACTGTAGCTCAAATAACCACTCTTTACAGCCGTGGTGAGCAGAAAACCAGAACGCATTGCAACACGTCAAATCCTGAGGCAGATGGACTACAATACACCACATGAGGTTGTGCTCCTGTCAGCCAAGAGCAGGACTCTGAGGCTACATTGTGCACAGACTCACCCAAACTGACCAGGCGATGTTTTCCCAATCTGTCCAGTTTCTATGAGTTTGTACATTTTTTTAAGGAACATCCTACATATTTGTGTTTTACGAACATGAAAATTTTGCAATATTATTTTTTTTAACTCAGAAATTGAATGTGCAGATTAATATTTAATTTAATACATGAGTATGAAAGGAAGATTGACTCAGCTAAAATGTTCAATTATATCCAAGACACAAATAATCTCAAGAAAAGTTAATGACATTAAGTGATTCAATTTTATGAAGCTCATTATAAAACTATAAAACAACTTTTGTCTTGGGATTGCTCTATGAAGTCCTTGTCATAATCGTATGGTAATAAAGTAAAACTTTTTCATTAGTAATTATAAAATAGACTGTAGTATTGCAATAATTAGGAAAGTGGAATTGAGTCATTTATTATTCTATTAATGCTGACAGATTTATTCGCCAGATCATCAAGAGCTTCCATATAGTGGGGCCCACAGTTATCAAAACTTCATGGAGTAAAAGTACTTAAGTACAACCAGGTTTTTTGCCATTTAAATCTTTATTAATGCACTTGTAAGGGCAGCAATAACCTGGTTCTCCAGTACTGTGCAAAAAAATCGTAGGCCAGCTGTTTATTTCAGCAATAACTACTTTTTTAAATGCTAGAATGCCAGATAATATCTGGATAAATTCTCCTAACTGCTAACACAATGCAATGATTGCTCATAAGTATTAACATGAAACAATCAATCCTGACTATTAGGTGTGTCACGTAATGAAGGTATAGATGGATACAAGTGCAGACTATTTCATTTAAGGTGAGCGAAAACGAAACAAAAGACTATGATAGCAAACACAAGAAAACTAGGCAAGGGAACGCGGTACGCGTAACCAGAGTAGCAGAGCGCGACAGTTAACAATGACCACAAAAGGCAAGACAACGCAAGACAACAAGTGCTCATTAAACCAAAACGTGAATCAAGTGCAGTCATTCATGTGACGTGATCATGTGAGGTGCAGTGGCTGATGGGAATCATAGTCCAGTGCTGATTTTGGCATAACCATGACAAGATTCTAATCAGTCCTACCAATCAGGTTGATAAATACAAAATATGGGTTGATATGTACGGAAAAATAATAGCTTTCTACCAAAAAATAGCATTTATTGATTGATTGATTGATTGATTGATCAAAATGACATGTTTGATATGAGTACCTCTTTGATTCTCAAAGCATATCTCATGGTCCCCGGGCAATTCCCCCTCCCCCCAAGATTCAACTTAAACTTGATTAGCCGTATCACAAGCACTATTGGTAGAATTTTAAGTGCCATAAATATGCAATAGGTAATTACATACACGGGATTACCTTAAAGATGTTGTTTGCATTCACACTCTATCAGACATAAATTCAATAGTCTATTGATCTATTTTATTCCTAATTACCAAATCCATCTTGTCTAGCCTCTGTTAGAGACAGGATCATACCAGCTAGCTTCTAGATTTTTTAAAAAAAAACATCAATTCAGATGTACCACACATTCACAGCATGTCTTCAGATTAAATATAGTTCATTATATGTTTAATGACTACAAGCAGTGCATGCTCTTAGATTCCTGAATATAATTTGAGGCTTGTTCACTGGTCATACAGGAAATGCAGACTAGTGCTATATGAATAGCTTCTGAGCGTTCAATTTATTTGTCATTTTGGTGAAAACTGTCGTTTTATTGCTGATGTGTCCACAATTAGAGCGACAGCAGTTTAATTGTGCTCCACTCTGAGCTGCAGGATTAGCAAAACGCAGCACGCGAGGCTGAACAATGCTTGTCATTGCGATTGGAGTCAGTGTTTGTGTTAACCAGCTCAAAGGGACACCTGTCTGCTGAGTGCAATCAGTGGTGGACACTGACGATTTGTGACAATTCAGCTTGTAATTACAGCAAACGTCTTGGGTATCCGTGCTGGATAGTTAAAAACAGAAAAGCAGTGAATGATTCTCTAATTCCTAGTTTTCTATTAACAATGAGATGCTGTTCTGCCTCTTCACACTGCGACAATAATTCAGTTAATCTAATTTCATCATTATGCCTCTGTCATTAGTTATAAAACATGATGCAATTCTCACAGCAGTGCCTGTTAGTCTGTGTGGTTCTGTAACTGCTCTCTGAATGGCTGACAGGATGCTGAATATGGATGATGATAATGTGATAAATGTAGGATGCTGACTATGTTTGATAACTATAGACCTAAACATATGTGCATTTAGTATTTCTGGAGTTTTGTCTTGTTCTTGTGATAGAAGATGGTGTTTGGGTAAATGTTCTATTCAGGAGTGGACAAATCAGTAACCTAGGTGCCCGGGACAAGCAGATTTCATTTTTTGTACTTCAACAGGCAGTAGTTAAGGTGTTGGACTACTGATCAGAAGGTCATGAGTTCCAATCCCAGTGCTGCCACCCCTAACCCTCAACTGCTCAGCTGTATAAAAATGACATAAATGTAAGTCGCTCTGGATAAGTGTGTGTGTCAACTGCCATAAATGTAGTTTGTTTAAACTTAAGGAACTTCATGGTGGTGCAAAGAACTAGGATGCTGTAACTGTACCATGAGTACTACCACCTGTTGCGCTTCACACAGCCGTGATCTGTTTGTTGGTGGAACCATTTTTTCTAGAGCATGCACTGATGATAAATAATCCCTTCTGAATCTGGAAAAAGGCAGGTATGTGGAAACACTGATGAAATAGAGCAAAATAAAGTGTAGCGCAGAGCCATCATATAACCTCCTTGTTTGCTACATGCAATCACCTAGCCATTAAAGATATTGAAAGAAAATAAAGATTCTAGGCAAACTCAAATTTTATGTGTGATGTGAGAACAGGAAACTCGACCATTGATGTACTGACTTGTAGCCAAAAGTGCAAACACAATATGATACTTTAGGAACTTTGTTAGAAGAGAATAATGAGCATATGCTATATTTCCCTTACTCTGTATTAATGCACTTAACTAGCTTTACAAACAAAATGGGACTGGAGAATAGAAGCTTCTCTTCAATGTGTGTGTATGTGGCTTTATTCATTATATACCTGTTATTTGTTCTTGTTGATTTTACTCTTTGGCAAATAATCTTTGTTCACATGCATGTCATACTGTCAAATTTGGTAGGAAAAGATTTGATAAGCTATTCATGCTTTGAAATCTGGTATCATGTCTCAATGTGGAATCTCTACCACTTATGGATATTGAGGTATTTCATATATGAAGTTTCAAACATGATGGTCACGTTAGCATCCTGTGAGATCTTTACACCCTTGCAGTATTGTGCTAAGTCTCCTATTTTCTAATTCTAATAGGCATATTTTTCATGTTCGTATACTACACACATCAATCTACAGGATATTATGAACTGTACATAGTTTATATGTTTAAATATAGAACAATCCTGTCCAGAACTGAGTTTCATGAAAAGCATCATAACAGTAAAGTCATCATTAAATGCTAGATCAATCATCACATTGAACTCCCTCTTTTTATCAGTTCAGTTGATCTTAATTTTAAGATGCTTGTGGGAAACTGGGCTTAGTTTATTAAGGAAAGCTGGTTTATCTGTCACTCACTGTCAGTGCATCTAGGAGCCTAGGGTTTATTGTAATAATAGAACATCCCTCAAGAAATATGACCATAAACATCAATGCTGTTTGCATCAAGCAGCAGGTATAGGCTTTACTGTGGTAATGTCTGGCAGAAACTGACCTCAGTGAGTATGATTGTGTGTCTGTGTAATTATTTTTGCCATCTTACCCCATTATAACGGTGCCATTGGAAATGCTGTGTGTGTGTGTGTGTGTGTGTGTGTGTGTGTGTCTATTATCCTCTACTGAACTTTTGCTTAGTACAGTTTTGGGTTTCGCCTCACCTTGACTTCTGATTCTTTTAGAACTTTTTTTTTCTTTCTTTTTTTTTCCCTTTTTTTATTCCTATGTGGCTTTCTCCTTTGCTACTATTGTACCGAGCAAATCTTTACCATGCTTTCTGCTTTCCACCTTTCTCCATCTGTTTTGCAAATCTCACTGTTCCTCCCTCTCCTCTCTCTCTCTCTCTCTCAGACACACACATACACACACACATTAATAGTCTGTTCAGCAGAGCCAGTAATAAGGAATAAGTGTCATAAAGCTGAAATGCATTAAGCAGTACCTAAAAGTTTTGCTCCAGGCTCACAGCATGAACACACACACACACACACACACACACACCCCAATGCATTTTTGAATACTCAAAAATGTGAAAAAACAGACAATTGGCAAACTGGACTAGGCTAAATGGGGGAAATGTGAAAACAAAGCAGGGTCTAAATCCAAAAGCACAGGAAATCAAGACAAGAAGCTCAGTAATGTTTGCAAAGTGTTTGTAATTGGATCAATCTATTTAAAGGGTGTGTGCTGAAACAAAACAGAGATGTTTAACCAGAATGACTTTATATTGTCCATTTCCACACACTGAGTAGAGTATTTCTTAATTTATTTTAGACATGAAATGTCCATTGACACACATACCAATGGAGAGGGAGAGAGAGTAATCAATGGTTTGATATAAATCAGCATGACTTATACAGAATAATATTGGCTTATTGTCTCAAGTCTTCAATATGTCAGTTTGTTTGTGTGTTTATGCACTTACTCACCCATAGAAGACTGGGGATTATTTGAAATATGTCTTCTCACCAGCACGAGCTACAGTGAGTGCACACTTGCTTAATACTGAGATCAAAATCATACTCACATTTATTTGTAATTTAGCTTTCTTCTTAGAGATACGAATCACACAACTGCACACTTCTACAATATGTGCATGTGGTATTACAGATGTGGTTGTCTTATGCACATAGACTCCTGGCTTACTCTATTTTTAGCTTTGCTTTTAGAGTATTAAAAGTCCAAACAAAACTATCATCAACAAAAGTCAGACACATTTTCTCTTCTTTAGTATTTTTTTTTTTTGAGTGTATGCCAGCATAGAAGGTCAGGAAAAGAGAGGTAATGATACCAGTTTGGAAAACCCCAATCCTAGCTTCCTGATGCAATCCATACTGCACTAATTATCATCCCTCAACATCATCTCAGACTTACTGCTCCGTCTCTCCCACTTCTCACCTCACTATTCCTCACCTCACCATTATTCCCTACTCTCATGTTCACTGGAAAGTCCATCCATAACCCAACCATATAACCCACATGTTATATGTTCCTAAGTTGCTTTGGCTTGAACTGTAAAGCCTGCTACACTAAGTTCATCCTTTGCCATAGTGCCTGAAAGAAGTACAGCCAAGGATGCACCCCCAGTATTCTGGTACGGCTGAACATAGAGCTGCAGGCATCATAACACACAGAAGTCTTTCTTCTTCATTAAGGCTTCATCATGTCTATTATCAGCTTTGTCTTACGTTTTGATCTCTCAGACTGTAAATAGTTAGACCACAGCATGGGTGATCATTCTATTGATTCATGAGCACAGCATTGCAGGATCACAATAAAGCACAGATCAGCCAATGGCAGCAGAAAGGGAGGTGTGGCATTCAAAATCCACTAGGGTAGTGGATTACCACCTCCCAAGACCTCTGCTTAGCAACGGCATCCAAATTCATAAAAAACACCTTACTCTATTAAAACAACTATTAGTTTATATAATAGTCAATGGTATCATTGTGGTTAGGATAACAGTAGCATTCTCAGGCAATTTTCACTTTATGCACACTTCTACTTTCTCTCCTCTGACCTCCCTACATATACCTACATGCTGTATATGAAACCATACAAGTGGGAAGATATTTTGCTGTTGAAGCTGATCTGAGACAGATTATTTCTTTAGCTTTAATTCAGCTTAAATTCTCCCATGATATGTAGTGAAATGGTAAAGACAAGGTATTTGAGACACTAACAATAACTATTCAGTCAGCTGGCTATTTCTACTATTAAAAATTGGGATAAAAATCTGTGTGAACATGTACATGAGTGAGTCAAATGAAAATTTTATTTCGCATTGTTTGTTGTAAATAGGTGTCACAAAAGTGTGTCATTTCTTTTTCACTTTTTGTCACTTTGTAGCATTATCATTTTAACCTCGGAAAAGCTTTTCGATGCTCTCAATTATACACTTCTACACTTTTTCACAGGCTTTCTTTTGAATCACCGTCATAATTGTACATCATTATGAAAATGTTCCTGTGCTGGACTGCACACTCGTTTCTTAAAGGAAATGTGAAGAGCTGATTTGATTGGATATCAGAGCAGCACACCTAACCATACCTCTAAATAATATATACTTACATAAACCCAACTCTCTGCTGTAAAATATCCAACATTACGATGTCTTGTCTTTGCATGCTATGATCCACCGCGGTTTCGCGCATTCTTCTAGTAACTATGACAGTCACACTGATGTACATAATAGCATTTTTCTCCCAAAGAGGTTGACATTCCTCAATCTTACATCCAGTAGAAAGAAAAGAAGAGAAGATATGGTTAAATCTAGAGTGATGCAGTTATTGGAGTAATGGTAGTGCACTTTTCTCATTTTATTTTCTGACTGAAGCATAAGTTCCTTTACTTTATATGTATTCAAAGGAGGAAAGAGAGTGAGAGTGAAATAGAGTGTGAGAGAGAGGAAAGATTAATAGTGTGTGTGTGTGTGTGTGTGAGAGAGAGAGAGAGAGAGAGAGAGGGAGGGAGGGCGAATATCCTGCAGCGATGGCTCCGGATGAGATTTGATGCTGTAGACTGATTGCATCACTGCTACAGGACGGAGTCTAGCGGCTGTGATGCTGATATTTGGAGCTTGTAGATGGATTATATATGTGATACTGTTTTTTTTCCACCACACCATCCACACTTCGACATGTATGCTCCAGTGCAGAATCATTTTCTCATACACATTTGGCCTCTCTTACTGACACACAATCACACACACAGCAGTGTGAGTAATAGTCTGAAACGTATAATACACTCAGACAGCTAAGAGGCTCATTCAGCTCACAGCTTCAGTGACATTTAATAGAAAGGACGTCCCCTTTCTTAGCGTCTGGGTGTGTTTGTGTTTGTAGTTATGTGTACGGGTTTAGAGTTAAGCAGTTTATATAGTCATGTGTATCATTTGTGTTCCTGCTCAACAGCAGACATGTAATTACTTTCGTGTATAATAGAAGAAACCCTGTAAAACAGCATATGATAAAACCTTGCTTATCAGCACATAGGTGCATCACAGCATTTAATGCTCTTCTGGCCTTTCTTTGTGACCTGGATTGTTATGCAATCTGTCGCATGTGTGTATTTTCCCTCTCACATGAATGATAATGCAATGTAACTTGGAGCACTGGAAATGAGCCATGATTGTTTGGATGTAAACATGGCTCTGTCAGGACCTCAGAAAATAATCACTACCCCTTCATTCAATTCAGCTACATAGTGCTCAAGATCTTACTTTTATTTCATTGTTAACAATTAAATCAGTAATTATGGAAAAACAGAAAACCTGTTCCAGTGCTCATCCTGTGTGTGTGTGTGTGTGTGTGTGTGTGTGTGTGGCTGACGTTATTATCAGGCAGTAATGTTTGCCTAACTCGTACCTAGCTACATACAGTGGATATAAAAATGTCTACACACCTCTGTTAAAGTTGAAGGTTTTTGTGATATTAAAAGTGAAATCTTTGTACCATTAATGTGATATAGCAGAATTCACGTGAAAAACAAATAGAATCTTTTTTTTTTCATTTGTTTTACACTTAAATTTTGTTGGTTGCTACAGTATATCACATTAAAGGTGGAAAAAGTTCTGACATGATTCATCTTGTTTTCATTTTTTTACAAAACCTGCAATTTTAACAGGGGTGTGTAAACTTTTTGTATTCACTGTAGCAAGGAATTAGACAGAGGACACCTGAGGTCTACCTTGTCTAATGGACGGTGAAGTGTTCCCGTGGGGAGACAGTCTGTCACATGGATAGCAGACACAGCACACAGGTGCACAGCATTGATAGTGTTATATTCAGATTGGTCTCATTTCCTGTCAGTGATGATAAAGATGATGATGAGCAGAGTCTGGCACAGTGAGGATGAGCATTGATCACTGGCTGTAGGCGTTGCAGATCAGTCAAGCGTGATTGATGGGGGTTCTCATTAAATGTAATGCTGGTTATCAGGGCATTGTGTCATTGTATAAAAATGCCTGCAACACCTTCACCTGTAAATCAGTGCAAGAGATTTTCTGAATTATTTGCTATTTTATGAGTAACACAAATTTCCTCTCTCTTACACTTGTTATTTATTCTCCATGTTCCTGTGTTTTGGTTTTGGTGCTGTCTCTACCCCTGTCATGTCATTGGTTTGTTCCTCTAATGTGTGCACCTGTTCTGTGTTCAGCCCTTAATTAGCTTGTCTATTTTCATCCTGCTGTTTCTGCGTTTTTCATTGCCTTATCATGCATTTCTGTATTGTTATGATCCTAAGTTCTGATTTCTTATTCGTTTTGTTTTTTCATTCTTGCGCATGTGTTGCATGATTATGGGTTCCTTTCTCCCCTATTTGTTGCTGCCTGCTTGTGTGTTGACCTGCTCTTTGGACTAGGATGATGATTGTTAGATTGCCCCGAAATAAAACAGATGCTGATTTTTACACATTAGCGTGAGGTTCACCCACACTATTTTAATAATTAATAGTGGTGTCAAAATCTGCGATTACAATGTATTGACTGTAAAATCCTAATATCTACTGCTATAGAGTAGCTGAGACATGTCATGAGCTTAACAGTGAGAGAGACACAGAGTCATGAGCTAGCAACTAATTCATTTTGAGGTTTATATGAGGACTCTTTAAAAAGACTTTAAGATGTTATACTAGACGTTGTATTTCTGAAGAAGAAGCCGATTTCAAGATAACGTACCTTTAAGTAGAAAATTGTTAGAATATCTGAATTAAAGATGGAGGAATTGTAGGACTGTGTGATTTTTTTTTTTTTTTTTGATTGAATATTCTGGCAGAACGTTGTCCGATTGTAATTCATAAACAGCACTCGGGATGAAATGAGCAATATTCACCACACTCCTGAAGGAGGTTTTAACATTCTTATTGTTTTGTTTACAACATTATGGTTTGTATATGAAATGTATATTTTGGCTTATGAAGGACTGAGATATTTCCCCTGAGCTTGTGATGCATCTTACAAAATGAAGCGAGAAGATGCAACAAAAGATTATGGAAGATAAATGAGCAGGATAAAAAAATAAACAGAGCGGCGATATTTGTTGAGATTTACTGTGTGCGCGCGTGCCTGTGTGTGTGTGTGTGTATTTGTGTCTAGCAGATGACAATTTACTTCCAGCCTATAAGCCAAACTGTAGAAGAACAGAAGCTCCAAAAATATGACAAAAATTCTTCAATCAAACAACCTTTAACCTTATAAATAATTAGATAGTTTATAAAAGGAGTAAAAGCAAACCAAATTGATGTGTTTCACAATATTTTACAATAAACCATCTTACAATGACTTCTGAATTAGAAAAATTAAGACCTGAGACTGTGTACCATATGTTCTGCTCATCACATTATGCAAATAAAATTACAATTATTAAAAGAATGTTAAATATTTGTCCTAACACACTTGTTGCATTTAACTTACAGTATTTAATGTACATAATTATTACACACCTTCCATATTAGACTCTACAACTACAGTCAGATTCAAATATTCAATATTCATAAATAAACAAAATTAAATACATCCTAATCAGATAAACAGTGTAGGAATTACAGCACTTTATGTTTATGGTGCCAGCCACCCCATACTCCCACTTTAAGGGACCAAAAGTAATTGGAGAAACTTACATTTAAAAACCATTTCATTCTGTTTTGCCATGAAAAGCTCTATTATAAAAAGAAAACGAGGAAACAAAGAGCAATCTGGCCCTACTACTATGCAGTGATAAATAAACATGAGCTAACATTAAACCGATATTATCTAGTTAACACTGTTAATCAGCATGTTTCAGTGTAGCTGACTAGTATAGCTAAGCTTATCACTCAACAAAAGATATGAAAAAGGAAGCTAATGCAGTCAGGTTCATAAATATTTGGACTGCAGTGGCCTGAATTTTTAATACTTGGGTTTAGTCCATTGCAGTCAACGACTACCTGAAGTCTAGAACTCGTAGACATGACCAGACACTGAGTTTCTTCCCTTTTTGGCCCTCTGCCGGGTCAATACTGCAGCTGCCTTCAGTTCCTGCTTGTTCTTGGGGCATTTTGCCTTCAGTTTTGCCTTCAGCAAGTGAAATGCATGGTCAATTGGATTCAGCTCAGGTGACTGACTTCAGGCCATTGCAAATATGTGTAACCTGACTGTATTAGCTTCATTTTTATATCTTTTGTTGAGTAATAAGCGTAGCTATACTAGTCAGCTACACTGAAACATGCTGATTCACAGTATAAACTAGATACTAATGCTAATGTTAGCTCATGCTTATTTATCACTGCATAGTAGTAGAGCTAGCTCTTTGTTTCCTCATTTTCTTTTGGTAATAGAGCTTTTCATGCTAAAATTGAATGAAATGGTTTTTAAATCAATAAAGCATGCATAGTTTTTTTTTTCTTCTGTTTACTTAGCTTAGTGAATATATTTGTTCATTAAGGTGTGTAAATGCAATCAATATGATTTTATGGCTCTATGATTTAAAAGAAAACTAATTGAATTTCTCTGTAAGATGCTGTGTTTAATTAGAAAAGGCATATACTCAGGTATTGATAAAACTGCAGGAAATCACGCACACACACACACGCACACACACACACACTTTAGTAGCTGTTGGGGTTCAGTTTCTCTCCACTCTGGTGAATTGGTGATATCGACCCCATATTCCTGAGTTCAGGAGAGCAGCCTGCAGTGAGAACTACACTGAATAATTTAAACACAGCTTCTTGCAGGTCTGGTGTCATATATTTTAGCAACTCTGGTCTAAGCTTATAAGGGACACTAGTTTTACCCGACTTGAAATGTTATTTTTATGGCAGCTGAAAGTTAAGGGCATTTTTTAAAAAATTCCATCATTTTGTGTTATGGCTTTTCCAGTATAACTGTCTTCAATTACTTCTGTTCTCTTGGAGGAGGCAACACTTTATCATCATTATCTGAGGAGCCATGGGCTAGGGCTCTTCACCAGGTCTCTTGCAGTATCAACATGACCATATTTTGAATAATTAAAAGACAACTTGGGTCCATAACTCTTGCTCTGAAAGCAACCACATGGAGATTATACTGTACATATTTCATGAATATGTACTAGGAAAGCATAACTTCATGCGAAATATTTTGGGGCAAAAAAATACAGATGGACAGAGAAATGTAACAATATTTTTTGTAGTTTGTTAAGTAGTCCAGAACTCCAGTCATGGGAAGATCCTGTTACACATGCTATACATTCTGTTTGCTTTTTCATGTATGGGGTTCTTTAGAAAACTAAGATTAATTCGCTCTATAAATAAGGTCTGCTTGGAACCCTCACTTATAGCGAAACATTTTGTGGTTTGTTATTGGTTTTGCCCAAAGAGAGAATTTGTTTTGGCCCAATAATCCAGATCCAACTCATCTAATTAGCAAGATCTTTAATTAAAACTGTGTAGGACAGTGAGTTCTCACTGCTGGATTTGAAAACCCTATGTCTAGAACAAGTAGCTGTGTGGTGGTCTTTTATACAACATTTTGGTGGTTGAGCTCCATGATAAGTGTATCGTTTGGGTGCTGGTCTTGAGGTGAACTGTATGTCACTCTGTATCTGTTGTGGTTGCGTAGGCAAACCTGTGCTCTGTTCTTTATTCTTTGCTTCTGGTGTGGTAGATGAGAACGGCTTGTTAATGAGAGAGAACAAACGAGCATGACTAGCCTGGTACAAGCTGACAGCAAGGCTCTACTAACTCAAATAACCACTCTTTACAACCGTGGTGAGCAGAAAAGCATCACACAATGCACAACACATCGAACCTTCAAGCGGATAGGCTACAACAGCAGAAGACAGCATTGGGTTCCACTCCTGTCAGCCAAGAACAAGAATCCGAAGCTACAGTAGGCACAGGATGTTGCCTGGTCCATATGATTGGCTGATAGGGTAATTGCAGGAATGAGCACGTGTACAGATGTTCCTATTAAAGTGACTGGTAAAGGGTTTATTGTCATAGGCCAATAGTAAGACGAGTAATACGTTTTATTAAAAGTCAGGAAGTGTAGCACAGCTTCTGGTGATCTCATGGATGATTTCGTTGATGATGTACAGGTGTGCATCCTGCCGTTATCTCTGAAGCAGAGCAGAGATAATGATGCTAGCTTCAGGGAAATTCTGCACCGTCTCAGTTTTTACAATCATCCCATCCATATAGACATATACAGGAGAATAACTATTGTGCCTCCACAAAACATGTAGAACCACATGAAAAATGCAGGGATTGATACATTTCTCATTCAGATCCATTTGGTGTGCCTGTGTGTGGGCTGGAGCCAGTTCGAGGTGTGGGCTTGCCTCTGTGGCAGTCAGTTCATTAGCGAGTGTCTCAGACTTGTTAGCCTCAGACCTTGCACTTTTTCTCGACTGTAACTCCTCACTTGGCAGTGGAGCGCTGAGGTGGTGCAGGTGTGATATATAGGACTCGAGTTTGTCTCTCAGCTACTTTCTTTCTTTCTTTTTTGAAGTATCTCTCCCTCTGTGCCGTACTCTTTGTTCTGCATTCCAGTATGCTTTTTTAAAAACCCACTTTTAAAGATTTGTCCCTGCCATATACCCTACCTAGGGAATTCCTGTTGCCAGCCTAAGGGCTGTTCCTTTGCTTTATCAGCTCAAGGAAAGTTTTTCAGATGAACCTTTATATTGCAAAGAAATTCAGTGAACATTACTGTAGATTTTAAGAACAGATATTGTCCAGAAAACACTGCAATCTAATCAGATTTACTTTCAAAATATCATAAACAGTGAGTGGCAAAGCTGTTTATAAATGTCAAACAGACTTACGAAATCCATATGTAAAAGAAAATGCACTTTGATTTGATAAGTTTAAATGAAATTTAATGTAGTATTGTCCTTTTTATCTAGCACCTTATTTTTTTCCCCCAATTTTTTCAGTTCCCACTCACTATCTAGCTTCTGCCTATTACACGACATCTACCAGCTGGGGAGGGTGAAGGCTAGAAGAACTAACACATGCTTCGTCTGAGAAACATGAACTAGCCAGCTGTATCTTTTCAAACTGCTGTTTGTGCTGCATCACATGACAGAGTAACACACTTAGAGGAAAGTGCTATCTGCCCTCTTCCGCATACATGAGCTCACAGATACCCACACTTGGTTAGTGTCACTGTGATTGACAAAGGAGAGAGTAACTTCAGTACTGCTCATTTGGACTCCTGGCTACGGATGGCTGTGGCATCGTCAAGATTCGAAGCTGTGTTCTCCCAATTATCTAGAGCATTTTTAAAACCCAAGGTCACAAGTATTTGAAGAGATTACTTCATCTTTATGTGCAGGGGGGATAATCAGTACCCAGGTGCCTGGGACTAGCAGATGTGGTGTCCAGATCATCAAATGTTACAGTCAAAACACTGGCAAATGACTTTTTGTCATGGAAGGAAGCATGACACATTAGAAACTTTGAAGATAATAATCATATACTTGTTAATTTCTCGTAGTCTGTATTAGGCTAGCAAACAAGCTGGTAATGATATTACATTTTTTTTTTACAACATATTACCACTTTTTAGTCTGGTCAACTTCTGCTTATTTAGTGGGCTAGCTAAAAAATGTATGTTTTGTTCACCCATGGTATAACAGCAGATTACTTTATTAGCTACTCTGCATGCTAGTTAGAATCCAGGCTAGTTAACGTGCTAGTTAACACTACATTGTGCTGCCTGGGACAGTGAAACATTCCTGACTGATCTGTGAGTAGCCACCAATTATATCATACACACATCTGAGTCATGAAGGGAAGTCATCAAAGACATTAAAAAAAAACCTGAGACACAGAGCCAGAGGTTCATTTTTCCTTTTCAGCTCTCTAACTTGGTGTGAGACTCAAAAACATGTCTCTGAGAGATAAGAGATCTGTGTAAGCTCAGTGAGCACCACAGTGAGCAATAATGCAGAGCTTTGCCCGAGACAGTCCAGACGGTGTCACATGAGATTGCACTCCAGATTTTACAGGAGATTTTGTTGGAGAACAAGAGACCTTTTCCCCTGCATACAGAAAATTTAGAAAACTCAAACAATCATTTGCAAACCCCAGCTGACTTCAGGATATTGATCAGTCTTCATTTCTACAGTAGCTACAGCTACAGAGCCACGTTAATCTTTGGCCATGATTTGATGAAGCCTGTGCAGTTAAAAGTGCAAAATCGTATACTATTCATAATATACCGTATACTGTACGTGTCTTATTAACATAAAGCCAGCTGTGCAGGTTAATGTTATTAATATTGATATTAATATTGTCTATATCTACAATCTGCCCCGGATCCAGCACTCATTTCCACTCAATCTTTAAAAGGTTTTGACTTTCTTATGATCACAATTCTGGGTATAACAGTTTTTCAGGCTTTTTGTTCATGTCTTTTGTTTTAGATTCAGGTTTTCTCCACTGCTCTGTTTGCTTATGTCTTGACCTTTGCTTGTGCTGACTATGATTTAGATTTGTTATTAAAGATATTCCTTGCACTTACATCCACCTGCTTCAAAATCTTTGACATTAATACAGGCGGTTTTGGACCATTGTGCAGGATTTGACACACGGACCTGGAAATCCCAGTTGCTACCTCATGTAAAAGTTTCTGAGTCCATTACTTGTAGAGGTGTATCTCTCTCTCTCTCTCTCTCTCTCTCTCTCTCTCTCTCCAATAGATGCATGTTATTGCCTTTTGATTAGACCATTTCCGAATTAAGTAGCTGGGAATAAAACGGACAAAGTGCTTAATCCATCACCACAGTCCAGCACTGATTAGCAGTCAGGCCTCTTACAGCTTTATAGCATCTTATAGCACTTTACAGCAGGACTCACTCTATTTTACTACACCTTCATCAAATTAATGGCAGTCTGACCCATTTTGCAGCATTTCAGTCTGCTTTATTTGTGGCTATGTCATCTGCAGTTTATAGCAGCTTCTCACTTCTCATATCTCTTTTTTTCTTATGATTTATTAGTCTGAGATGGCGCACACTTGAACTTACAATTCTTGTTTATGTGCTCTGAATTCTGAGTATTTTTATGGTGTGGTGAGTTTCAGCTTTCTTTCTTACCACCTTCTAAACATGTCAACTAGCTGACTACTACACTGAGCTGTGTGTTATAGCTGTATAGATGTCTGCGCTGGAAATTGGGGTGAGGAACATAACATATGCACATACCCACTAGGGAGTAACACGTACAATGGCCTGATATCTCTCTCTGTTTCTTGGCAGAATGCAAAGGATTACATTCTCCATCCTTCTCTGCCCTGGATTCGTATAGGTTACAGGCAAAAAAAAAAAAAAAAAGATCTCCCCAAGCAACTCAATTTCAGACGAAATGAACATTCTCAAACACACATACAAATGAATTCATGACCTCCCACCCACCCACATACTCACAAACACACACCCACACACTTAAAAGACTAAAGCATCTTGTTTTTTCTGGTTGCCTATGTGAGAGGATTTGCTTATATGCGTTTGCTGTTGACTCTGTTATGCATATATATATATATATATATATATATCTTTAATTTTAGAGATTTAGAACTGAATGTCAGTGCTGTCTCCTTCAGCAACACAACAGCAGCATTTTGTATCTTTCTATGCACCCAAATAGGCGTGCATAATGGGCTCAGTCAACTGGATATGTGAATCAGTCAGGAAATATGCTATAGTCCACTGAACCAAACACAAAACAGAAATGAGAGTTCTGCTTGGCATAGTTTCTTTCCTACATACCAGAAATGTTCAAATGCACCACCAGGTTGTACCCTTCTAGTCGTAAATTTAGACTAATGAACCAACTAATTAGGAATTGACTTTTCAGGACCATAATGTAGGAGCAGGTGTAAAGTCGGATACTTTCTATGATATGCTATATGACAAAAAGTTTGTGGACACCTGACCATCACACCTACATGTCCTTGTTGAACATTTCATTCCAGATTTAGTTCCCCTTTGCTGTTACAATAACCGCCACTCTTCTGGGAAGGCTTTCCACTAGAGTTTGGAGCATGGCTGTGGGGATTTGTGATCATTCAGCCCCAAGAGCATTAGTGAGGTCAGGCACTGATGTTGGGCGAGGAGGCCTGAGGTGCAGTCAGCATTCCAATTCATCCCAGTGGTGTTGGGCTGAGTTGAGGTCCAGGCTCTGTGTGGCTTCTCTAGATTTGTTTTCTTCTTATTTTCAGATGGCTTCTCTAATGCTCCTTTGCCTAAGCTTTCAGTGCTAAGTATATTAATAAATAATTCATGTCTATATTTATACTGCATACAAAAGAATGATATATACACCACACCGCTGATCAGCAGAGAATGTAAATAGAGCAGTATAGAGATTTTTAATTTTAATATTTCATCCCGAGGAGCCAAAGATAACACGCTATTTTCGGTGCTTATGTGTGTGTTTGTGGTTTCTGGGCCAATGTTTCAAATGGCTGCATAGAAATGTGTCATTTGAGAGCAGAGACAGTGTCACGAATGGGCAGTAATGGACACACACACACACACATACACACTGAAACTGATATGTTATATTTGGCTTTTCCTTTCTTAGCAGAATTGCCTAATAAACTGCACATCAGTGGTTCATCCTGCAAAGAGGTTTTGCTTCTTTCTTGCTTCATTTATTCCTGTAGCTAAAATGAATTGGGAGTTCGTGTGCAGCATCCAGACTGAATGCACACCAAATGTGTAAGTGTGTGTGTGTGTGTGTGTGTGTGTGTGTGTGTGTGTGTGTATAGACTTCAGGTTTGCCTATGTTCCAGGTTTTTTTTTTTGTTTTGTTTTTTTAACATTATGGCTCCTTTAACGTAAATTATTTACTTCATTAGTTAAGATTAGCAAAGCATGAACTTCAGGATTAATAAACCGTAAATAATTTTAACACAGCAATTATCACTTGCATGAATTGTTTTTTTTTTTAATTCTAACGTTAACTAAATAATGAACACCTGTGTTAATGTTTATTCCTATCCAACATGAGTGAATGCCTTAATTAACACGTTCTTAGTGGTTAATTGGTGGAATTCATAACTGACACTGGATTGTGTTTCAGCATTTACACCCAATGATCTAAGTTCAGCTAATTATCAACATTTAATAACATGTTGTAATTTAATTTATGCTAATTTATGTAGGTTTATTTTTTACTTCTGGATGGAATAAACACTGGCTAATGCAACATTGAAACAAATATCAGGATTTCATTAACTCTAATACTATAATACTATAATATTACTTATGGTTTAATTTCAAGGTACATGGCTTAACAAGGCATAATGATAACTAACCCAATAAATTCCTCTTATTGTTCACCATATTGCATATGGATTTATTCATAACTGTGTGTGTGTTGTGTGTGTGTGTTTAAATGTTTCAAATCAAGTCATGACAGGGGAAAAAAGGATCTCACACACTATCAGTAGTACATGAAAGTGTTAGTGCAAGCCATACACAAATGGATCAAGTACTCGTGAGAAATTTCATTCACAAGCTTCATGCAGCAGCGTTTGATCGACAGGCAGAGCTAAATACATCGCGGAGGATGGCAGAATGTGTAGACAGTATATCAGCTACCGGTTAATAATCCCTAAGATCAGAAAATACCAGCCAAGAACAGCACCACATTAAGCAGAGCCGCCTGGCCACTTAAAACTGACTTGTGCCATCTCAGTGTTTTTGTTTTCTATTCATACTTTCAAATGCACAGCAAATACATTAATATTTTATTCAACATTTTAAATGCTACATTATGAAACTGTTCTTGGGTCGTTCTCAAAATAGGGTGACCTTCTGACCAGCAAAGTGTTCAAATTTTGAATTAGGTTTTCATATTTTATTTGATAATTACAATAAAACTGTAATAAAAATATTTTTGAATTAATAATTATTATGCTTAGATCTGCAATATGGTGCCTTTACATTAAATCAATGGAATTATTCATTGTTACAGTAACACAAATGTCAGATTTCAATTAAAGATCAGCATCAGTAAATTGATGAGTGTGGCAGAAAACTCTGCAGGTGTTGCTTGAAATAGCTACTCATTCTTCTGAACTTTGACCTTAAAATCGCTCAGCAACCACTTTTGTGGTTTCAAAATACAAGTTTTTGACATGAAAAGCAGAGACAAATGTTCTTTTTAATGATTTATATTATTAAAAAAGGTTTTATTCTGGTAATTTACATATGTGATAGATGTCATATTTACAGTATACTTAGCCTATGCCATAATTTTTAAATGTCTACAGAAGCTCCTATAGCAGTACAGCTGGCTTGCAGCTGGCAAACCTTTTTCCATTGCTTGACAGATTGAAAGGAAATTTGAAAAAGATGATGAAGATGTATACAATAATAAAGAATCGAACTATTTTTATTGCTTAGGAGCCTTTGAAGTGATACAATGATGTGTGATATGTGAGGCTACGTGAATGTTTTTTTTTGTTGTTGTTAAACTATGTCATGACCAGTAATAAGTAGTAAGGGACAGGGTTTTCACCATATTCGGAAAATGACTCTGTTCTCTGATCTCTATAGGTGTTTCATGAAATTACTTCCATCCACTGTAGCCTATGAATCATTCCTTCTTGTGAAAATCAATGTTATTCTTTTTTTTTCTTTCTGTCATTTAGCAACATGATATCGAAGGTGATAATGGCTCATAAATATAGGTTAGACAAAACCATTGTCTATGTCTGTTGTCATGGTTACATGGTAAAAGGAGCTTTGATATAGGATATTTTTATGAATATTTTCTGCAGCTATGGTGTAAATGCCAAATAATTTCTAAAGTATGTATTATATGAAACATCTGTTGCACTTCTTCTTCTAACTGGAAGGTCTTTCCACCCAGTGAATCCTTTAGTAGTCTAAAAATATGAAAATCACTCGGAGTGAGATTTGCTGAGTAAAGCAGATGTAGCAGACACCCAAACTGAAGGTCCTTGATGGTTGTAACAGTGCAAGGTGCAGTATGTGGCCATGTGTTGTCGTACTGCAACAAGACACCAGTACCTAGGCTGTTTCGACCTGATTGTGAGTTAAAATTAACAAATTACAAAAGTTAAAAACCAAAAACATTCAGCACTGTTGCACATATTTTGTCACATGACACTTATTACACACAGTGAACAGGGACAATTATTGCAGATTAACATTGTTATATACACTCACTGTCCTCTTTTCTACATCTGCTCATTTTTTGCAGTTATCCCATCAGCCAATCATGTGGAAGCAGCATGACGCATAAAATCATACAGGTCAAGAGCTTCAGTTAATGTTCACATCAAACATCAGAATGAGGCAAAAGTGTGATCTCTGAGACTTTAACTGTAGCATGGTTGTTGGTGCCAGATGGGCTGATTAGAGTATTTCAGAAACTGCTGATCTCCTGGGATTTTCACACACAACAGTCTCTGGGTTTGCACAGAATGGTGTGAAAATCAAACAAAAAACATCCTGTGAGTGGAGGGTCTGCAGGCCAAAACACCTTGTTGATGAGAGCGATCAGAGAAGAGTGACCAGACTGGTCTGAGCTGCCAGGAAGTCTATAGTAACTCAGATAAGCACTCTTTACAAGCGTGGTGAGCAGAAAAGCATCTCAGAACGCACAACACAACACAAGACAGTTTTTTTTTTCTGATCTTCACCTGTCCAATTTCAGTGATTCTGTGCCCATGATAGCCTCAGATTCCTGATCTTGGCTGACAGGAGCGGAACCCAATGTGGTCTTCTGCTGTTGTAGCCCATCCACCTCAAGGTTGATGTTTTGTGCATGCTGAGATGCTTTTCTGCTCACCACAGTTGTAAAGAGTGCTTATTTGAGTTACTGTGTTCCTTCCTGGCAGCTAGAACCAATCTGGCCATTTTCCTCTGACCTCTCTTATCAACAAGGCATTTCCACCCACAGAACTGTCACTCACTCAGCGTTTTTTTGTTTTTCGCACCATTCTGTGTAAACTTTAGAGACTGTTGTATGTGAAAATCCCAGAGATCAGCAGTTTATGAAATACTCAAATCAGCCCATCTGGTACCACTATCCATGCCACGGTTATAGTCACAGAGATCTCATTCTTTCCCCATTCTGATGTTTGATGTGAACATTAACTGAAGCTCTTGACCTGTATCTGCGTGACTTTATGCTTTGTGCTGCTGCCACATGATTGGCTGATTAGATAACTGCATAAATGAGCAGGTGTACAGATATTCCTAATAAAGTGGATGGTGAGTGCATGCTTTATGTGGCACTGGTACATGGTGGTACCTCTCTCATTTATGTCACACTTTTCATTTGACTCACCCTCGTATTTACCCTGAAAAAACCCAGATGTATTCCACATTGAGAGAAAAACAAAGCAATTTCAACTCTAGAACAGTTTTCATTATAAAAATATAGGACCGTGAATAAGATGGAGGGACAGGCTACACATAGTGAGGGATAAAAAGGCAGCAGGATGGAAGGAGCGAGAATGGAGAAGGATGAAAGGGAGAAGTCAGCACACAGGTTTCACAACACGAGCGTACGCTTGGCCTGCAGGCATTTATGTATGAGACAGCAGGTGTGAGCTTTGAACAGGTACAGAATAAGAAACACACTTACACACATCAAGTCCTGTCTCCATTCGTCTTGCTCTCTCACACACAGACACCTTGAGTTCTCTTCCACACAGTCCAGAGCTGAGGCACAGAAACAAACACTGGCTGAAAGCTGATCAAATTTTTCTGCACTTTTTTCTTTTCATTTCTAGTCTCTCTGTGCCTCTCTCTCTCTCTGTCTTTCTATACTGGTGAAATGTGTGAACAGTGAATTATGTAAGGAATAAAACAAGCTGAGCATGCTGTTGTATGAATATAATCAATGTTTGGGTGGTGTGATTACTGTTTCCACCCTAAAGGTGAGTATTTTTCTATAACAGCATCCCTGGAAGTGTTTTGCTCCTCTTATATCACGGCAAATTAGTTCCTGTTATCGCTGACATGATAGCAGCTAGAAATAACCCTTCCTTTACCAGCCTCTCTATATTTCTATATTTCTATCTCTTGAAGCTAATAAGACACAAAAATGCATCTTTTCATGTTACCGCTAAACCACACAGTGCAAAGTCCTGAAGACTTTCCTGTGGCGGAAAACTAAAAATTACAGCATTACCTCTGGCTGTTACAAAGCACTGACACTGGAGACTCCTTCTAAACATGCTAAACATGTCACAGACCCATCTCACAGAAAACATCACCATATCACCAATTACACACATTCTTTTTTTAAATTGTTTTTGTGATGTGTCTGCAATACAAGTTCCTGTGTAAGTTGTTACTATGGAAACAATAACATATAAGAAAGATGGCATTAATAATAAGCATGCTGTGTGATACAAGAAACTTAAAGTTAAAAGTCTAATGTTGCTCATACTCCAGTTCCTTATAACACACTTAGCACTGCTTGACTTTACAGAAGTGAAATGATTTATAATCGCACTATCCGGTGACACACAGATGAGGATGGGTTCACTTTTCAGTCTGGTTCCTTTCAAGGTTTCCTCCTCTTGTTATCTCAGGGAGATTTTCCTTGCTGTCTTCGCCTCTGGCTTGCTCAATAGGAATAAATTTAAATTAAAATTTTATATCCGGATTTGCTGCTTTGTGACAATGCCCATTGTTAAAAGCTCTATACAAAATCAAATTGAATTGATTTGAATTAATATAAACCTGTGATTTGCATTAGAGCCAGAACTAATGTCAGAGCTGCTGTTATAGAAAGTTCATCACCTATTGACCAATCACAATCGAGAATTCAATAACACTGGGGTATAATGATGAACTATTGAATTGAATTTAATTGAATTGTGCAGATTTGTGTTCACTTTTTAAAAAAATCTTTCACTAGATATCCAAAGTGGCATAAATTGTGGACATTTCCTAAATGTACCTGTTTGTTTTTGTTTTCAGAGTGTATATTGTTGGGTAAAAAGTAATACTGAAGATTTTTTATCATTAGATCAAGAGCTGTTTTGTTCAGAAACTACCCAAAGTACATCATCTAAGCACTCTTATGCACACACAGTCACACACACACACACATAGTATATTATATTATATTGTATTTGATAAATCCACTGTCATCGATTTTAATACACCAGCTTACACCAGCTTTCACTTTTTGCTGTTTTTTTAATCATTTTTCTTCAATATGTTCTAAGAAACAGGCAGACAGAAACCTACCAGCATCTCACCAGAGAGAGCAAATCTGTGCTGCAAAACTTTAACAAATATGTTTTGAATGATGGTGGTAACCTCACGACCTGAGAATGAGGCTAGAACTAACAAAATGCTAGTTTAATTGTATGTCAATAAAGCTCAAGTCAACCAGGGCAAATCGTTGAATAAATGTTTCCAAATGCTCAAGTTTTTTAGTCTTTTTTTCTTATTTCCCCCAGGGCTGCTACACTTTGGTGTATTGTATTGCGTGATGCTTTGAGGTGCCTCATACACTCTCACACACCATTTCTTTATTGCACTGGGTCCAATTCTGTTGTCTATCCTGCAGTTCAGACCATAGCATTATTGCTCATCTCTCTTTTTTCATTTTTATTTCTCTGACTGATAACTGCATGAGATGAACTTGTCCCAAATAGCCAATAAAAGTCTGCACTTCTGAACGGTATGGTGCACGTCGGCTGATGAAAGTGAAGATTAGACAGGTGAAATGTAATGGAAGGCGTATTGGCGGAGACTCATTTTATGATGTTGGGCTTTATTGTGCTCCATCAGTACATGGCATGTTTGATTGCTGCAGGTATTTCTCCAAGGCTGTTTACTGGATTTTTTTCATCTCCAGGCATCCAGCAGTAGACGACTGCACTGTTGTGCTTTCATCTTCAGATTATTTTCAAATAGAAAAAGGTCGGAGAGTCAGGACTCTTTTCATGCCTCATTACTTTGGCATCTGACCAGCTTGAGAAGGGGCACTAATTTATCTCGTGCTTCTGTTACAGATAATAAGATAATGAGATTTCTTGGCTTGGCTTGACAAGGTGCATATATATGTGCGTGTGTGTGTGTGTGTGTGTCCAGCTTGCAGTGATGCTGATCTGAGGAGTTTGGCCTCTAGACTGAAGGACTGGTTCGGTGTCCTGCACATGGACGCCAACCGAGATCTGAAGACTTCTGCCAATGACAACGGTCAAGGACGTAAGCACATGACCTTGTGTGTATTTGTGTTGTGTTTGCGAGTTCATGTTTTGTAGTCTGTTGTATGTTTAGACACCATTTATAGCTGGAAGACATTGGAGAGTAGGATTATTTATAATTGCAGTTTTAGAAGAAGTCAGTACAGTGTGTTTAAAGGCTGTTCAGTATGAGTACATTGTGAATAGTTGAGTCCTTTGAGTCCATTGAGTCCTAGTGACAGTATTTATGATTGTAACAGCAAAAATCTCTCTCCTCCCTCCTATAGGTTTTGACACCAGCATCCTCCCCATCTGTAAGGACTCTCTTGGTTGGATGTTCAACAAGTTGGATATGAACTATGATCTCTTGCTCGACCAGTCAGAGCTCAGCGCCATTTATCTGGACAAGTACGAGCTGTGTATGCGCCCACTCTTCAACTCCTGTGACTCCTTTAAGGATGGGAAGCTGTCCAACAACGAGTGGTGCTATTGCTTCCAGAAACCAGATGGTGAGAGAGAGAAATTGAGAGAAATTGAGAGAAATTGATAGAAATAGAAAAAGCAGGGTTATAATTTTACTTCAAGTGGGCTACATTTATAACACTAACTAAATGTATTGGCATGGATTTGCTAATGTGTGTGTGTGTATGTGTGTGTGTGTGTATGTGTGTGTGTGTCTCATTTCCCCAGGTCTGCCTTGTCAGAATGAAATAAATAGGATTCACACTCAAAGCCGACGGAAGTCTCTCATAGGTGGGTCAGTCATTAAGCCTGAGATTTATTTCATCCAAAATAATGAACAGACTTTAATTTCCATCATCCACAAAAAGCAACCAACTGTGGGCGTCTGTCTGTGTGTGTGTGTGTGTGGGTGTGTGTTTATGTGTGTCTGCACTTGCGCGTGTGTGTATGTGTGTGTTCATGCGTGCCTTGCTGCAGAAGCCTTGCAGAAGCGGGGCTATAATTGATTTGAATCGTAATGGCTTTCGGTGTGATTTATGTGCGTCCACACTTGATATTTTCCTCTGCGATCAATAACGTGCACTCTAGCTGACACCCTCACCCAGAGCTCCCGCCCCTGGTCCCATTCGGCCCAACGGGCATCAATAATCCGCACAATCATAACTGCTTCATAACTCATGCCATAACACAGGCTGGAAAACAACCGCCTGAGTGTGCATTAATATGGGTGAGAGTGTGGGAGTCACAGTTTAGACAGTGAAATCCAATCAGCGTTAGTGATATCTACCGCCTAAGGCCCAGAATCTGCTGCAGCTGTCCTGCTAGGGCTCATGCGCAATGCAGGGCAAACCTGTCTTTATGGTCTCAGCAGGAGTTATATAATAAATGATGATGCTTTTAGTTCAGATATAATGTTGTAAAATGGCAGATTGAATTTATGTCACAATGGTGTTTTTTGTACAAGGTGTCCCAAAGGTCTTCATACACAGGGGAAATTAACACTTTTTAGCAAAATGTAACTTTATACACAAAAAAAATCCTCTACATGATTGCCATTTTTTTGTAAACACACACATATTCATGTCTCCCACTCATGATGGACTCATGTTAACACATCTGGTGTTATGCATGTAATTGCATGTCCGCAACCTTGCGACAGCTTCCCGATCCAGCCATGAGAATGACTTCAATACGTTCTTCTTTTGTCAAAGGCATTCTTAAAGGCTAGCTGAGAGAAAATATATATAATATAAACTAAGTATGAAAAATTTTGGAAGACATGTTGCTAAAAATCAATAATACATGTGTGGTGGTCTGGGAAAACCCTTCACATTTGTGAAGTGAGGTTTTTTTTACTATATATAGTGCTGAAAACTACAGCTTTCCCTGAACTGAAATAGGTTTCCCATTTACACGTATAGCAACCAAAAGTAATCATTTTATCTTCCAAAATTGAAAAAGGAGAAAATTGCCTTTAACGATTGCATTTCAGTCTGTGTATCAGTCTGTGTATCATCAATCAATATCCATTTTGAAAGCAAAAATAAGAAAATAAAAAAAAAGGTTTTTTTTTTCCATTTTATTTCAACAAAACAAACACAAGCATAAAACAAGCATTCAAGTCCTGAATTCTCAGCTTTTTCTTTTTCCGTCCCATTCTCAGTAAAATGAGAAAATACAAAAAAAAAAAAAATCTAAATCTAAAAAAAAAAGGCATCTTTTATAACTCCTTTCATCCATACATGCAAAGGTCACCAGATATAAGGATTGAACTGGGAAGTCATGTGGAAAATATCCAAAAGACATCAGAAAGATGTCACAGCTAAAATGGTTGATAATGGAATGGAATACCCCGATATGTCTGCCAAATTGGTGTAGAGAAATGCTTGGCCATCTGCAGGTTTTGCTAAGACCACAACTTGAGAAGGTAAGGATAAATGGATGACAACATCCTGGAAATGGCAGTGGCCAGGTCAATAAATAAGGTAAATATGTTGAGTGTTGCTAAACATAGGCTACATTAAACACAGTTATATTGTAGGCTCAACATATTTACCTCTATTATCAACCTGGTCACTGCCAGGAGGTTGTCATCCACTTCCTTTCTTCCAGGTCAAAGAGATGAACAGTCATCTAAATAGAAAAAATGCTGCTTTTTTGTACATTCGTAGTCGAGGCAATAAATGAGTACATTAAGAAATTCATTGTACGGATGATACACGCATTCATTCAATTTGTGTTGCTGGAGCATCATGGACATTTTGATAGCTGATATCTGATTACACACTGATTAGGCTTTTGTCTTAGTGTCACATAGTGTCAGGTTAGCTACCAAATTTTTAGGTCTCTTTAGACAAACTGACTGCATTTCTTTTAAACTGGTTTTTACAAAGCATGATTTTGGGTAAAAATATATTTATGGTTTCTTAAAGCTGAGGTGTCAAAGTACATTACATAACCATAGAACTTGTATGTAATTTTTGAACTTTCCGTTCCAGATTTAATCTCCCTTTGCTCTTATAATAACCTCCACTCTTCTGGGAAGGCTTTCCGCTAGATTTTGGAGCATGGCTGTGGGAATTTGCTCATTCAGCTACAAGAGCATTAGTGAGGATTAGTTTATCCCAGAGGTGTTCACTGGGGTTGAAGTCAGGGCTCTGTGCAGGACACTCGAGTTCTTTCACTCCAACCTTAGCAAACCATGTCTTTACAGAACTTGCTTTGTGCACAGGGGCATTGTCATGCTGGAACAGCCTCTTAGAACAGCCTCGTTGAGCCTCTTAGTTACAGAGAAGGGAAACTGTAATGCTAAAGAGACATTCTGTCCATTTGTGTGCTTTCAACTTGGCAGCAGTTTGGGGAAGGCCAGGTCAACAGTGTATGTTGTAGGCAGAAAATCCAGTTTTGACTAAAATCGGATTTTACACCATTTTCGCTTTTTGGCAGAATTCAGAATTCAATTTTGGCAGAATTCAGAATTCACAGTGAGGTGTTTTCCCAGCCCTCCACTCATATTGCAAATGTGTGCTTCTCCTCTCCTCTCCTCTCCTCTCCTCTAGGAGCGTATGTCCCACGCTGTACGGAGGATGGCTACTTTAAGGCTACACAGTGTCACGGCAGCACAGGCCAGTGTTGGTGTGTTGATAAATATGGCAATGAGATTGCAGGCTCCAGGAAACAAGGCAACCCGATCTGCGGTAGGTTCCTGCCCAGTCCATAATTACACGAGTGAGGACAGGTTTATTGCTTCAGTGGGGTACATAAAGCAATACACATACAGTAGCCCATCATAGCATGTTTGCTGTAGGTTCTGCCGTTTGAGGATCATTATTCAATGAAGGATATCAGACATGTGCCTGTGTGTTTGTGTGCAATTTTACTGTGCTTGCTTTATGACACATCAGAGGACCCATAATTCAGGATGGTGCTGTTTGTCTATCCCATCACAGTAAAAGAGTATAATAGATAAATAATGACACTCTTCCTTCTTGCTCTACCGGCTATTCATTCATCTTCCACTGTCATATCTGATCTCATATCTATCTAACAGCTGATTACCTATTTCACCATCTCTGTGTGTGTGTGTGTGTATGTGTGTATAGAGGAGGATCAAGAGACCTCTGGGGATTTTGGCAGTGGAGGAGCCGTCATTCTTCTCGATGACCAGGAGGAGGAGGAGGAGCCTCCACAGAACAGGCGGCGCAGACAGAAGGAGAAGCGAGGCAGGCTCCGTCCCCGTGGGGCCATAGAGGATGATGAAGATGAAGAGGATGACAAAGAAGATGAGATTGGCTACATCTGGTAGCTCCACCCCCATCTCCCATTGGCCAACCAGGGACCCCGGTTGTAATGCACAGTTCTGAAGCCATTCCAACCCCACAATCTGGATCAGAATCTCAAAAAAACCCATCAATAACTATAACCTGCATCACCTGTATTCTTTTTTTCCCTTTTTTAATTTTTTTCCTTTTCTTTGTTTGTCTGTATCCTATTTTCTGGCTGTACTAAACAATATAAAAAAAAGTAAAAACTCTCATAGCTGCATTAACACATTCTGTATCTGGCAATGGCAACCACATGCTCTCACTCTTTTTTTCATTACCAACTTTTCATTGTATTGTTTTTCTTTCTTCTCTCTTTTTTTTCCATCCATAGAGCTCCTGAAGCCATTTGAGAGCTGCGGCTGTAAATATTTCTTTTTCTCTTCAGACAGATGAGGCGCTATGTCTCCCTCCATCCCAGAGTCTCTCACCTGAGCCTTCTAGGAGACTCCTAGAAGTTCTAGAAGGTTCTTCAGGTGGTGTAGAATGTTATTAAAATTAAGTAAAAATATTATCCAATGAGTGTGTGAGAATTATTAAAGGTTCTGGTGTGTTTTAGGAGGCTCTAGTGAGACACTCGACGGGCCTATGCATGTTCCCCACTGTGGAGGCGAGAAGAAGGTGATGTTTTTTTTCAGCTGGTGGCTAATAACAAGCCAATGAGCATTTTATTTTGTGATACTGCTGTTGTTTGCTGACGCTCTGCTTCGTTCTGTTGCTGGATGGTCGCCACAGTGCTACCACAAATCTCTATTAACAAAAGTTTCTATTCCACCGGACAGTGTGGTACGGTGAGCTCATGGTACTGTAACTAATCCATGATCCCACAAACACAAGTGCTGAATTTGGGTACCCTTCTTGCCAAGGCATCAAGAACACTCAACTGGGAGCCAGAAATGGTGCAAACTTTTGACTGTTGAAATGTCATTGTCACGGCATTGTCACGTGAGTCACCCATAATTTTTCAAAAAAATCAAGAACGCTACTGGATTGTTTTATGTCTCTTCACATAATTCCAAATGCAGAGTAACTGAAAAACCATACCATGAAGCTCCTTCATTGTTGCTGTTATCATTAGTGTGAGATGTTAGCACTAGCGTTGCTTGGGAAATGGCATCATCAACCCACAACCTTTAGACAACTCCTTCTATTTTCCCAAGTACTTTTAAAGGAAATGGACACAGGTACTCAAGCAGGACGCAGACAGTTGTGAATTCGGGTTAGTAAGCATACCATACCATACTACACTGTCCAGTGGAAAAGCAGAGAAGTGTGTGTCTGTGTCTGTGTCTGTGTGTGTATCCAAACCGATTAGTAGCCAAAACTTACATCACTCCAATTCTGACATGAGTAAAAATGTTTGATTTAAGCAATTATTCTTTTTCAGTCATTCTTGCTCTCATATTTTTTCAAAGTTCCTTATGTCAGAGAAAGGTTAGGAACATTCCCCAGCAGTGTATGAATGCTGGTGTGTGACGCACCATCAAGTTTTTAAGCCTGCCCTTCACACAATTCCACTAAATGCGCTCTCATTCTGAAATAGAAATAATGGCTGTGGACAAAAAAACTCTTCATGGCCCCTTCAGTGTCAAGCTGGGTGCTTTTGTTAACCTGGCTGTGACACTTTTTTCCACTTACTTTCGAAGCAGGCAACATTTTATTTTGACAGTCTCTTAAGAAAAATGGATTTTGTATATGCAGTTTTCTCCCGCTGTGCTCAATCGTCAGCATGGTGTGTAAAGAACGGGAAAAAACCTGCATAGTTTTGAATAGAACCTATTAGAAGTAGGTCTTTGCTCCCCTCTCTCATACAGAGATAAATCACACTCGGGGTAGATCCGTGTATAAATGTACACCATGAGACTAGGTGAGAAAGTTGGTGATTAAATAGTAGTGTCAGTTTTAAGGGGATGTTTTAAAGCTCTAAGACTCAGACCTGAGTGCCAGATTTAATAAATCAGATTAAAGTTGTCATATGGGCTTAATCATAATGACGTGTCCCTCTGTGGAGTCTGATCAGTGAGGAGACGGATTATAGCGCATTTCATTACTGATAGCAGAAGTGATTACATCACAGCATTCAATTCAGTATATTTGTCTTTGTCTCTCAGAGCCACACTTACATGCATCCCTGAGATATTTATCAGCATGTGTGAGGGACAGAGGGATAAACGATGATGATGATGATGATGATGATCTATGTGGGAATATATAATGCTCTACCGTTATCTATCTTTGACATGAAAATACACTTTAGTCATTCAGTTTGCATGTCTGGCCTGTAAATCAGTGGCTCGCAAAGTGGGGTTTGGTGACTCTCAGGGGCCAATAAGGTATAACCAAGGGTAATTTCTTTTTAAAAAATTCATTACAGTGATGAAAATCACAACCCATTATTAAGTTGGTATTATAGATACATATATTTATTGATGCAACTCTATGTAGTATTACACACAGGATAGAGACATTGCTTATTTAGTTAAAGAGAGTAGAGTCTGTTGGGATAACTGAATAGAAACCTTCAAGATAATCAGTCAAAATGAGGTAAAGAAAGAGTTTGCTGAACTCTCACACTCAGTAACTCCTAATTCGCCCAACACAGTTCAGTTAAAAGTTATTAAGGTTAAAGTTAGTTATGATACCAAACAAATGAAACCAACCATATTGCTCTCGTTTGTTACACTTCCTACTAATTTCTCATGAGCTCATTATATTTATTTTACTTATCATCCTGCTTGACTGGCCACTTTTGAATGTATTTATTTTAATGCTCAATAACTTCAAAATAAGTAGCCTCTAAATAATGCAAACTTGGACCTAATGTGTTTTTGGTGGAAAATTCAGGAATAAAAACATCTATGGCTGCAATAAATAGCCAAAATAGTTTTTGTACACATCTGAAGAATGAGTCTAATAGTTAAAAAGTTGGATTATACTCTATTCTTTGAAACACTTGGGTACTTGGGATTTATTTAATAGTTAAATTAGGGGTCCCTAGCAGACAAGGTTTGAGAACCCTGACTTTAAATAGCCGTACAGTCGCCATCTTCATTGTCCATCAGAAAGCAGTGATGTTTGCCATTACTGACCACCGTCCAGTGTCTGTCCTGCTTCAGCATGAACCTCCGACCTCTCCATGAATTGGTTTGCTACTGCACCAATGAATTGCCTTGTTAATTCAGTAATCATCCCTACAACACACACACGCACACACACACACACACACACAGATAACAGTACTGCTAATGCTATTGCAGATACGACTAATGCACCAATTACAGTAAATGGCCATATTTGCAAGAGTCTTCTTTGTTAATTCTCTATATTTTTTACTTTGTAAAGATGATGATAAAGACAACAGATTTTAAAAAAAATAAAAGAGTACTAAAATGATGATGTAATATAATACAGTAGTGTGGCTTTGTCCATTTGCATTGCAGATATTGGGTGTATAAGTCCCCTGTAGTCTTAACTGTAATGTAGACCCTTTCCTCTCCTCTCTCCCTCTTCCTCTCTCTCTCTTTCAGAGTGTGTACTAGTGTTCTCAGTTTTATGCCTGTCTTCTTTTCCCTCCTTTCCTCTCCCTGATCCTGAGTCCTGCTGGAATGTTGATGTTCTGGGCTGAATCCCTTTCTGTTTGTTCAGGTTTTATTTATTTATTTATTTATTTTGGATTTGATTTTTTCCAAAAATTTCATCTGTAAAACGGTTTCATGAAAAAAATGTTTGTCTGAATAAATCTGGAGTCTGTCCTTGTCCACTTTCTCTCAGGCTCCTTCCTTTCTTTATTTGTTTTCTCTCGAAATGAATTAGACTAGCAATGATTTTCAATAATGGCTTTTCATGCACAGTCAATAGCGTGTTAAGGGTTGATTTGCTTGGTAAGAGTTTTAAACTGTGGAGCAGCTTAGAGCAAATTATTTTTGAGTAATTACTGTCAGATTTACCATACAAGGAGCTGAATGAGCAGTTTAGGGATGTAATATTAATAGGAAATGGGGCACTCTTGGCTTTATTTTGAATGCTCTGGAGTTTGCTCCAAGGAAAGTTGATTTGGAGCTTTGCAGATGTGAAGAGCCAAAGGGATGTTATCAGTCATAACCACTCATCATTAATAATATATGTTATGCTATGCTATCGATCTTTTGATGTGTTTGACATGTGCCACTTCTTCATGGCTTCACTTCTTCTTTGGTAACAGCAGGTAAATTGGTGTTCTTTCCTAGAGTTTCTACAAAGTGACAGATTACACAAAGCTAATGGTCTCAACTAGACATGTGCCCCTTGTGCATTTTTCTATGTTTCATTATCTTCATACCTCCATAGATTTCAGGAGGCTGACCATATACACTTTATTAGGAATACCTGTATACCTGAACATTCATGCTGTTATCTAATCAGCCCATCATGTGGCAGCAGTAGAATGCAAAAAATCATGCAGTTACAGGTCAAGAGCTTCAGTTAATGTTCACATCAAACATCAGAATGGGGAAAAATGTAACCGTGGCATGGATGGTGGTACCAGATGGGCTGGTTTGACTATTTCATAAACTGCTGATCTCTGGGATTTTCACATACAACAGTCTCTAGAGTTTACAAAGAATGGTTTGAAAAGCAAAAAACACTGAGTGTTCTGTGGGTGGAAATGCCTTCTTGATAAGAGAGGTCAGAGGAAAATGGCCAGATTGCTTCTAGCTGCCAGGAAGGATACAGAAACTCAAATAAGCACTCTTTACAACCGTGGTGAGCAGAAAAGCATCTCAGTGATCACAAAACATCAAACCTTGAGGTGGATGGGCTACAACAGCAAAAGACCACATTGGGTTCCGCTCCTGTCATCCAAGAACAGGAATCTGAGGCTATCATGGGCAGAGAATCAGTGAAACTGGTCAGTTGAAGATTAAAAACAAAATCACCTGCTCTTTTTTTAGTCTCCAGTTGTCCAGTTTCAATGAATCTGTTCCCATGATAGCATCGGGTTCTTGTTCTTCACTGACAGGAATGGAAGCTGATGTTGTCTTCTTCTGTTGAAGCTCATCCACCTTAAGGTCTGATGTTTTGGGCATGCTGAGATGCTTTTCTGCTCACCATGGGTGTAAAGAGTGCTTATCCTTCCTGTCAGCTCAGACCAGTCTGGTCATTCTTCTCTGAGCTCTCTCATCAACAAAGTGTTTCAGCCTGCAGATGTTTTTTTTGTTTGTTTTTTTTTTTGTACCATACTGTGTAAACTCTAGAGACTGTTGTATGTGAAACTGCACGAATGTGCAGGTGTATAAGTGTTCCTAATTAAGTGGATGGTGAGCGTATACTTTGGTACATAAAGCTGATGATTAAAAGGATATTGATTATTATGTTAGCCTGCCCCACTCTGCTGTCAAGCACTGGACCTGCCACTGTTGGTTTTTTACATTTACGCTTACTCATTTGGCAGGCGTTTTTATCTAAAGCAAGTCATCAATGAGCTTTGATCCAGATGAGAACACAGGAAAGTACTTCAGCAGTAACTGAGTAGCAATCAACGGATGAAAAAAGAGCCGTAAATCTCTGCTTTAGTACCAGATTCTCTGTTGCAACCAAACACTTGTATTTATACAAATTATTTACTAATGCAGTTCATTGAAGAAGGAAACAGTTTTCAGTGACTTATGAAGATTTTCTTATTTCATTTACTCTCGCTGGTCTAATTAGTGAAGTAACATCATGTCTTATTAAAAAATGATGAGAAGTCAATGAAAACACAATGTTTAAAGAAAGCTAGACAGAGAAATTTACAATTATTCTCACCGCATCAGAGTCTGTGGCATTAGTCAAACATGGTAACATGAAGCATCACCACTTACCACAATAGTCAAAAAATTGTCTTATTTATAGCCATGAACTAATATAACTATCATTATTGTAATGTTGTAGGTATTTAGATTGCCTCTCTTAAAATCAGCCAGTACAGTAATATCATTATTTTCTGCACACACTCAAAAAAATCAGGTAATGCAAATGCAACCTTGTTCTATACATAATTAGGCAGTAACCTTTAGTGTGCCCCATTTGTCTAAAAACCAGGACACACCCCTGTTTCCAACCTTTTTTTCTTCTCCCACTCACACAGACACCGCCACATTTTCCTCCTTCTCCCTTTTGTACCACTTAGAGCACTCTAACAGGTACTGTTGTCACGGGAGCTCTCGAAAGCCCCATCCATTCTGGAGCCGTTTATTGATCTGGGATCTCTGAATCTCCTCTGTCACTTAATGGCGGCTTCACGTCAGACAAACAGCAGCGCATGATTCTTTTCGCAGCAGGTTTCAGGGGATTTCCCTCCATCTGGAGAGTTTAAAACGCCTGTCTTCAGCATGTCACTGCTTTCCCCCTCAGGCCCTGTCAGAAAATAAAAAGACATTTAAAACGCCCCTAGTGTGTGGCGAATAAATCCAACATATGCCAGTGCCTCTGCTTCCTCCAGAGAATAATACAGCAATTATAATTAATCTGCTTTATTTAGTTATTATTAGCTGTTATCTTATGACTGGCAGCATGAAAGAAGGCATTGTAAAGGGAAATGATTAGACCAGATTCCTTTCTACACTCTATAGGTTCTTTTGTGCCATAAACGTGTGGCAGATCATTCAGGTTATAAATCTTAACACAGCTTCTTGACAGCCAGTCTATTATCTGTGGAAGGCCTGAATGGAACAACACTGACATGTCCATGGTTAAAACCTCTCTGTAAGTTTACCTCATACACACAAACAAAATCTAAAGGGAAAACTATTGTCTTAAGTTATTTTGCTGTAATCTTTACTTCTTGTTAACTTTTTTTTTATCCATTGCTAAACTATTAATACTAAATTTCATGCGCTTTTTTTTTTTTGCTTGGTCCACTCTACGATAAAAAAAGTGCTATTGAACAGAATAAGTAAAGCTGGAGATATTGGGTTGGTTTTGGTATCTGGTGACTTGCTTCATGTGTCTCAAAGAAAGCATCCACACTCCCTATTTGTAGAGGAGAATTAACTAGTGGGTATGAATTGTCAATAATTAAACAAAAAGTGCCGCTGAATTCAAAATGAGTGTTTCAGAGCTTTTTGTACCTCTGTCTTAATGTTATGGAAGCCAATACAAAAGTATATCTGGAGTATCATCCTGTACTCAGCTTGTGTTCATCGAATTAAATGCTCTCTAGAACGTACAATTCGTCCCCACAAATATTAGTATTGACAGGGTGGGTCTTGCTCTACATTAGCAGCTTGTTGGTTGTCGTTGTAGCACACTATTCCCTTTTCCACCCATCCTTTGATTAAGAAAAAAATGATCGGAGTTCATTTCATATTCATTCTCTACAGGTTCTACAGGCACTTTGTGGAGGAGTATTTTACCAAACTGGGGCTGGTTAATTCTGAGTTAGGGTTTGATCTACCATTCTATAACAACTTAGACAAAAGTACTATACATGAAAAATGTTAATTCTTTAGCCTACCACTCAGATGGCTCCTGGTGATGACCCTGTCATCATCAGCAACGTTGATGACTGACCTTGGATTAAACCTTGATGGCATAACTCCAAAAACCCAAAGCATCTGGCCATCTACAATATAGTCCTTGTTAAAGTTGACAGGCATGGATGAAGGAGGTGGTGAGAAATCCTCCACAGTGGGTCCACTAAGAAAAAGTCCACTAAGCTTCTATAAAGGTGGTTGAGATTGGGGTAGTGTGGTGTATCTTGAACTCTGTTGGCTGTTGTGTAAATCAGACAAGCACTTCAATACATCATTTCATGTTTCAAAAGAAAATTCATCTACATAATCAAACCATGACTTGTTCATATTTGTACTGTGGATGCTGCCATGTTCAAATGACAACTCAGACTTCCCGAATAGGAAGTATGAGATGGAAGGCCATTTGAATGAGTTTTTATCCACCTGGAGGTCCCACCTGGTCATAAACACATCACAATATATTTCATGAAGTGATGATGAGGAGCCCTTACTGCCTCAACTGCCAATGCGTCAGTAAACAGACTCCACTAAAATAAATAAAAGCTAACGCTAACAACTCTTAATACTGACACAATTCATTCTGTCTTTTTAAAAGTAAAAGCCTTCCTTCCTTGGCATCATACATTGTACTCGCATCTGCATCCGCTAGTATCAGACCTTTGTGTTAGAATGCAGGACATTAAATACAGTCTTACTGAATGTGTTAAAGTGTAAAGATACAGATATACCCATTATTGGCGAGCCTGATCTCCCCTCTCTGTTGTTGTGTTATATTTATGACTCTGCAGCTGTTAAATTCTTCATTAATCCACTTAATATTTCAGAGCAGGAGCACAGTGCCTCACTCCATCTCTCTCAGGGAGGAGAGGAGAGGAGAGAGGGATGAGACAGCAATGTGACTGCTGAGATTAGAGTGAAAAATGAACAAAGAAGAACAAGGTATAAATGAGTGACAAACTAAAGCGGTGCAGTGACAAATGTATGCACACACTCGGCCTCGGGGAACAAGAACGCTGTCTGCATTGGAGTTGTGATGTCTTATCACCTCTCTCACACACAAACATCCTGTTTCTTAGCAGTATCTAATTGACCCCAGCCTATAGGTGGTAGTATGTCTCTGGAGATTGAGTCAGTTTGCTAAAAAAAGTGCTAAAAGAGAAAGGAACCTTCACTCATTATGATGTCTCAGTCGTTAAGTCCTCTTACAGTGTACCTGTCCTGATTCTTCATTTTCTCTGTCCGCTAGAGGCAGGTATAATGACAGATACTGACAGAATCTCAAAGGGCCATTTATGTGTCTCTCAGCTTGTGTATGTGTGTGTGTGTATGTGTGTGTGTGGGAGAGAGAGAGAGAGAGAGCAAGAATGGTAGGAAGACAAGACAGAGAATGGGAAAATTAATATTTCATATATACAATTTATTACCTGTACACACTTTTCCCCCATATCTTAATAATAGAGGAAGCATGCCATTGGAAAACCGTACACACCTTCACTCACTCACTCACTTTCATTCATTCTCAGTGTCCCTTTCCCCTTCAGTCTACTTAGCAGATGGCCACAGATGGAGAATGAAGCAAAGAGGACCTGAATGGCGCTTGTGCATCTATGTGTGTGTGTGAGTGGGGTACCAAAAACCTCCTACCTGGTCAAGGTGATCTCTTGGTTTAATTCTAAAAAATCAGCCCTTTTTCACAGTTTGAACTTGCTGTGATTGTGCTACCACAGAGGAAGTATACAGTACATAGTGCCTTGCAAAAGTACCCCCTTAAAAGTCAGCAGATTCATCTTGATTATAAATGACACTTTTTCCAGATTGTTCCAGCCACTATTTTATTGCACACCAATATGCTATAAGTGAAAAATTCTGCTTGCATAAGTATTCAACCCCTTCAGTCTAGGACGTGGTAGAACCACCTTTTGCTGCAATAACAGCTTTAGGTTTGTTGGGATAAGTTCCTACCAGCTTTGCACACTGTTTAGGAGTGAGTTTCACCCATTCTTTCTGTCAGATTTGCTCCAGGCTCTTCAGGTTGTTTGGATGCTCTTTCTTGACTGCCAAACATTGCCAAAGATTCTCAGTGGGATTCAGATCTGGACTATGGCCACTGTAGAACATTCACCTTTTGGTTTTTAACCACTCCTGAGTTGCTTTCGTCTTGTGTTTGGGACCACTGTCTTTCTGAAAGGTGAAGTTCCTCTTAAGCTTTAGTCTTTTTAGCAGGTGTTCTTGTAATATCCCCCTGTATTTTGCTCCATCCATTCTCCCTTCAATTTTGAAAGAAGCCCAGGTTCTGAGGATGAAACACATCTTCACTGGGTCACACACATGCTTTCATATGGCTCTTCTTGAGAAACAGTTTCTTTCTAGCCACCCTCCCATACACGCCACTCTCCCATACACTCCTCAATTATACAGAGCTCTTGAAAAGGTTGTCTTCTGCACCTAAATACCACTCTTAGCCACTGTACTCTGTAACTCCTTCAGAGTGATTGCTGGCCTCACTGAGGCTTCCCTCACCAGCCTTTGTCTTGTTTTTGCACTGAGTGCTTGGGTGGTGTGATGCAGCTTCCACTACCTCACTATTGAGCCAACAGTGCTTACTGGGATGCTTTTAGATATACCGTATTTTTACACCCTATTCCTGAGTTATGAAATTCTATTACCTAATCTTTAACATTAGTAGAATGCTCTTTAGCCTTCAATTCCACTCCTTTCCTTCAGACTGACGGCCTCTTCAATGACAGTTCAACTGAGGTGCAATTTGTTCAGAAAATGGGAACTGTTTTAATATTTCACAGGCGAAGGTCTATTACATATCTTTCATCTGGAGCTCCAAGAACTCCCAGAACCAGAAGCCTATATTTGCATTCTTCTTTAATAATCTTCAAAAAAGCTAGAACAAATGGATATGTTATACATCTAATAATCAGTGATGGCTGCTTGTGATATTAGATGGGAGGCTAAAATCTAATATATGTATATGAAGGTACAGAGACCCAGACCTCCAGCTGTCAAATTCAATATGAAACATATGGAACAGCATACTACGTACTTTCAAGACTTTCAAGTGATGATCAGTTCTTAACTGACCTCAGAGCAGCTATGAAAGATGCTTAAGGTTTGCCCACAGACTTAATCACCTGTTATGTTTAGCTCTGATGTGATGCTGCACTACCAGACTTCAACTTTTTGTTAAGAGACATTCCAACTCTGATATAAATGTTTAGGTTTATATCAGAACATATGATGTAGGCTAAATATGAGTGTCTATGAGTGCAGTTGGTTGTTTATAAAATGCAAACAGACGTTGCTAGCCAAATCAGCGTGGTAATTGAAGTTAAACATTAGCTGCTGGGTACATTTTTAATGTATGCATTTTGAAGTAATTAATGAGGAGGAGTAAGAGAGAGAGAAATGAGGACGAACACACGCTCAGAGAAATATGAACCAAAATATTTAACTCAGTAAAATTGAGACAGAACAGTTAAAGGAAGAATTGAATTATAGCATAACAAAGAACAGAAATTAGCAATTGGTGTAGCAATTTCTACAATTTGACGTCAGTCCTGACACGCTGCTGAATCTGCAGTCTGAATAAGAAAAAAAATCAGCCCCAGCCTCAGTTCCTCATAGCGTTCAGTGTATTTTTCTTATGACCATTGGTGCTGCTGTTTGGTTGGTTCAACCAAAATCATCTGATGTGGATGCCAATAATAAAACCTCATACTGATATCTTATTATCTTTCAAAGACTAGTTGCCCTGCTAGTACAGTTAGACCAGCCATCCATGCTTATATGTTGATTTTATTTGCTTTATCTGTTCCCATCATCACTGGTATTTCTGAACTGTGGTTATGTTTACTTTTAATATCACTCAAGAGTAAGTTTAACCCACTCTGTGATATCCATCATACCAATCTAGCTAGTTACGAACATTATGTCAGACAGATAGGTTTTCCTGAATGGATAATGTTATACTACTAATCCTGCCATTAAGACTTGGGGTTCTTGTGATCATATGATGTAACAGCCCTTAGCTACAGCCCTTGTCTTATAAAGTGTCCAGTAATGCATTTACTGATACACATCACTCAATATTATATAATAAACCCAACCAAGGATTCAAGCCAGAATTATTTCATTAGTGCAGAAGGGTCATTGGCAGGCAGAGAGGCATGATGTCTCCTGACGTGACTCATGGCATCCCACAGGTGAGGACAGAAGTCAGGAGAAGGGAACCAGATGAAACCTTGCCTGCAGTCGAGACACAACAGTGTGGGTTTACTCCAGTGACTGGCGATTCTGGCACAGAACATGTCCACCTGCAACCTGCCATGACCATCTGCCTCATGTCTCATGGAAAGGAAAGCACAAGAGGAGAACTACATGTGGATTTTAGGCAGTGGTCAAAGCTTTGAATTAAGATCTTTTTTAAAGGGGACTTGGACTTGATTAGACATTATTCCACCTGTACCTCATTAAGTGAACCAAATGGCCATTTGTGTGATTGGCAAGTTGCCTCACTACACAAGGTGAACTGCATATCAGAGGGATAGTGATTGACTCTGTACTTTTACAGACAAATTGCCAAATTTCTGTAAATGTCTGTAAAAGTACAGAACACTATAGTCCTTTCTTTCCAGAAAATGGCTCTGTATTTGTTAGATATTAATATTGGTGTATTCAATTGATTCAATATTATTAGCAATTGTAATTAAGTATCCGTGTTAAGCAGAAATGGGCTGCATAGTGGCGCAAAAGGTAGTGTTGCCACCTCACCAGTTCAATCCTGAACTCTATGTGGAGGTTCTGTGCATGTTCTCCCTGTTTTGGCAAGGGTTTTCTCCAGGATCTCAGGTTTCCTCCCACCTCCCAAAAGCATGACGTGACGAATGCGCATGGTCCCCTATGATGGGCTGGTGTCCTATACAGCATGGTGGTAGCATATTTTTTATTTATTTTTTTTATTTTTTTAATTTATATTTAAGATATTTTATTGAACAAGAAGTGGAGTTGTGTACTGGCTGCCAGGGTTGCAAACAGGGTTATGCTTTGTTAAACATTATGGTTTCACAACCTCAATTTATTATCTTGTGGCTTCTTTAAGCTGTGTGCACAATTAATTGTTGGTGCACAATATTTTAAAAAAGCAAAATAATAATGGGCTATATCAAATGCCTAATAATGATAGTTGAATCGTGACTGCTGCAGTAATGATTACTGCAATATATTTGCAACATACTTGAGTCCTATTAGATGTTTATTTCAATACTTTTCTCTCAATCATTTATTACCATATTAGTCTTTTAACTTATTTTATTTTTTTAAATTGCAGACTGAAGAAGCAGAGAGCATTTTTTTTGCTATCATATTACATTTGACAGCAAAAAAAATGCTCTCTGCCTCTTCAGTCTGCAATTTCTATCCCCTGATTATCTTTAGGCTTAACAGCAAATGCTTGTGTTTAAAGACAGTGATCTAGATACTATTGAATAATCTCATCTTTCTCTACACAAGAAAAATCTGGCAACCACAGAGGTGGGAATTACATGAAGGTAATTTGCATAACATGAATGACGCACCCAAAAAAAAAAAAATCTAATTAAGCAGCTGCATAACCCGACTCGTAACTTGAATATCTTTCCCTGCTTTAGGGCTTTATTGACTTACTTTTTCAACTTATGTCAACTATTAAGCTGCCAAATGTATAAGCAGTTTGTATACTAGCTTACACAATGAGCAGACAGAGTAAATGTATAGCAAAGTGTCTGGTTTGTTTGTTTGTTTGTCACATAGCTGGATTTGCAAGCTCCTTTATTAAGCTTCATCAGAGCTCCCAGTCTCATGTGTACAACCCAGCCTGATTTTCACTAATCATCTCTCCTCCTTCAAAAACATGGTGGTTTAATTAGTGAGATCAGGTTTCGTGGTGCAAGAGCAGAGCAAATCCCCATACACACGACAACCTGTGATGCATAGGAAGTAGCCAAGGGACACAAGATAAACAAGGAGGTATGTGCAATTATAAGTGATGAATTGCTGCCGATGTGTGCGGTACCAAGCCACCTTTTGTGTGGAGTCACTAGCCTATTTGTTATCATGCATGTTTGGGCACCAGGTGTCAGATAGTCAATGTGATGTCAGACAGGAGGCCTCCCTGTCTGAACTGCAAATGTGTGTTTATCAGGAGGATGAAGCTGCGGACATGGTGCTGACTGACAGCTAAGGACGGCGAATAATGCGCACCCAGAGTGATGGATTGCAGTGTCATCTGGGGCAGATCCTGGTCTAAGTCGGGCTTGTCAGAAAAGACGCTGCATCATCTCATTCCGTTCATTGAAGAGAGTTAACTAGGATGAAATGATGTGTCTGTGTGAGCGAAAAGGGAAATTGAGAGCGAGAGAAATGATGGAATGCAATAGGAAATATCTCCACTAGCATGTTATTTGCCCAAATGGAGCGTGGTAGCACTGCTCCAGTTTTTTTAACCATTACCAATATTTCTTCACACCAAGAGAGAACCTGACAAGTCCCTGCAAAAAAATCTGCGCTGTGTTCATTGCAGTACGGTCTCAGAATAAAAGAGTACTAAACCATGGCTTGAAGGTACAAAGACGTGGTTGAGATGGTGCCCTCAAAGGTACCTTAGTTTCAAGGTACATACCTTCATTAAGGTACATAATAAGATATTTAACAGCACTGTTGTACACTTAGATTGTTTGTACCTTGGGGAACCAAAATGCTTTTGTACAGTACATGGTACATGATACAGTGCACTGCTATCATGTGCTCATTAACTCCTCCTCCTACCCCGTTTCCCTTTGGAGTAATCATCATCACCATCTTAACAGCCATTTCATTTCTTTCCCCTCAGCTACATGGAAATGCATAAGATAAGCCCTTAGAGGCCCGAGCAATTAAGGTAACGTAATTGTATACTTTTGTAGCAGAACTTGCCTAGAAGGTTATACAAATTAAAGCAATTCCCTTTCCAAAACAGAAGAAGGACAGGCAAGATCATACAGCAGGAAGAGTCACCACTTCACAGCTACAGGATCTTTACTTAGATCCTGAGCTCAGATTACTGTCATCCCATGTGCATGTAGGTTTCCTCCCACCTACAGGGTGTATTACTGCCTTTCACCCAGTGTTCCTCGGATCGGCTCAGGAGCCACCATAATTCTGACCAAGATAAAGCAGTTTCTGAAGATGCATAAATGAATGAACTGCAAAAAGGTAAATGAGGCTGTGCATAAATATTGCTTATATAGGAGCGATAAAATATTTAATTTGCTGGTTTGTGTAGCCATCTCAATCTACAATAAAGGCCTAAGTTTTTAGTTTTCTCAACCTCATTAGTAAGCTAGCTAATTATCATGATAGCTTACTTGTTACAGCTGTTTAAAAAATGAAAATACAAGTAAAAGTTTGTGCAGTTTATTATCTTTATTGTATGTTTATATTTAGTATTCAATTCAATTTTATTTAAATAGTGTTTTTAACAATGCACATGGTCACAAAGAAGCTTTATATAAATTACAATATAGATTTAGATTTCTAATTAGCAAGCCAAAGGCAACAGAAAAACTCCCTGAGACAACATGAGGAAGAAACCTTCAGTTTTTGATATTTGTGTGTTGTAGAAATATTCAAATTGAATAAGTTTAAAAGTGAGTTTAAATGAGGCATTTTCCAGAAAATGGTGGTGTTATAAAACATGTTATAAAATGGCCAGAAAATGGTGGAGAGTTTGATTAAATGTGGAAGATATCTGCAACGGGAAAAGCAATTTTTTTCACCACTTTATCCCAATACATTACACTAAATATAGCTTAACTTAGCTTACTGGTACCATGCCACTAACTACGGTTGTTTGGGAAAAGTAAATCACTTAAATTATCTGGAAAAACTGCAGACACCTTCAATGCATCACAGACTGCAATATGTGCTAAACAAAGTATGCTAGCTAGGTTAAAAACTAGCTGAAATGTTAGCTAGTTGACTGGCTAATTAGCAAGCAGAGATATTTCAAAAGAAACAGGTAATATCAAATATCAACCAAATCTGCTTCAACCATTGCTAGGGTGTCAGGCTTCCGATGTGAAGATCCACAGTTGTGAAGAACACAAGTCATTTCCTATTTGGTGTGTGATAAGAAAAGTACAAATATCTGTAGGAAACTCCAAGACTTGAGTTTGACACTCTTGAAATATACCTCTTGCCAAGGGCAAGAGCATTTTGATTTAAAAGTCCACTCCCATTGTGCTGGAAGTGGTTACTTGTGTGACATAACTGATTCACACCTCTGCATCATGAGTGGATATTGAACAAGGGCATAATAAAACGGTAAACTGTGTTTCTGAGGCTTGCTCTCTCTCTCTCTCTTTCTCTCTCTTTCTCTCTCTTTCTCTCTCTGATTGATTTATTTAGAACAAAATGGAGTGGCGCGTTCACTCGGGAATTAGATGTGGCTCGTAATATGCATGTGGCGTCCTTTCATGCTAAACCAGAAAAAGAGAAAAATCGATGCACCAGCAAGCAGGTTATATCCATTTATTCCCTGAGTAGATCTAACAAATTAAATTCAGCTTCTGTTTTCATTTAGAATAACCCTTTTATAGTAAAGTGGAGCAGGGGAGTCATGGTGGTTAGTCACAGTCCATTCACAGCAATTACGGTACAAGCTCTACATTTTGCTTTAAATGTCTGCAGTAAAAATATACACATTATGCGAAAGGCTGTTGTTTGACTCACCCACATCAGCTGCATTATCTGTTTATACACTTTTAGTAAAAATGGTGCTTCAAAGGTTATTTGCATAGTTAGGATTCTCCTAAAGGGGTTATACTCTCTCAAATGTAAACACTTTGTTATAGGGTTCTACATGGAAATGTAAAGAGTTCATCTTTTTTTTTTTTTGGAGACTGTAGAACTGATTATGTGAGTCAGGTGTATCAGTGTGTTGAATCATCTACAGCTCTTTTTCCTGCAGTGTGTCTTTACTGCAGCGCGCACACACACACACCTGCAGTAACGACATAGTCAGAGGACAAAAACAGAACAATTGTAACACATAGGAGCAACACAAGTGTTCAAAATCTCAGTGAGTTTCTGATGGAAATGTCTCAAAAACTCTAACAATGTTCTCCCTGCTACACAAAAATATCCAGTTTGGTCTGACCAGCTACAGAACACAGTCCAAGACTGTCAAACTGGTAGACCAAAGAATAAGAAACTTAATTACCAAGTTATCAAGCTACCAGGTTTTTAAGAACACACAACAGTAAGGCAATTAGAATTTCTTTTTTTTAATTAGAAAAGTAACAAGGGAGCTGGAAAATAATTTAGCAGCATAAAGGTCTACCAGTTTAGCCAGCTTGGCCTGTGTTTTACCACCTGGTCAGATTAAACAGGATTTTTCAGCAGGGCTGATTGTTTTATTGTGATGGTAAAACTAAACCTAGAATCTTAATCCTTCACCTCACAATGCATCTTTTAACACCACACAAATTGGCTAATCTCTAGGTCTCAGTTCCACAAGCCCCCGTAGACCTCAGCTCTGCAGTGGTGTGGTAATACACATAAAATAAAGGACAGTGATGTTTTTTTAAAAGGTCATCTGTACTGGATGGCACTCACTGAGATATTGAAAGAGCCGAGACAGAGCCGTGGCTGAACTCATCATTCACTTCCAAGAAACTCCAGTCTGACATTCACTATGACAGACATAATATGAAAATGGAGTGCGTGTGAATCTTATGAAAGTGGAATAGTGAGTCCCAGGAGGAATTGCAGTGCCTGAAAGGGATTTTAACAAGGGCTATGTTTGAAATTCAGCCCCCTTTTTACAGAAAATGAGGGACAGTTTCTGAAAGTAATCATTCAACAACTGCTTTCTCTTATTTCAGTTTCTTTTCTTCTCCTTTTGATACTTTGAATTTTTTTAATATTGCTTTTAACAACAGAAAAGAGCAAAGCACTCAACTGTACTATTTTAAGTGATAAGCCCCTAAACTGCACTTGATGGATGTAAAGTTAACCTCTTATCTTGTGGATTCTGACTATTTAATTCCTAGAAAGCCAACACTGGACACCAATACCAAGAGCTGGCTTTTAAAATGTCCAGAATGATCAGTACATGGATCTAATTTCTGTAGCATCTAGTATCAAGTATCAACTTGATATTACTAAGTATCATGATATACAACTGTATATACACTACATTTCTTTAATTAATATACAAATATTTGAATGGTCGGCAAGTCCTTAGCCATTTGGAATTAAAGATGAGACATTATTAGTTTGATTTGCAAGGCATTCTGGGATGAATTAACTAAATCCATATTGATATATTCAATTCAGGTCAATTCATTTCCAGTTTTATTTGTATAGTGCTTTTAACAATAGACATTGTCACAAAGCAGATTTATAGAAATCCGGATTTAGATTCCTACTGAGAAAGCCAGAGGTGAAATTGGCGAGGAAAAAGTCCTGAGAGGAAGAAACCAGACTCAAAATCGAGCCAATCATCTCATATATATGATTAGGACAGTATAGAGGTGAGATTATCCACTACAGGTTTGTCTACTCCATTTTGAGGCACTTTTTACAGTGTGGGATGCATTGCAAGCAGGTCCATGTTCCAGCGTAATTGGATAAATTGCTTCATTTCTACAATTTAGAAAATGGCTAAATCCCCAGGAAGGTTATTATATTCAGAATAAGGGCTGCATTTGTACAACTATATATAGGAATTTCTTCAAATTGTATATGAGGGTGAAGAAAATCTGAGCTCTCTGGCTCTCTGTGATTGGTTTCGCCCCATGGTGGTTTGGTTTAGTTAATTTCCCTCAATTATTCTCCCTCAGGCATAATCAGAGAGATTTGATAAATCATAGACTTTTTAATATACACTTAGATCACGCATCATTGAAATCTGTAGCTGAACAATAGGAAACATGAACTGTGCTGAACATGAACTGTACGAAATAACCTCTCTTTATAAACTGATTTTTTTTTTTCAGATGCTAAAATAGATCGTTTTTATCCTGACACAGTAAAAGCCTTAATGAAGTCCAAATTAACTGCATGATGGTGATTTAATGTCCATCTTAGTGTCATGGGGAGCTAATCATTTTATGATGTTAATAGGGGTTTTCCAGTGGTGCAGTCTGGTGCTTTGTGGTGAACTTCATAATGCTTTCCTATTTTATTGCTCTGATTAATATTATAAATTAAAAGAAGTATAAAATTTTTATACTTCCAGTGCATATATCCACTTTAAGAGTGTATATACACACACACACATATATACATATATATATATATATATAATATATACATATACATACATATACATATACATATATATATACACACATATATATATACATATATATACATACATACATATACACATATATACATATACACATATACACACACACACATATACACACACACACATATACACACACACACATACATATATATATATATATATATATATATATATATATATATATATATATATATATATATATATATACACACACATATATACACATATATACATACATTTGGGGAGAAGATGGACATTTCAACAAGAAAATTACCCCAAACCTACAGCCATAATAACACAAGAAAGCCTTGCATAGCCTAGCCATGGCCTAACTCCTGAATTTAAAATTTATGGATTTTGAAATTGTGAATCCATCAGAGAGACTTTTGTAACTTTGGGAAATTGAAGATGACCTGCCAAGAGGAATGGGCCAATGCTGCAAAAAAGCAAATTACTTCTTACCATCAATGTCTCAAAGCTGTAATCGCCAATGACAAAGTACTAATGTTGGTAATTTATGGTGTCCAAATACTTATAATTTTGTTTTTTTAAACATATCTTTGTCACTAAATACATACAAATTTGTTTAGATTTATAATTACAAAGTCAAAAGCCATTATGTGTGAAGTGTGTAAATGTGAAGTGGGTATATGTACTGCAAGAATTAAACAGCAAAAGTGTCCAAATACTTATTTCCCCCCACTGTATACAAAATACCATGATGAGAAGAATAAGCAGAAGGGGACATGGCACTCCCTGGTAGATGAGTAGAAAGTTGCAGATGTGGATTAGTGTCAGCTATGGATGACGGCCAAAGAGGAATTCACAAGTTACTAGATTACTAGTTTCTTGGACATTTTAATAGAAATAGAGTTTAAATTTACACATTTAAAAGGTACTTTAAGTGAATTTAAAGAAAAGACTGTCTTGATTGACATGTACATTCATCTTCAACATTACACATACAGGCCTAGACTCAGTTGCATATATATATATATATATATATATATATATATATATATATATATATATATATATATATATATATATATATATATATATATATATATATATATATATATAATTAGTATACTGTATATACTATATACAACTACCATAGGAACACCACTGATCAAAATGAACACCTCCTACCATGAACACTGCATCTGCAAGGCCACCAGCATTGTGGCTGACACCCCCCACCACCTCCACCCCTCTCATAGACTCTTTGCCCTCCTGCCATCTGGCAGAATTTACCAGAGCATCTGTGCCACCACCACCAGACTCCAAAACAGCTTCTCCCCTGAGGCACTTAGACTACTGAACACACTTCTTCCCCTGGACTAGTCACCTGGAGTGGTCAAGACCCTTCCCAACACCCACCTTCATATGACCGTCACTGTACTTCTGCACTTTATAACAATATCTCATGGACTGTATTATGCCATCAGATACAATGCACTCATCTCACACTGTTGTATATTTGCATTACCCTATAGTATGTAGTACTACTTAACATACTACTGTATTGTGTGTAACACAAAGGTCCAGGAGTAAACATTTTACAGACATTTTGTTGTATACGAGTTATAATGTGCAATGATGTACACCATTTAATGACATTTGATGTATACAAGTTATATGGAGACATGACAATAAAATCTCATTGAGTTGACTTGAATTAGTGTATCATTCTCACCACAGTAGTGACACTGACATCATAATGGTGTCATCATAATAGTGTGTTGTGCTGGCAGTGATATTAGATGGGAGTGCTAAAATCTAATATTTGTCAATAGCTTGACAATGAAGCTGTTAGGGATGAGCAATGTATTACATTAAAGTTTGCAATGATGGTGTAAAAGGAATGATGTGGGGCAAACTAACACACACACACACACACACACACACACACAGCTGCATTCCAGACATCCATAATACTCTCCCAGCTTCATGCTGTGCTTCCTAGAATTACCAGAAAAGCTGTGACCCTTTCACCTTGGTCATGTGCATTAAACCCACAACTGTATTTTACGTGCACCTTCTTGATCACTGCTGATGATGTCTCGCAAAGTGGGCCCTAATGCATACAAAATATTTCACTCTGTAATCAACTGATAAGACGGTCACTGACAGTCTTCTCTTCACTGTCTCTATTTTACAGTTCTGGGCAAGAAAAAATAAAAAATAAATCAGCCCCAGCTTTGCTTATTTGCACCACTCTGTATTTTTATTACAACCATTGGTGGTGCTATTGCACTTGGTTCCACAATAGTCCAAAAATAATCTTCCTTAGGATATTTATTAACAACGCATAATCTGTAAATACCAAAAAACTTACATTGGTTTATTTTTATTCTTGGAAACAACAGTGCAGCTTAGCCCTGCTAGCCCATTTATACCAGCTGCCCCTGTGCACTGCTGAGTGTATTGTGCACAGCAGTGTTTCTGGGGATTTTAACACTCCATGTCTCTGCTGGGTTGAGACACCAAAATCTCCAGCCATCAGCAGTCCTATGGACAGAAACGGTCACGGATGAAGGGCTAGAGGAGAAACAACACTGACTTTGTATACAGTAAGTACCATACAGTAAAATACCATGATATTTTAACTTTTTAAAGTACACTTCTGTGGATTATTTCCATCTCATCACATCCCACAGTTTTAGTTGTTCACCGAGTGAAACAATTGAATGTTTGCATCCCACACAGAGATGAGAAGCATGTGATACGGACCCAAAATCAACACTGTTTAACAAGTGCTGATTCTGATTAAACATTTGCATGGGTTCCTCTGTTTATCTTGTCATGAAAGATTTATTTGAAATGTTTAATAATGTTCACAGTGCATTCTCATATTTGCACAGTGCATCATGGTACTGCACAGAGATGATTATAGAGAGAGAAGAGATAAGAACGTGTACGACAGAGGCAGAAAAAGAAGAGATAGAGAAAGAGAAGGCCATAAGTGTTTGCATATTAAATGTTGGCAGTAGTAGGAGAGTCAATCCAGAGTCAAGGTCAGTTATTCTCATACATGTCCTCTGAGAGTTATATCACATCTGTCCACTCTGCTGCCCATCTGTAATTAATCTCAATAGCCAGTCCTTTATTTCATTCTCATTTACTGGTCACTGAGAGTCACCACTAGTGACTAACTACAAAGTTAACCCTCCTGTTATCTGTAATGGAAAACATAAATTCCTGAATAACATTCTATAAAAATCCCAGTCAGCTACACCAAATACTTACCAGTAATTGCAGTCAGAATCTTCCTCCTGGCCCTGAATGTAGATATGCCCACTTCCTCCTCTCCTCTAACTGAAAGAGGCAGAGAAAGCTAGAGAGAAGCTCTAGAGAAATTATTACACATCTTTCTTAAGTAATACTAAGTGTAGCACCAACACCTTTCAGTTATGATGGCAGCCTCTGAGGGACTAACCTAATCTCTGAGCATACAAAGAACCAGTATATAAATAACTCCTGGAAAAGCTTTTATTTGTTCACCTAAAAGTATAGTCTGCTGTTTTAGTAGTTACAGTCTTTAAAAGGGGCTAGGATAGGGGCCTTTTAGCAATGTTGTAGTAAGAAAACTTGTAGGATTCTGCAAAGAAAGATGAGGTTTGGTTTGTCTAAGAGTTGTTTTCAATCTGAATCCCCAATTAAAAAAAGTCCTAACAGCCTTTTGGATATATGACTTACATATTGAAATACTTATGTACTTGCACCAGATGCACGTTCATCATTCATTTATCTTCAGTAGCCACTTTATGCTGGGCAGGCCCACAGTGGATCCAGAGCCTTTCCCAGGGACACTGGGTGAGAGGTGGGAATACACCCTGGATGGGGCACCAATTTATCACAGGGCATACGCATTCACATACTCATTCACAATTAGGGGCAATTAGTTGTCTCTGATTCACCTACTGGCATTTTTTGAGGGGTGGGAGGAAAGTGGAGGTGGGAGGAAAACTCCACACAGAAATGGGCTTAATGCAAGAGTTTATCCAGCAATTGCACCCACTGGATGAACCAGAGCTGCAGCCTTTCACAGCTGTAATGAACTGACTTGCCCTCTGTAGCCCCTACATGTACCAGATTGACTGCAGTATGAAGTGTCAGGAGGAAATCACTCCAGACAGACTGAATATGAGGTGAATATGAAAGCTTTTGAGATTCAGAAATTCAGGCTGTGTATGCTGAAGGTCAGAGACTGACGCAGACATAGTTTAAACTCATGACTATGACTATGTGAAAGTCTGAGAGGGGGATCTGGGAAGATACGTGCAAGCGTACAATGAGAGGAAGAGGATCCTTGAATGATTCAGGAAGCCAGAGATAGACAGGAGTCATGACATTGGGTTTTACATTGGAATTTTATTCGGAGTCTTTAGCTCAAGTGGAACTAATTGATGGCACAGATGGACTGGTGTTCTGGGAACGTAAACAAATTGATCCAAAGCCTTCTGTTTCGACTCCAGATTGATCAGAGGCTCGACCATATTTCAAAACATATTTCCATTTTAAAAACTAAAAACATAAGACTGATTTCAAATCCCGACCATAGCATTTGTGTAATGAAGCCCTGTAATGTCCAAAGATGTGTTCAAAGATGTCTTTAATTTAGCCTTGTGCAGTATATCCAGCTTCGTTTTGCTTGTGTCGCATCATAACAAGGTTGTGCTTATTACCTCAAACTTAGATCTTTGATGTTCTTTCATTGGCTTATCCACTGATTGGTATACCAATCTATTAACCAATATACTGGCAGCACAGACTAAGCTTTGACTAAACCTTCAATCTGAAATCTGTTGAACTGCAATCTGTAGGCCATTTACTCTCTTCCCAGCTTAAGCTTTCCCCTGGGTGACCCTTGTATTATCACTTTTTCAAGCTTGTTGAGAAGAGCATAGCATAGAAAGACATGTTTGTGTAACAGCCCCACTTACATCAGCTAGATCCTTCAAAGAGAGAAAGCAAAGCTGAGGCCACACTCCTCACACCGGAGTGTATTACATGCATGAAACAAGAACGCCAGTGAGAACAGAAAGCATGGAAGAGAGCAATAGTTTGCTGATGAGGAGCAGGAGAAGGCAGTGGAGGACGATGAGGAGGAGTAATTATACGGCTCATGTAGATCCTCAGCTCTTTGAGAGCTCCATGGCTATAGTAAGAGAGAGAAAAACATGCACATCGCATGTTCATCCCATTATTTTCTTGATGCGTGAAGCAGAATTTATTCATTGAGTGTTGATTTTTTTTTAAGCACTAATAGATTTTAGGCTAATGACCTAAATCTGTCAACAATAAAAACAGAAACACACAATTTCAAATGCTCTTCCAATGTAATTCAGCACAGGGCTCAATAGCCTCATTAGAATTATTCACTTGAATGTTAATAGACTGTGCTGCCGATATATTTAGTGTCAAGTATACTGAGAAAACCTCTGTCTCTCCGTCTTTCTGTCTTTCTCTCATAGCTGGTAATTGGAGTTCAGAGCTACACAGCGGCTTTGCTGCCCTGCATGACAATAACATTCATTTGTTATTAGCGCTGTGTGTACTACAGAAAGAGGAGTGTAGTATGTACATTAGTACTGCAAATCCTCTCAGCAGGCAAGGACACAGGATTTATGAGTAATGAAGAGAAGTATGAGCTGATGGATTGTTTCTGAGAAAGGGTCTGTACTTTGTAGATTGTTTTAAATTAGTGTGTGTGTGCACCTGGTAATTATTGAGGTAGGATATGTAGCAGCAGAGGTTCACACTGCGTCGCTCCTTAACAGTCTCAGCAGGCATCCACTTGGAGAAACTCAGTCCACTCCATGTGTCAGTGGGGGTCCGAACTCCCGTCACTACCGGCTTTTTCTGCATGGCTGCCACACACACACACACACACACACACACACACACACACACACACACACACACACACACACACACACACACACACACAGTGAAATAAAAGGCAAAACAAACAAAAAAAAAGACAGATGTACAGTAACATTGAGCAGCATTTTGAATTGTTGTGTGTGTCTGTATGCGCGCGCGTGTGTGTGTGTGTTTTGCAGCATTTTGAGCTCCTGCTGTCTGAATTCATTATTAAACACCCCAAACCTAATTAAACACCTCAATAAAAAAGGAAATGTGCTGCTCGCTCTCTCTCTCTCTCACGTATATGAGTTTCTGAATCTTTGTGGTCTCGTGTGTGTGCGCGTGTGGCAGATGGTTCACATCGACTCTGTAACTTGCAATTCCATTAATCTCTTCTCTGAGAGCATCAGCACATTTGGCACACAAGTATTTAGACTTCTTTGAAAGTATATTGTGTGACTGTGTGTGTGTGTGTGTGTGTGTGTGTGTGTGTGTGTGTGCGTGCGTGCGCGCGCATATATTTGTGCAGTATTTTAGTAATTCACATTATAGCATATGGCTGTATGTGAAAGTCCTTCTGTGTATGTGTATTTAGCACTCTTATGACTCTGGTACAGTGTAATACAGAAATACTTGTTCTGTTTGCTTTGCTCATTCACCTGCTGTGATGTTTAAATGGCTCCCTTATATCACCACACCACCATGTAGTGAGCATTTGTGTTTTGTGGCCTAGTCACCACGAGGAATACCAACTATATTCAGCTCTGATCTCTGAATCAGACAACATCGATTTCTAGATACTAGAGAACTGAAAGTTTGCAAAAAAACTGAACTGTTATATTTTATAACTAATGGGTAATGTAACACTCAAATAGCTCTGTCTCAGTTTGCAACACTTTTCCTTTAAATTTACTATTTCCTTCATTCATCTTCGGTAAGCGCTTTTCTCATGGTCAGGATCATGGTGGAGCCTATTCTGGGAACCATCGCAGGGCACCATTCACACCTAGATGCAATTTAGCATAGACAATCCACCTACCAGCATGTTTTGGGGAGATGGGAGGAAACCAGAGGAACCAGATATGGACAGAAACTCCACACAGGCAGTAACCCAAGCTCAGGATCATACCAGGGACCCTGGAGCAGTGAGATGGCAATGCTGCCCACTGCACCACCATGATCTGCTCTTTACTAGCTTAATGATCTGGTGCTTTTTTCTCAGTCTGTCCATATATGAAGATTACTCACACCTGTCCCATACTATTAGTCTCACGATGGTACATTACTCAATGTATTTACTTTCATTTGTTTCGTTCTTTTCATAGCAAATTCATGCATGTTTCTTGTTGTCGTGTTGAGAATTTCCAGTTACTAGTTCCTTGCTCTCAGTGCCTAGACATGTAGAATATGATTTTGAACTTTACTTGACTGGGTTTTGTCCTTGAATATGAATGTGTCCAAGTCAAGACTGTTGGATAAACTCCAATAAAGCTTTCAACTGCATCCAACTGCCTATGGCTGACTGTCTAACTAACTTTGCCAGACAAGGATGTTGCATGCATTTGCAGAAAGTTGCATAATCTCAGCATGAGAAAGACTTGATGATGGAAACATCAAACAACAAGATAAGAAATATGTCTCATATTGGAAGGTCTGAAATCTCTTATTTGCTTTACCTTTGGATCATTTGATCAAGAACGTTGGCCCTTTTATGAGGTGGGGAAATGAGCTGCATCAGTCAGACAAATGGGCAACAAAACCTTCAACAGCCCTCAAGAACCACAGAAGTACAAACTCCAGGGGGTTTACTTACAATAGGACATAGAACTTGAGTTCTTTACGTTGTTTCCTGAATCAAACAGAGCTCTCGGGAAGGGCTTCTGAGTGGGTGCATATTGTAATTTTGGAGAAGACCCCTGACGTCCAGACCACAATAAAGACAAACAATAAATACCTCAGAGTGAAATAGTAAAGATTATATTAATAAATATTATATTAATAATTTTAACAGACCATATTGCTTCACATCATTCTGCAAGATTGACCAATTTGTAATTTTGATTTAAGATTCAGAATTAAATAAATCACATATTAAGTATCATGTCAAAACATGTTTGGTTTGGAGTAATGTTAACTAAACTGTAAATATCTATGATTATTATAATTATATTTAAGGCTATGTGAATGCAGAATGCAAAATGGCGAGAAGCTACACGATACACTGAACCATGCTTTGACACTTGAATGAAATACATAACCTATGCTGCAAAAGATATTTGTATATGTATGACCAATGTATGACCAATCATATGCTTTGCAACATTTTGGAAGTGACTTCAGTCACAGTTGAAGGCCAAGAAGAAAAATATGCTGAACAGCTGATTGTGCTGATGCTTTGCCCTCCATTGCTTCAAGATACTGATAAACTTAAAAAGTGTTTGAACTTTGAGTACAAAGTTTGGTACCTTTTCTACCATCAGCATTTATGAATATGATATTTACCTAAAATAATAATTGTACCAGGGAACGTCAAGACTTTGTATGTTCGTGCAAACGGAAATGTTAATGGTAATATGCAATCTGCATTTTTATTTGAATTATGTCACAATTTATGCGTCCACAAATAGAAAATGCAATTGCAAATGTAATTTGCAATTACTTTTAAAATTTGTCCAGAAAATACTTCCATACAAGATAGTCTGTTGAAACAATACTTATTTGTGTGTCATCAGAACTCAATAAAATAATTACAAACCAAAAACCTAGCAATATCGTAGAACTCAGAAGCCAATATAAACAAAATTCCCTCTAACTATAAAGTGAAGTAACTAGTCTAACCAAAAAAAAGAAACAAAAAAAAAAAATACAATTTCTTCCCTCACTCCATTGCTAACCCAAAACCAAGAGAAAACTGATTAAATGTAAATGGCACCAATGTCTTACTAAGCACTATTTACAAAAAGGTGGTTACTGGTGTGTTATGTACAAGATATATACAAACGAAAGAACCGAATCCAAAGATGCAAAGCTCAATCAAGTTTAACAACAGGCAGAGGGTCATACACAGAAGAAATCCACACACGTAAGGGGATGTAGACTGACAAGTTTTAAATACTACTACATCCAGAAAAGTCCACTGAACCAATCCTAAAGCACAAAGTGGAAGCAAGGCGTGTAAGAGTTGTGATCTTCCAATTACAAACCAGAAGCAGGAACGTGACATTGGGCCGGAAGGAGGACAGAATGACGAAATATAGCCATCCCACCATTGACACATGAATAGCACATAGAATAGACAGAAATACAATCGAGCTATTGGCTAAAGGTCCTCTGAATTAGTTTTTAAGAGTGTTAATGGTCCTACTTTACCTGCCTTAGGTAGAGTTTCTTGTGATGTTCCCTTGATGGATTCAGCTTCACCATCCAAAGGCCCTGCAGTCTCAGCCTCGTTTACCAAAAGCCTGGGTGATCTCTGCACATTCCCCTGTATTGGACTGCATCTTCTTATTATGTTATGTATATACTCTGTCTTAGGCACTGATTTTGCTAATGTCCCTGGGTCTGTCTCAGTCTATGCTACTGGGTCAGAACCTAACTCTTATCAAGTATCTACCCTAGCCTCATAATTGCTCAGAAAATGGCCATTTTGAATATCCTGAGGGATTTATCTAACCAATTTGAATAACTAGGTTTTTCACAGATGGCCAAATTTCCAGGCCTGATGTAGCCACATTAAATTCCAATTAGACATTTAGTGACAATAAGTGCTTCACATTATTCACACCTTTTCTAGTTTAGCATCTGTCTCTCTCAGTCCCATTTGCCCTCCTGAGGAACTAGTCATCACAGGCTTAAAATATCTGTGCATAATTTCAAACTACCTTACATTTCAATCGTTGCAGTTCCCATGCTGTAACAATATAGAAGTCTGGAAGTGACTCGGCTCACGATCTTCATGATTAATATCATTGTCCTTTTTTACCTGCGACATGTGAGCTACCTCGATCCCTAATCCCTAGCCTAAGAGCCAGTGTTAGATATTGAATCACTGTGCCATTACTCAGATATTATTCCTAGGTGCTCAGCTTCCTTTTCACTTATAAATTGGAGAGTTATTTTGGGATACTTTAATCCAGTGGCAACAAGATGTAGTGACAATGTTGACTCTTCTTTGTAAATCTGAAACCCGATTTTATTCAGATGTACTGCAAATCTGAAACTCGATGATGTCTCTGTCTTATATCATTCCCATCTGTACACACACTCAACTTTAGGAGGGTCCCCTGCACAGGAAGGTATTTCCTGTCTATCCATGACTACTTTTTATATTTCAGACTACTTGTTTGGGACATGTACTGCATATAACCCATCTCTGAATACAAGGAACTTCCCTTGCAAAAACATATTAATGAGACTTTTGGACATATGTTGTCCTAAGTACTGAATGCAGCACTAAGCCTTTACTCTTCTACACCTGTATACTGTAATGATTTATAATCCCAATATCTGATGTCATGCAAAATAGGATGGGTTCCCTTTTGAGTCTGGTTCTTCTCAAGGTTTTTTTCTCATGTCATCTCAGGGAGTTTTTCCTTGCCACTCTTCAGATCTACTGTATATCCATATTCCTGTACAGAGACTTTGTGACAATGTCTATTGTTATAGTGCTATAGAAATAAAGCTGAAATGAACTGAACATGAGGGTTATTATACTTTATACAACAGTTAGTGCTGGTCCACTAATTCAATTGGTCAAGCGGTGTTCCAAGAGTGCTTATATGTGATATAAACCGCACCAGGACATTTCACTGTGTGTATCACTCTCTCGTCTGTGCTCACCACATAAAAATCCACTTCTGGTTACTACAGGAGTGTTAGTGACATCAGCAGCAGACGTGGCAAACGATACTTTTCAGGAATATAAATTTTGACTTAAAACATGAAAGCTTGTTAGATGCAGATGAAAAGGAAGAAAGGATGCCAATTTTACTGGAAGCACCTTTAACGGGAACATACAAATCAATGCGAGTTAGCTAGCCAGCTAGCCAACATGCTATAAAGTGAGTGTGGCTTCTTCAGGATCTATTTCAGCTAGCAGAGGAAAAATAAACAGAACATTTAGCCATATTGTGTCCAAAATGTCACTTACCTTGTAAATTTCTTGTTTATAGAACTGCTATATAAAAGCAATATCAAACTCATAATCATGTGGTTATAGTGAACATCGGCACGGCTGCGATTTGGCCCTGCCAATATTGAGTATACCCGCATGACAGTGAGTGCGATATTGCTTTTTGCTTGTGTGATATTGCTTAAATGAAGTATGTTTTCATTCAAACAGCCACGGCCTATTCCCAGTGTCTCTTTTCACCCATCCAGAAGAAGAATATATACTGGCAGACACATTCTCCAATTTATGTTAAGTTTGGCAGTAGATCAGAGATTACGGACCTCACAACAGTGTCAGAGAAGAACATTAAATGTTATAATGCACCTCTCTACTGATATGCAGTGTTTTTATTTAGTTTTGTTCCTTAGGGAAACATGAAGATCAGAGTGCAGAACTGACCATATACAATATACATGACTATATAAACCATATTTTTGACTCTTTAAATCTAAACTAATATCTTAACGCCTACACAAACTGACACAAACTGACACAAACACACACACACACAGTTAGAAGCGGATGGCCTTTCTATTAAATGCCACTAAAGCTGTGAGGTGAGTGAGCCTCTCAGCTGAGAGTCGCTGTTAACACGTCTCAGTGTATTACTCACACCGCTGTGTGTGTGATTGTGTGTGTCAGTGAGAGAGAGGCACTTGGCGTATGAGAAAATGATTCTAAACAGGAGCATGTATGCGTGCGTGTGTGTGTGTGTGTGTGTGTGTGTGTGTGTGTGTGTGTATGTGTGTGTGTGTGTGTGTGTGTGCACGTGCAATTTGAACAGCAGAGATGGTGGAGAAAAAAGGTATCAGATACGTAATCCATCTACAAGCCTCAAATATCAGCATCACAGCCGCGAGAATCCGTCCTGTAGCTGTGATGCAATCAGTCTACAGCATCAAATCTCATCCTGAGCCATTGCTAAAGGATATTCACCCTCTATTTTTCTATTCATTCTTCTTTTTCTCTCTTCTCTTTTGGATTTCACTAGGACATTTATATAATAAATCATTTATTTTCTCATGCCTCAACAACTACATTCCAAAACTAAAAAAACAAACAACAACAACAAAAACCCACCAGTTTAACAACCAGTTATTTTTTTTTATACCACATCACTCTTGAAATCTTGACTGGTCAGCAGGTGTTAATTAATTTTCTATAATAGCAGCTCTGTCAGTGGTGCCGGCTGCAAGACAAATCACAGCTTTACTGTATATTAATGTGCTCATTCTAATATGTTATTGTTTCTATAGCAACGGCTCATTTGCATGGTGGAAATGGCCTTGTATGGTGGACATAATCAAAGACTAATAAAACATATTGAAAAATGTGTTATTTAACAAAAGAAATATATAATCACTGATACCGTGAGGTTTTCTGTAAGGAGACTTTTGTTTAAGGAAGGAGTCTCCAGTGTCAGCACTTTTCCTTTACATTTTCCAAAATATATGCTTTGTGCTTTGTGTTTCTCAGTAACATATTCTTGCATAGATACTCTTGCATAGATGTTCCATAACATTAAATGTAAATATAGACAGATATAAATGTGTAATATGTTGTTCTTTAGTACATAAAAATGTAACATGTTGGGAAATTGCTGTGGTATAAGAGAAATGAAACACTTTAAGAAAAGTGTTTGTAGGAAAATAATCAACGCTGGGGTACATTAGGCCGTATCACACCACTTTGTCGTGCTTTGTTCCTTACTTAAGTCATTCTTCAAGTCATTTTTTAATTCACCAAACCAAACAACATTGCTGAATATTTGATACACAGCCTTAATCAAATGTTTTGATGTAATTCTATTATAATGAGTATAAGCACAATTAAAAGGCTTGTAAGACTGCTTTAGGATATTTGCTGCAGAAGCAAGCATTTAGCAGTGAGGAGGCTATTGGTGTCAAAAAATGACAGTAAATCAGTGGCAATTTTTTTTTTTTTTTTGGCAAATCCAAAACCTAGTAAACAGGCAATCTCATTCAGAGAGACATTTCAGATAGATTATTGTATGGCGACATGAACAAACATGGTTAAAATTTCATCACAAGATTCACAGTACCATACGATGTCTCATCTTTTTTTCCTTACAGTTCCTCACTGTTTCGCTGCTGAAATTTGATCAACCATCTCTAGTCTGTGAGAGATGATTTAGGGGAATCCAAAGGAAATAAGACAGGAAGAGAATGGAAACAAAAATAAGACAAGAAAAGGGTCAGTTATGAGAGAAACAGATTATGTGACAAATATATTATATAAGTGTCATATATAATATAGTGTATATAAAGTAACAGTATGTGTATAGTTGAAGACTAATGAAAAATGCATTATTCGTTAACTACTATGAATTACTGAACTACAGTTAAAAAAATAAAAAAAGAAAGAAATATACATAAAACGTACAGTCTTGAGAGTGCTGGGGGGAAAATCAAAAAATATTAATAAAAAAAGTCAAATATTAAGAAGTGTACAAAAACAAAAGCCTATATCTCTGTATTTAAGGACTGTATTTAATAATTGGCCAGTATGTGTGTGTATGCGTGTGCGCGTGTGCGCGTGTGTGTGTTTCCCTGTGATGGACTAGCATCCCATCTAGGGTGTATTCATGTCTTGCACCTAGTGTTCCCAAGACAGGCTCCAGTGCAACCGCAACAATGACCAGGAAAAAGCAGTAACTGAAGATGAATAAATCAGTGAATAATTGGCCAATCTGGACTTATCAATTGGCCAGGAGACCCTATGCATCTTAAAGGCAGGTGAACTTGGAGGGTAAACCTGTTAAGCATACAGATCAGAAGACTCATAGGCAGCGTTAGTATTAACTGTAACACAAATCTACGATGTGCTTCAAGTGCATAGTTACAGGCCTTTTCCAGTTAGATCTAGATTCTTTCCAATGGAATGCCAAACATTTCTCAATTCACACCGACTTATTTTTAAAGTATTTAGCCCCTTGGCTGAAGTTTTGCAAAAGAATTATATTTAAATGTATGGTTAATACGACAGCATTGATCGAAGTCTAGGAGAGCAAAAAGACTGCTGCAGATTCTGATACTCCCAGATCTCCGAGTCCCAAGTGTGAGGGAGGAAATCAACTATATACAGTTGATATAAAAAGTCTACACACCCCTATTAAAATAGGTTTTTCTGATGTAAAAAAAATGAAACCAAGATAAAATCATGTCAGATGTTTTTCACCTTTAAAGTGATATACTGTAGCAATCAACAAATTTCAAGTGAAAAACAAACAGAAGTGTTTTAGGGGGGAAAAAAGAACAAGAAAATGTACAATAACTTGGTTCCATAACTGTGCACATGCCTCAACTAATACTTTGTTAAAGCACCTTTTGCTTGTAATACAGCTCTCAGTCTTTTGGGTAAGAGTCTACTTGGCAATTTTATTCTACTCTTTCTTTGAAAAATTTTTCAGATCTATCAAATTGAGAGGGGATCTCATGTGCACAGCCCTCTTCAAGTCATTCCACAGGTCTTTTAAACAATTTAGATCTGGGCTCTGACTGAGCCATTCCGAAACATTGATCTTCTGAAGCCATTTCTTTGAATTTGATTTGTTTCGGGTCGTTATCGTGGTGGAAGGTGAAAAGTTTTCCTTCATCTTCAGGTAACAGAGGCCTGCATGTTTTGTGCCAAAAAAAGATTGGTATTTGGAGCTGTCCATGATTCCCTCTATCTTGCTTACAGCCCCAATCCCAGCTGAAGAGAAGCAGCCACATAGCTGGATGCTACCACCACCATGCTTCACCATGGGTATGGTGTTCTTTTTTTTTTTTTTTTTTTTTAAATGAGAAAGGGCTTCCATCTAGCCACCCTACCCCATAGCCCAGACATAGTGAAGAATATAAGCGATTGTTGTGACATGCAGGGAGTAACCAGTACTTGCCAGATATTCCTGCAGCTCCTTTCATGTTGCTGTAGGTCTCCTGGCAGCCTCCCTGTCCTATTATTGGTAATGTCACTGTGGTGTCCCATTTTTTTTCTACTTCTTGATGATGGGCTTCACTGTGTTCCATGGTACGTTTAAGGATTTGGAAATTCTTTTGTACCCCTCTCCTGATCAATACCTTTTCACAAAGATCCCATACTTTATAAGCTTTTAGCAGGCCATGGCTTCAGCATTCAGATGAAATCAATGTTGCTTGCTTTGTCACATTAAAAGGTGGGAAATGATCTGATGTGGTTTATCTTTAGCTTCATTTTTTATATCACAAAAACCTGCAAATTTAACAAGGGTGCGTAGAGTGAGCGTAAAGAGTGAGAGAGGCATAAATAGATGATGGTGATGGTGCAATTGGCAATACTGGCATTCTCACACCTGACTATACTCTTAACCTGGTGACTTTGGATTCAATCAAAATATTATTAAAGTATTTGAACTTTAACTTGAATACCATTTCCACATACTCTGTGGAAATGAAAAAAAAAAAACACATCCTGTTCAGTCCTGTTCACACAAACACATGGTCTCACATAACACACTTGAATCAAAATGTATATGCCACATTGACTCAAACTGAACCACATCATTTAAGGGGAAAGAAAACTACATAAGGACGTAATAGAAATGGTCTTATCTAAGATGTACAATTGCATTTATGTTTGCTTATAGACAAACGTACACACATGCACTCACACATGAACAAAAGCATTAGTCAAGCACAGAATTCACAGAATTTAAAATAAAACCTTTGGAAAAAAACAAGACAGACTCCACTGGTCTCAAAAAAGTATGAGAACTGTGTTGTGAATGAATAAATCTGTCTGGCCCTATATCCATTGTTAATCATGGCCTGCAGTCCACATTTATTACATGTTATCACACTTGCAGCTACTCCAGAGACCAGCTATAGAAAGACACAGCCTAACTGATTATACTGCTGGTGAATTAAAATGATGAAATTTGAATTACTATGATTGTGACAGTGTGTAGAGAGGATTATCTCTACAGTAAGAGAAAACTGGGAATTAGAGAATTATTCACTGCTTCCTTAGTTTCAACACCTGATAATCTAACATAGATACTCAAGACATTTGCTGTAATTACAGGCTGAACTGTCACAAACCATCAGTGTCCACCACTGATTGCACTCAGCAGACAGGTGTCCCTTTGAGCTGCAGTTAACACAAACACTGATTCCAATCACAATGACAAGCATCACTCTGCCTCGAGTGCTGCTTTTCGTTTTGCCAGCAATTACGAGCGGAGCAGAATTAAACTGCTATTTCTCTGATTGTGGACCCATCATCACTAAAATGAAGCTTTGGCCTGTGCCAAAATGCCAAATCAATTTAATGCATGTGAGCCCAGAATCTATTTTTTCCACTCATCCGCATTTTCAATGTGACTCATTAACATGCCAGTCAAATTATATATTAATTCAATTATATTACATTATATTGAATCTAAGAGCCTGCACTACTTATTAGCATTAAAAGGGTTTCCAGTTTCTTACCTGAATGGAATGAGTAAAGGCAAGGCATAAAGCATGCTCTGTCACTGGGTCAAAGCATATCTGAATGCTTTGTACACTTTTCTGGCCTCAAGATTCAGAAACTTTAATTGGTTCTATGCATGCATGTGTGTGTATGAACTTCCCTACTCTGGTTTGAGGCAGTGTTGAGAAAATAGGATAATTTCATGGAAGGGCTATGATAAAAGGTCCATAATTGGTTGTTTGCAGTGTTAGTCAAATGGCCTTTACCTGTGCTTCTTGCCCACATTTTGTGTCCAAAAAATAAAGATAAAAAAAAAAAAATAAAATACCAAACACGAATGCATGCAAGACTAGCAAGCAGGTTGTGGGAAAACAGAAGCATTTTTCCCCCCAATTGCCTCCCCTGCACATTATGCAAAATATTGTTCTATGGTTGGTTGTTCCAGCAATTCCAGTCCTGTGAAAGTAAGCACCTATGTTAAGCGAAAAAACTAGCAAACTCTTTAGCAATAGCCCATGTATTCATTTGGATTTAAACAGTAAAAACTAGTCATAGAGCAGCAGTTTTTAATCCATGAAGGTTTGATAACTGTGGGCTCAGCTATTTAAAAGCTCATGATGATGAAGTGACTAAACCTTTTAACATTTAATAGGTTAATAAATGACTCAATTCCAATTTCATAATCAATGTAATGTTACAGACAATTTTATAATTACACATTTTTGCACTCATTACAAATTCTTCATATGGCAACACCAAGACAAAATGGTTCACAGCCAAATCCTTTGGAACAGCTCAATGAATTTTAATTACTGAAGTGATTATCCTTCCTGAGACTATTAAAAGTTTTAAATATGATAAATTGAACATAGCTGAACGAATGTTCCTTTTATACTCACATACATCAGAGTGTGTGATGCATTAGCAATTAATTTGTAATATATGACAGGTTTAACAGTGAAACCAGTGAAACAGTGGTACTCTGCAGTTAAGTGTGATGTTCAATAGTTGGCAGATCTCATTGAAAATCCTTAGAATGAGGTGAAAAATATCTCCCAGGATTTTGTTTGTATTATAATCTTCATGGATATACTATACAAAGGGTGGCTCTCACAAATAGCACAATGAAGTTAGCATAGTCCATTTACCAGATGTGAGTACATCAACTCTGCCAGTTTTTTTTTTTTTTTCCACTGGACGTAGTGGTGTCCAGTGACATGTGTAAACCCGCACTATGAAATATGCAAAGTCTGCACTGTGTTCCAGGTTTGCTCTCTGAAGCTTCCACCAATGTGGCCCTGGATGTAGAGCACAAGTTGCTGAATCAGGAAACCAGCATGGCCAAACAGACTGGCCATAAGACATTATGTTACCACATTACCCACAAAGGCTCTGTTGGCCTTACGCAAGCCCGAGACAAGGAGACTCACACACTTTGCCCCATAGCAAGCACCTGAGTTCTCCCCTACCACTAAGTGGTCCCAGAGAGTACATCCATGATCTATGAAGAGCAAGAAAACCTGTCTTACCCAAACACCACTACTCAACATACTTTCAGAAAAAGAATGGCGCTTCTCTCAGATTCTAGACAGAGGGCCCAACTACTTCCTAAAAACTCTTTCCATTTAAATTTCCAAACCCTCCCTTTCCATTTGCCTGACAAGGTGTGGGTGTTGCTGATTGTGCTTCTTCCAGGCCAAGCTGGACAGGGTCCATGTCTGGCCTCACAAGGTACTGTGTGCCTTTCCACCTCTACTGCCGATTCTGACCTCAATGCATAGAATTCAGCGACCAGGCCACAGTCCTACCTGGCGGGTAAGACTTTTGGGTTCCAGTGCTACTTTTGCTAGTAGTCAGAACACCTTATTGATTTCCACCCCAACCAGATCTGCTATCCCAAATGAACAGAGAGATTTGGCTCCCCCATCCAGCTTACATGTTCTTGCAGAGACTAAGGACTGCAACCTACTAGTCAAGGAAGCACTCTTAAATGCTAGAGTTACTAGTTCTCTAGCCTTGTATGTCCTTTAGGTAGAAACACTTGATCTGGTGCACAGCCCAATCCCCAAAATACTTCTGGGACTGCCAGACAGTAGCAAGTCCCAATCTACACTAGACAGCTACACAGCACTACAGAATGCGTGGGGGGCTCTCTAGGGGCTCATAAACTTATGACCTTCTGAAAGATGCAAGGCACCTCTATCCACCATGATTCCCCAAGATCCCAACATGGGGACCCTTAGGCTAGAGTTTCTTAAGGCCCTGCCTCACAAGTCCAAGTAAAATGCTAAACTGAAATAGATGTCTTTAAAAACACACTAACCATAGATTAGTGACAAGTGTGAAAACTGCCTACCAGATCTAGTTTTTTCAAAAGTTGTTTGATTTTTTCCCCTTTGTATAAATCTCCATTTGAAACAGGAAAGGTGTAGGACTGCACTTTGACTGGTAGCCCTGTCTCACTGCCAACATATCAAGCAGCAGGATTTTTCTCCTCCTAATGTAATGGCAAATTTAAGCTTAAATTGAATTACTCAAGGAAACAATTCAATGGTGTAATTTAGCTATCCTCCACACCTGTGAGTAACTGCTTGCCACACCAAATACAGCTGTTTATCAAAGCTGAATTTTATTGAACTTGATGCCCAAAGTGCAAAATCCAAGTGGTATGAAACATCTCTGGGAAAGGTAGCAAATGTTTGGCTGATGAAAAGCAATTATGCCACTCATCAACTGTAGAACAAAATCAGTTACTGACTGATTCATGTAGACCCAGTTTTCACATTATCAGAAGTGAATTGATTTGTTCTTATCAAAGTTCAATTTTTTTTGTCTTTATTTTGTACTTTTAAGCATACTCATTCTCTCTCTTGGCCAAGGAGGACACTGATTGCCCTCAATAGTGTAAACTACAACATCATTAAATATTAAATGGGTACATCCATTAGGCCCTTGACTGAGACATTCACAGTGTAGTGGCTTCAGGCGTTGTGTTCATTATCCTGTGTAACACATGTTTGGTCAAAAAGTCAAATGGCTAAAATGTAAATACAGATTCTGCGACAATGGTAAGCAGATCTGCATATTCAATTAATGGTGTCTTTGAATAAGTATGTTACAGTCTACAAATATTTTTAGTATACAGTTTTAATTTGCAAATTACATTTGGCTGCTGTTAATGAACCATCTGTTTCATCGTCTCAAATAGCTCATCTTCTCAAACAGCATTAAATAACCTAATGATAAATGATGGGATGCTAATTAAGCCGTCATGTTAATATTGCTCACTGTCTTATATGGAATTTTGCTGTGTGTGTCACCCAAAGTCTTCCGAGACTAATGCACATGAATTAAACCATAGTGCGCTCTTTCCCACACTAATGGCAGTGGTGCACATAGCAATTTTCTGTTACTGGATAGAAATCCTAAAAGCTCTAAAGAAAGTCTTAGTTTGTCTATAATGGATTTATAAGTCTTTACTGGTAGCTAACTGAAACGAAGCGGAGAAAGCACAATGACCAAATTAAACTCATTATTTTGGGGATATAAGCAGAGTATGGAGCAATATGTATGTGTGTATATCTTTTTATGTTTCTTAAGAATAAAAGGTTGTGTTGTGGGGGTGTATGGACACAAGAACAGTCCTTTGACTCTGGGTATGGTTTAAAATCACAGGCATGCATTTAAATCAAGAATGCTTGTGCTGGAGGAGGTAGAAGGTGGAAAGCTTCCAGAAGATTCTTTGGCAAATGACACAGGAATGCAGAAAATGGATAACAATGGGGCTGAAGGAAAATAAACATGCTGTATGCTTCATTACCTGCCAAGGAGAATGACTAGAGAGAGGAACATACAAATCCCTTCTGAAAAGCAGGAGCTTACACAAGCAAAGCTGCTCCCTAGCATGACCAGCATTATGTTAGTTGTTGTTTGTTAGTTACAAGAAAGTAACCAGAGTCACAAACACAAGGTGACTGGAGTTCACATTGGACAATCCCAGATGCCCTACTTCTGGTTGGAGTTCTCATCACCTGAAAATCACTCGCTGCTGATGCTGAGGATGGCCCCACATTGACAGACTAAAGATCCATGAGATTAATGTGGATGGTACCACAATGAAACCATAAAGATGGATGTGGATGTTCTTCTTTGCATAGCCTAGGACTGCAATTACTATGAATAGTTTACAATCAAGTCTCCATCATTGAACAGTTGACAACTTCAGCAAAAGACTTCAAGTTAAAACTATAATGAATTCAGAAATGACTCTGATTCTGATGCTCATGCTCATTAGTTCTGGGTTGCACAATTGCACTTTTTGACTCTATAGTATACAGTTATAGAAGGGAAATTATTTATAAGCACACTATCTGTTGTCACCCAGATGAGAATGGGTTCCCTTTTGAGTCTAGTTCTTCTCAAGGTTTCTTCATCATGTGGTCTCAGGGAGGTTTTCCTTGCCGCCACCACCACCTCTGGCTTGCTCATTGCTCTTTTGTAGTGCTTTTAAGTTTTAGCTTTAAAAAATTGCTTCTTGAATGAATACAGCCATATAATACTGATATTCTACACAACAGCTCAACATACTCTCTCAGACATATTCCCATGTGTGCTCTTTTCTACTTTCAGCTGGCAAACTCACACCTCAAGAGATGAGTTAATTTACTTAGTCCAGGTGATCTGATCAAACAACAATCAGCCAATCATGTGTAGTCCTACAGATCTCTTTAGAAATCAACCAAACAATACAACAGCTACATTACACAGCTTCAGAAGGTTCAGGGAAAGAACAAAAACATACTGTGTGAGGAGAACACTTTTGCTTTGGCCTTTGTCATTAACTGGATTATTTGTTTGAAAAATTAAGTGCATAAAATACAAGTATAGGTAAAACCCATAAGAACCATTTAGCTAGCTAGTGAACTAAGTCCACTGATCCGGTTTTAGCTACATGAATTTGCTTTACCTTTTCAAAACTGTTATGGACCACATTTACAAGCGTCAGTCAAAACTGGAAGTATGTTGACAATCAAGTAGAAAATTGTTAACTGGTCTTCTTAAGGAAGCATAAAATTTGGTGAGTTATTTAGGAAAAGATGAAAAAGAGTATTATGCAACAAAGGAGACTCAACAAAGGGATATTTAAGATTTTCTGATAGTTCGACATAATCAGGCATGCAATAGTCAGTAAACAAACACTCACAGCCAGCGTAAGCAAAAAATCAATTCAGAATGTGGATCACTGAACAAGGCAAGGGACAGAGTAACAATCAGGAGTAAAAACACCCAACACTTACACAGATAGGAGATGTGGCAAGACTTCACAAAGACACTGAGCTTTGCAAGGGTTTATATAGATTTGATTGAACCAGGAAGTGTAACCAGATGTGAATAAGGAACTGTGTTGCTATTCAGGAGACAGTGACCTCTGCTGGTGAGGAGGGGTGTCCTTGGGAGTGTTGCGACAATTTTTTTGTTCAAAATTTCTGACCAGTATTATTCATTGATTGTGAGCACATTAGGTACATGTCCTCATCGCAGGATTGTTTGGAAGTGGAACTGTAATCCAGAGCTTCAAGAGTGTCCTTGTGAACGTCCCAAAAAGGGGCTGTTATAAAGGACTCAAGGATTATTGTGCGAATTTCTCTCAGGCTACAGTCATAATTGTACACATGAGAAAGATAATCTGCTTTAACATTCTGTAAACCAGGAGTGTATGATATTGTGAGATTGAAGGGTATAAAGGATAACTTCAACCCGTGCCACTTGGTCTATTTGCAGATTTAATGTATTGCAGATTTCAATAATCTGAGCTCCCTCTAGACAATGCCTTCACTCCTTTAAACCTGTCTTTACAGCCTGCAATTTTCTGTTGTCCGTGTTGTAGTTTTGATCTTTTTTAAAAATTGGATACATTCACCGGGGACTACTTTGTCTTTGTGAGCACTGATTCTATTCCAACTTCAGACATGTCCACCTCGATGATAAATTGGAGGGCAGGCTCAGGATACCTGAGCAGTGGGGCAGTGGTAAAATGTTTTTCAAAGATTGTAATGCTTGAATGGCAGTCTGAGATCAGTCTAGTTTGTGAGTCCATGCTCTGAGGAGAAAAGTCATAGTAGCATCAATTACATTATCATGCCTGGGCAGCATTTAGCCTTCAGAACCCTGAACTCTTTCTTTTACACAAACTGAACAATTCACATTGGCGTTCCATACATAGTGAGTGATTTCCAGTGGGATAATTGTAGAGAGAAAATTAAATCAGATAAAGTCTAGCTCAGTCATATGGTCATATCTCAGATCATCTGTCAGTAAACAGTGTGACATTTTCTTTTTGACTGGTCAAAGAAGAAAAAGAGAGAGAGAGACAGAGCACTACTTTTTGCATTTGTACTCCCTCTAATAACAAGTCTCATGAGGGGGAAGCTGATACAGACGAATCGTTCATTAATTAAAACCAATTTCCGCTTTCCTCTGTTTCAGTGTACTGAATGGACTCCAAACACCCATTCACTCTCTAATGACAGAACACTACAATTCTCAAGATACTGCACTCTGTGTATGGCTTCATTCGTGATATTCTTAATAGAGGTATGACATGATAAATTGAGTTGTTCCAGGAGAGTTTAATGGCAAAGTCATGAAAAACATCCAGATAGCAAATGACTGATGGACCAGTGACAGCCCACACTTACCACATTTATACTGCCACAGAGTGGTAGACCAACCTAGATATGACCAGATTTGAGCCATGATACGGAAATGCCACAAAAGCATTAGATATATTTGGGTCCACTTTTGTCCCAGATTCTAAATGCCACTTCTGTCTATAATCTGGGTTGCCATATCTGTGAGACAAAAGCGGCCCAGTGGCCAATCAGAAGCAGTCCATTACAGAACTCAAAATATGCCCCTCACAATACTTATAACCTGCTTTTAAATCCCAAAATGATATCATAACCAGATATACTGTAATATTTAGAAAGCAACATGGCACATTATGGGGTGGTCCAGTGGCACAGAGTATTAGCAGGTAGCATTGCTGCCTCACAACTTCAGTGTCCGTGGCTCATTCCTGATCTTGGGTTGCTGTCTGTGCATATTCTCCTCATGTCCATGTGGGTGTTTTCAAGGTTCACGCACTGTCCAAAACCATGCCAGTATGAGGATTGGCTACTATAAATTGTGCATAGGTGTGAGTGTGTATCTACTTGGTGCCCTGGGATGGACAGATGTATGGACAGATGAATTCTTCCACTTTGCCCCCAGTGTTAATGGACAGAAATAGAAACATACAGATGGTATGTTTCTTCATGAAATGCACAGTGATGAAAGGCATTCTGTCCAGAGAATATGAGGTCATTGCTGTTGTGTGAGTGTGGGTGTAGCAATGCTCCTCTCTTAAAGCTGGGCTCCTCGGTCATTTGAAGTGGGAGATATAATAGACAGAGTTTGACATTTGAAAGTGCTTACTGCTTTTGACCATTGTGACATTTTGCCTATTGCATAATGCAAATTATGCCTATCGATAGGCATTTTGAGTTTCAAAAATATTTTTGCATTTTCATTTGGATGGAGATATTTTCATAAATGCTGTTTGTGTGGACAGGAGAAGTAAAAATTAAAAAGTTTGGTGAATTTTTAATGGCTGACAAAAATAATACACATTGACTACGCTAGACCCATTCATGACAGGGAGTCCAAGAGAGCATAACTGGCCATGCTCTCTGGGTGGGTGGGGTATATTTTCTCTCTCCCCTGTCAATCAGAGCAACACTAGCCAATCATAGTAATCTGTGAGCTCATGTATGTAGAAGGGGGTAATTAGCACTTTCTATGAATACACATAGACACATGTGAAGTCATTTGCATAAGTTACACTGACTGACCACGGTTTGGTCCGTTGTTTAGTGGGGTGAGGCACATTCAGCCAGCAAGTATATACTGGCATTTTAAGAAACATTTTTTTTTCTTCTGCAAGAACCAAAACCCCATAAGACCCAAATAATACAGTTATGTCAGCAGTATAAAGTACCTACACTGTCACAAAAGACAATCGATGAGAAGTCTTGAGAAGGAAACAGTGGAACTTTATCAGCATGAACAGTGAACAGTATCAGCATTTGGCAGAGCCCCCAGGAAATTGTGACCATATTGAGGATCTCAATACTAAAACAGTTGCACTGAATCATTTGCTCTGTGTAACAGCACAGTGGGATCTGGTCCAGTCGTGCTTTCAGAGCATGTCACAGATGTTCCTTCCAAACTCTTCTTTAGTCTGAAGCGCAAAAACATCAGACACAGGGCAGCATGCCTTGCTGTCTAAGTCTGTGGTTTTAAAATCAGACCCAGAAGAGATTTGCAGGCGAGAAGATAAGTTCTAGGATTATCTCTAGATCAATGAATATAGCAAGCAGCTAGAAATGAAATGTTGTTTTTAAAATCTGGTCTGATTTCTCTAGACCTGGAAAAGCTTTTGACATGTAAATAAATACTTATTTGACATAAGTATTTGTAGAAGGCTCTAGCAGTGTTTCAACTAAGCCCAGCTCTTATAGCCAAGATTAGAGTTTTGTATTGTAATGCTAAAAGCTAAAATGCTAAAATGCTCAAAGTTAACCATGGTGCTCATTTTAAAGTTCTGAGGGGAATAGGGCAGGGTTGCTGTCTGCCAGGGAAGTTACATGCACTAGCAGTAGAGTCTCTTCTGAAGATCATGTTGGTCAGGGTTGTGGTGGATCAGGAACGTACCCTAGGAACAGTAGGCAGAAGACGAGAATACAATCTTGATGGTACACCAGTCCATCATAGGGCATGATGCACACACATTCACGCCTAGGGGCAATTTACCCCTAGCATAGTGTGTTCACCTACTGACATGTTTTTGAAGGTGGGAGGAAACCAGAGAACCTGGAAGAAAGCCATGTAGACACAGTGAGAACATTCACACAGACAGTAACCTGAGCTCAGCATTGAACCAGAGACCCTGGAGCTGTGAAATGGCAAAGATACCCATTGAAGATTTTTAGCTGAGCCAAAAAAACACAAGGGCTCCTTGAAAATTTTAAGACATCCTCAGTAGATAGATCTGGATGCTACCTGCATGTCCAAAAGAGGATGTTTTTTTCAAAACATTTTTATATGTTTTATTTGTAATAACCTGGTAGCATCTTTCAATGGAACAATTTAGCATGTTTGAACCCACCTCCAGATCTACTGTTCAGCATCCAGAATTTTTTCTAAGGAAGATGAAGGAAAAGGTCTTGTCAAGCACTAATCACATAGAGTTGCAGCCTTTCATTTCCAGTTCTTGAAGATACTTCTCACTAGGCCAGAAAATGTAATGCTGAGGCCATTAGCTCTACTTCAGAAGCTGGAAATTCTGGATATGGATTTATCTTTGTTTTTAATAGACCTAAAATAGAAGCATGGTTTTACAACCATTCTAACATCTTTTCCTTTTTTTACATTACGTTTTAAACTACTCTGTTTCTGAAGATTCAGGGGAAGAGAAACAGCCTCTCTATACCGGCTCTTGAAAGAGCCAGTAATAAAAGGGCTAAACTGGATGTGAAGAGCAAGAGCACAGTGAATCCTTCTACTGAGGAAACTCTTTGCAACAGTGGACTTAAAACTTTGAAGGATTTTGTGGACTTAGTTGACCCTGAGCTTTTTCACCTAATAAATGGTTTGTTGTTATCCCCCGCCCCCACTCAAAGCTGTACAAAGCTTTTGCCTATAGCCTATTGCTTGCTTAAATTATTCACTAAAATCTTCCCCTACATACTGATTAACAATATACTGTTATACATTGCATACTTTATTGTAAAATATTTTAAATAAATTTTAATAAATGTAAAACCATCATGCTACATATTAGCATTAACAAAGACAGAAACAATCCTTGTATCTGCACTTAACTTTCCTTAAAGTAGAGTTTGAAGATTATTCCTTTCATCCTCGATACATTACACACATCATCAGCAAGCAGCAGTGCAGTCGAAACTTCACGCTGCCTCTGTTACACACAGAAGAGATTCATACACATCGCATTATTCTCACTAGAACTATCTCTAAACCCATCCATTCATCCATTTTCTGTACCACGTATCCTACACAGGGTTGCAGGGAGCCTGGAGCCTACCCCAGGGGACTCAGGGCACAAGGCAGGGGACACCGCTGATTGGGTGCCAATCCATCGCAGGGCACAATCGGACACACACTCGTTCACACACTACGGACAATTTAGAGATGCAAATCAGTCTACAACGCATGTCTTTGGACTGGGGGAAGGAAACCAGTGTGCCCGGGGGAAACCCCCGAAGCACGGAGAGAACATGCAAACTCTGCGCACAGAGGTTCAGTGGTTAAGGCATTGGGCTACTGATCGGAGGTCTGTGAGTTCAACTCCCAGCACTGATGAGCTCTTGAGCAAGACCCTTAACACTCAACTGCTCAGTTGCAGCTTGTCTGAATTGTACATTGGTTTGGATGAACAGTTAAGTTTTCTGACACAGGAAAGCCTTCAGAACAGAGGGCTTTACGGATTTTCTGTAATGACAAGCTGCATTTTTTTCCTACTAACTTCGAGAAAGAGAAAAAAGAGAGGCTGCTGGTAAGGGAAAGAGTGTTGATAGATTTTACAACTTAAGTGATATCAGAAAAGATCTTTTATGTATGTATGTACAGTACTGTGATCTGAAACATCTTAGGCACATGCAAAGAAATGCTGTAGAGCAAAGATGCCTTAAAAATAATGAAATTAAATGTTTGTACATTAAATATATATATAAAGAGCAGTAAACAGTAATAAATGAAACAAAGTCAATATTTGTTGTGACGACCTTTTGCTTAAAAAAATAACAGTCTCAGGTACAATTCATGCAGTTTTTTTTTTTTAAAGGAAATGAGCTGTAAGTGTTACTGAGCATCTTGCAGAAGCAGCCACAGTTCTTCTGGAGACTTTGACTGTCGCACTTGCTTCTTATTTTTGCAGCAAAACCCAGCAGCCTTCATTATGTTTTTTGTCTGAAAAGTGTCTCTTATGTAATATGCTGCTTTCTTTATTGACATACAATCATTTTTCTGTAACTTTTAATTTTGTGCTAGAAAATTAATGTTTGGTAATCTAAAATGTTTTTGTACTGAATCAATAACATAGAAGTTACAGAATAAAAATCTATAACAAAGTTTGTACAAAAAAAAAAAACAGGGTGCCTAAGACTTTTACACAGTACTGTATATATGTATGTATGTATGTATGTATGTATATATGTATATATGTATGTATGTATATATGTATGTATGTATGTATGTATGTATATATATATATATGTATGTATGTATGTATATATGTATATATGTATATATGTATGTATATATGTATATATGTATGTATGTATGTATATATGTATGTATGTATGTATGTATGTATGTATATATGTATATATGTATGTATGTATATATGTATGTATGTATGATGTGCTCTTCATTTAAAAAAAAATGTGTTTTTGCAATTGCTGTGGTATAAGAAGAATAAAAGACTTCAGGAGATTTTTGGAAAATAAATAAATGTGGCCTTGAAAATATTCTCATAAACCCTGTCACTTGTTTTTGGTTATTTCTATTTTATTGTCATGAGAAGTTATCTTCATTGTTCATTTTGCAGTAGTAAGTAGAAATCCACAGCACTGGGTGAAAGAGACAGAATGATGTAATGCCAGAGCTGAATATATTAATAATTGCACTTTGTTGCGCCTGCATTATGTTTACTGCAAATGAGAATCTACAGCTGGTGAAGGGATGTGCCTGAGATAAAATAGCAGTATGCAGGTAGTCAAATCATATAACTGGGCTCAGGCTCAGGAGTTAAGGCTGTGCTGGTGACCAGAAAATTGGCAGCACTGTTATTTGAACTCATAGGGCCACGGAATTTGACGCTTAAAAATAGCTCTTGAATCCTTAACTGCTAAGATTTATACTTGGATTGGATTCTGCCTTTAAGTGCACTTGGATTGGATTCTGCCTTTCATCCTTTTTTGGATGAAAGTGAATTTTAAATAAATAAATGTAAATATGATATCACATTGCCACACATTTTCAAATATGACTTGAGATATTAATATAAGCTGCACATCTGCATAAAAATATAATGTCAAGAATGAATGGTTTGACAGTATGATGAACAAAAATGAGAAGGAAGAAGCAAATGTTATTGGGAAAAAAAGAGCTAAAGACAAATCCCTTTAAAAATCTAAAAATATTACAATTGCCCTTGCTCTTCCTGTGATCACGTCTCTCATTTCTTGAGTAATAGAACAAAAAGTGGATGAAAAAGCCTCTGAAATGGTCATATTTTAAACTGTACTTTTCCACCATCAGGAATAAAAAGCAAGAGAACAGGAAGGAGCTGAGAGCTCTGTACCCAAAAGCTGTGAGCAACCATGTGGAAAGACGAGTGGATGTTGGAGCCATCCTCTAAGAAGACAGGCTTCTTTACTAACCACATTATAACTCTGAACCATGACACAGCTTCCAGCCAGGCAGAACATGGTCCCAAGCAGACAGAGATAGACTTCAGACTTTCACGCTACTCTAGAGGAATTAAAGTCCTATAAGAATGCCTTTAGCTAAATATCTTTCCAGCATGTCCAGTAAGATATGAAGACTTTCTGTCCAGGCAGGCAGGAACACAGTCCTTCACACTTCACTGAGATGCTCTTTCTAGAAACACATGCTTGGAACTTCAGCTTACACTGATTACACTGATGTGAGACAGAAAAGGATTATGGGTACTGTTTGTAGTTCACTAGCTCACACTTGGTTTTATGGGACCAGAAATATTTCTGTTTATGTTTATGTTTAAGTTTATGGACACTTCTCAGTTGGTCTATAACACTTCCAGTCTTTTTGAATTTGTTAATAAGTTTGGCAGCAGTATCATATTTGCCATATTTGCCATATTTCCTGTTAAAGTCTAACCTTGTGACAGCTTCCCGATCCAGCCATGACATTCTTAAAGGCTATCTGAAATAAAAAATCTAGAATATAAACTAAGTATATATCAGCCATTAAAACCACACGCCTAATATTGTGTAGGTCCCCCTTGTGCCACCAAAACATCTCTGACCCATCGAGGCATGCTGATTTTACTCCACAAGACCTCTGAAGGTGTGCTGTGGTATCTGGCACCAAGACTTTAGGAGCAGATCCTTTAAGTCCTGTAAGTTGTGAGATGAGGCCTCCATGGATTGGACTTGTTTGTCCAGCACATCCCACTAATGCTCGATCAGATTGAGATTTGGGGAATTCGGAGGCCAAGTCAACACCTTGAACTCATTCTCATGTTCCTCAAACCATTCCTGAACAATATTTGCAGTGTGGCAGGATGCATTATCCTGCTGAAAGAGGCCACTGCTATTAAGGAATACTGTTGCCATGAAGGGGTGTACTTGGTCTGCAACAATGTTTAGCTAGTGGTACATATCAAAGTAACATCCACATGAATGCCAGGACCCAAGGTTTCCAAGCAGAACATTGTCCAGAGCATCACACTGCCTCTGTCGGCTTGCCTTCTTCCCATAGTGCATCCTGGTGCCTCCCCCAGGTAAGCGACACACACGCACCCAGCCATCCACATGATGCAAAAGAAAACGTGATTCATCAGACCAGGCCACCTTCTTCCATTGCTCCATGGTCCAGTTCTGCCCATTGTAGGTGCTTTTGGCAGTGGATACGGGTCAGCATGGGTCTGTGGCTATGCAGTCCCATATGCAGCAAGCTGCTTTGCACTGTCACCTTTCTAGCATAGCCAGCATTAGCTTTTTCAGCAATTTGTGCTACAGTAGCTCTTCTGTGTGAGACCAGACAGGCTAGCTTCTGCTCCCTGCAAACATCAGTGAGACTTGGGCGCCCATGACCTTGACACCAGTTCACCGGTTGTCCTTTTTTTTTTTTTGTTAGGTACTAACCACTGCATACCAGGAACACCCCACAAGACCTGCCGGTTTTGCTCTGACCCAGTCGTCTAGCAATCACAATTCGACCCTTGTCAGAGTTGCTCAGATATTTACGCTTGCCCATTTTTCCTTCTTCCAAAACATCAACCTAGAGCAGGGGTTTTCAAACTGGGGTCCGCAGACCCCAGGTGGGCCGCAAGAGGGCGCTAGGGGGTCAGCGAAAAAAAAAATTACATGATTTACTTTTTTTGTAAATTGGTTTCGTTTTAAATAATTTATTTTTTATCCTAAGGCTATTAATAACCAAATCTATATATAGTTTTGTGATTTATATGAGTGGATCCTTGTAATGTATTTATCCCAAAATACTTTGTGCTTTTATCGTTTTGCATTTTACAGTAGGCTAATTTGAACGGAGCAATTAGTGGCTGTGTGCTCTACAAATGATGGAAAGATTTTTGAAAAATCCCGATCCTGCAAGCAGTTCGTGTAAATCTGATGATACTAAGGCGGACACTAAGGCAAAAACTAGAAAATGTGACAAATCTTACATTGCGTTTGGTTTTACCTGCATGTTAAAGCAGGGAGTTGAGAGACCGCAGTGTGTTCTCTGTCAAGAGATTCTCTCCAACGAGTGCATGAAACCATCCAAGCTCAAACGACATCTACAGCAGAAACATCCCAATGAGGCAGGAAAATCAACTGACATTTCAAACATCAGGAGTGTATTTGGCCCGGCAGTCTAGTATTTTTCGGCAGCAAGCATCAGTCCCTGAGAAGTGTTTAAAAATCATATTTGGCATCCCTCCACATTGTGCGTGCTAAGAAGCCGCACACAGTTGGTGAAACATTTTTATTACCAGCTACTAAAGACATCGTCAGGGAGTTATCTGGAGAGGAAGCAGCACGAAAGGTAGATTGTGTGCCTTTGTCGGACAATACAGTGAGCAGACGCATAGGCGAGATGGCCAATGATATTGCATCGCAACTTTTAAAACAACTGTAAATATTTTGCAATTTTCCAGAAATAGCTACTACAAAAAAAATAAATAAATAAAAAACACTACAGAAACTACAGATGTTGTCCTTCAGGTTTCACTTTTCATCTATCAGTGCCTTAATTAGAAAAGGTACTCTGTTCAGTAAATGTAAATATTTTGCAATTTTTTCAAAAATACAAAAAGCTACAGAAAATGGTTAATTGTGAGAATCATTTCTGGCTATAGTGAGTTGCCAAATAATAAAAGAATTTGTTATTGAAATAGAATTTCAGATGTCTGTTTATTGTAATATGAATTGTAATATGTCTTTATATTACAAAATTTTAGTTTACGCGTTTATAGCCTACTTAAAGTACATAGCCTTTATATTTTAGGCAAGGGTGTCCCCTGCAAGGAATCATCATATTTGGGGGTCCATGGAATTAAAAAGTTTGAAAACCCCTGACCTAGAGAAGTGACTGTTCACTTGCTGATTAATATATCCCACCCCTTGATAGGTGCCACTGTAACGAGATAATCAATGTTATTCACTTCACCTGTCAGTGGTTTTAATGTTATGGCTGATTGGTGTATATGTACGGTATTTTTATTTATTATAGTGTTCAAATATGTTTTTCCCTATCAATTTCATTTTAAACGTATCTTTGTTTATGCTTATGAATACGTACTTTTTGTTCATATTTATAAGAACAAAGTCAAAAGTTATTAAATTATAAATTTGTAGTGGATATTCTGTATGTACTGGAAGTATATTAAAGAACAAAAACAAGTGTCTGAATACTTATTTCCCCACACTCAATCCTCAATACCATTTACATTTACTAGTTTCTGGCTCTACCTTGAAAACCTTAGGACTTTGTCTTCAGATACAGACTTAAAGATTCATGCTTCTCTGGTGTCTGAGCTGCTGTCAGTGCAAGATCCTGAGGTGTATGCTTGCTTTTGGTCATGACTTCTCTCCTGCTAGACTCATTCTGAGCCAGCTGCTTCCTTGCACTTAACTGACTTGCAACTCAACCCAGACTATCACTATGAACAAGCGATGCTGGGGCTGATTTCTTTCTAGCCCAGACTGTAGATTCATGCAGGTAGTCAGTGTGGAACAATGTTGGGAGCAGAGCTGCTTTTATAGTGCTGTTAATTATTACCAATATGCCTAACAATCACGGTAGGATGGGTACAACTTTTTGACTATTGGCTCTATTCAATGTTCATTATATTTTACAACACTGGCTCCTGCATTTTGCGAAACCAATGCAGGATCAGATTATTCGTTAGAAATCAACCACACACATGCACTTGCACTTGCACACACACACACATTTATTTTCGAACACATGCAGGGGTGGAAAATATTTGAGTAATTGTATGTCATTACTAAAATATTATTTTGGCATATGTATACTTTACTTGAGTATTATTGAAATTGAATACCTATACTCTTACTTAATTATATTTCCAAGAAAAAAAAAAAAAAAACTTAATTTTATTTAGACCTTCAAAATACTACAATTTTTAAAGATCTCTTCTTCTCTCATCAAATGCGCTCAATTTACCATCCAGTTATTTCAGTTTAGTTTCCAGTCATTTAAGTTTAGCACCCAATCAGTTTAATTACTGTAAAAAACGATCAAGATTCATTCCAATTTGTCATCTGCTGTTTCCTTCTCATGCTACACAATGTAAATAGCACTACAGCTATCTACATGTGTTTGAATACAGATAAGCCACCAGACTGCAGTGTTGAGAATTAGCATCCCGGCCCTACCCCAAGAAATACTTCAATATGCTGGAGTAAACCAAGACTCATATAAAATGACATGTCTCCTTTGCCTCTCTAGAAGGCATAAACTCCATTTAATTTGAAAAAGCATGTTAAAGTATGTTTTGCTAATTTGCTAACATTAACTGGGTATATTAAACTAAGTTAGCTTGTTTCTTCTAATGCTAGGTCAGACTAGCAGTGATTACAGTAGCTAAAATAAATTTGCTAGCCAGCAAGTCAACTTCTAGCTAATGTTAAATATTGGTTATTTACAGGATATTTTACTTCTGTTTAATTCAAGAAAGAAAGAAAGAGTGAGCTTCAGTAAGAAGCTGCAACAGAAATGCACACAACTGGAAATGGATAGACTAAATTTAACACATCACAGGGCAGTTGAATGTGCGCTAAGAGAGTGCTAACTGCCTTATTTTTGTAAGAATTAGCCAATGTATTAGCCATTGCTCTGATTGTCAGGAGAAAATGGAGGCCTTAGTTCCTATCCAGAGGGCAGGACCAGTTATAGCTTGGAAGTCATTCAGTTTAAATTTCACACTCGTCAGGCGTTCCTGTTCCTGGTTGTGAAGTCATAATCACTGTATGTAGTTAGCTACTTAGCTAAAAATTGAAATCTCCTTTTATATGTCATCATAAAAAGAAATTATTTTAACCTGAAGGGACATTTTGGTGCAAATTCTTGGTCAGAAGTTTGTATTTATAATAATTTATACAATACATTTATATTAAAAATTAAACAACAACATTAGACTGTTGTTCTACTTAGGATTCTGGCTCAGTGTGTTTATATCCAGCTCACCTGGCTAACTTTAGCTGGAGCAGACCGAATGCGCCTTTTATTCGGGGCTGTAAAGGAACTTCAGTTTTGCAGGTTTTATTGTAGCAGCTGTGTGTCATCGTACAGTTTGGCAGCAGGAACAGACACCATCTTGACTGTGGTGAGTCTGTACTGTGACAGCTCGATGTGAAGCTTCCAGAAGCACAGTCATATCTGTCAAAGCAAATCTATCCTACTTCTCTGACATGTTCATTTTTCTCTGCTTACACATCAGCTAATTAAAAAGCAGCACAGCTAATTAAAGAACACACACACACACACACACACACACACTAATACAAGTCAGATGTACTTTATCAAAAACTATTTGAGTATGACTATAAAAAGTGTGTGTGTGTGTGTGTGTGTGTGTGTTAGGTTCCAGTTAGTGCCCCTGTATTCCTACCTGTTTATTAAAGCACTTTACCCAGACTATACCTGAGAGGACAGAGAGATGGAGGCAGGGGTAATAGGAGAAACAAGAGCTGAATAAACAGGTGGATGGGAGAGGGAGAGAGAGAGAGAGAGAGAAAGAGAGAGAGAGAGAGAGAGAAACTGAAGGATGGAGGGAGAGAGCAGGAAGAGGAAGCACGTGGACTCTGAAATGCAATAGCGACAAGGGACACAGTTCATTCACCCGATCATCCATCACCAATGACTGAGCAATTTACACACAATAGGAGAGAGAGAGAGAGCATTAAAGAAAGAGAGAGAGAGAGACAGAGAGGAGCTGGCCAAATAGGGTGTTAGAGTGAATTTGGGCTCTCTGCCCCTGCTGCTGATTATAATAATAATAATAATAATAATAATAATAATTTAACTAAATGTCTGATTAGAGCAAATATATATGATGCAGGTGCTTTCATTGTCATTTATTTTTACTGTGACTGTTAGGATTGAATGAATGAATGTTCTGGTTGGTTCACAAGTTTATTGGAAAATAAAATTAAAAGCTCAACCACTAAATAATTTGGATATATTAAAGATCCTTGTATGACGATATATAGTCTTCTTAAGAAAGTATGTGTGTGTGAGAGAGAGAGAGAGAGAGAGAGAGAAACTCCATCCACCTTCTACACAGGTAAGACACTCTCTCACTGCCTCACAGAATAGTCTGGTCCTGTCTGCGTCTCTCTCTCTCTCTCTCTCTCTATCTCTTTGCCTGTCTTGAGCTCACAGTGTGTAATGATCTCTGGAAAATCCTCTGGCAGTGGTAGAGAGCAGAACTGATATTAGCTGAACTGAGCAGTAAAAGCAGTGCGTACTGCGATCAGTGTGAAACGAACTGCAAAGTGCAGGGGGACATACATTATCTAATAGATAGAGCAAGAGAGAGAGAGTGAGAGAAAGAGAGAGAGAGAGAGAGAGAGAGAGAGAGAGAGAGAATGAAAAGTTTGATGTGTTCATTTGCTGAATATAAGTAATTCATTAAAAAGTGTAAAGATTGGTGTGCAATTGTCACAAGCAAAGATTGGAGAGTTAGACATACACAGGAAGAGAGAGAGAGATTATAAATGTCAGTGTGTGTGTGTACTAATTAAACAATGCACTAATGTCAGGTTAGAAAAGGCCATGCAGACTGTGTTTACAGGGCTGTGTGTGGTTTTTTTTTTTGTTTCTTTTACAGACACAAAGACTTTTGTATAATAACACAAACTAACAGATGCTTTACAACATTAAATGTCATTAAAAATGGATGAAAAGTACAATGTGTCTTTCTTTGTGGTATAAGTGGAATAAAACATCTCAGGACATGCTGTAATAGGAAAATAATTAACTTCAGGGTTGATTGGGCCACATTACATCACCCCATGATTGACTGTTTTCCTATAAAAGTCTTTTATTCCTTACATAATAAATGGAAAGACTTCATACAAACAGTTCAACACAAATTAAATAAATAACATCTAAATTAAATAAACATTAATAAGACCTTCTTCATCCTTTAAGAGCTTACAGAGAATTATCTCTATCTTTGTGTAAGCTCTGTTTCTTGTAGTGTGTACATTGTTTGCTATTTGACATTTGAGTATTTCTGAAACTGCTTACATTTAATTTAAATTTGTCCTTAAAGTCTTGGATACACCACACATTTAAAATCCTTCAAACTCATTTTATAAGACTTTTTATGAGACTTTATTCATCACTGCTTAACCAAACCAAGCTGACAGAATAAAAGTGCCTTATTCCATTATTAGGAGAGCAAAAGAAATATAGATGTCTAACAGAACTGGTTCAAGGCTTTGGCATTTGCAGCTCTTTACCTCATCTGCAGGGTCGTTGTAGCTCTTCAAAATTCTTTTGTATAGATACTTGTGTTTCTGCCACAACTCAATATGCTTTTTTTTTCCCATTCAGGAGATCCACTGCAGCCGGCAATGTCTGTCTACTTTTTTGTTCATGAAATATTTTTATTCTTTGGCACCACTTTGGCTATTGACAGGCTCAGATCTGACCAACATATAGCACTAGACTACATCAATAGTTGGCACTGTATGAAACTGCAGCTCAATGAAGAGGTGAGAATTAATCAATACCTTTTAGAAAGATTCCAGCCATTGACTCTCATTGTCATAAAAATACACAGCTGAGCAGAACAGACTCAATGTAGCCTTCCTAACCAAAAAACCATACTTTCTCCCCTGATATATGAGCACTCATTTATAATTACTCAGTAGATCATAAGACTTTCAGTCTAACACAATATACCAAACCTAGTTCATTATTTACATGCAAACCATCTGCTTAATGTCTGTCATTGTGTAAACTAATGACAAGAATATGACAGTCTCACATCATTTGCTTGTCATTAATGACACATTAGCCATAGCTTTGTAGTGAACATGATGCTGAAGTGTGTAAATTGGTGTGGTGTTCTCACAAGCTTCAGTGTGATGTTATCACAGGATTTGGCAGTTCATTGGCTACTGTGTGTTTGCTCATCAAGAAAGAGTGAGTAATTATAGCTAACTCTTGTGCTCTCTCACAGGACCAATGTATAATTAATGTGAGCTGGATCTTAATAAGGCGTGGGCTAAAAAGGAAAGGGCAGGGCCAAACACAGTGAGGAGGTCAGACCTCATAAAGACCTCTAACAGCACCCTGATCACATGGCTGCTGGGAATGTGAGATTATTAGTCAAATGTAAACAATTAGGCCTAATTTTTGAACTATATTAGGTGGCGCTGGCTCGTTTAGCTTTGCAGAAGGATTTTCACCGTTTTTATGAAGTCATTTTCCAGCGCAGATGGCAGTCGGACAGTGATTCACTATTAATGGGAGATTATGAGAGTCGGCTGCTGGTGATAGAGCGCAGAGTGCAACTCAGCTAATATCAGTTCAGCTTTCTACCTCTGCCGGAGTTTTTGCCAGCCAGAGATCATTACAGCATGAGAGAGAGAGAGAGAGAGAGAGAGTCTTACTTGTGCTGTGGAGGTTTGTGATTGGATGTAGATGGCCATTTGGAGGTCAGGACTCACTGAAACTTTGTGAGGAGGAAAGTGTGCCTCAAGGATTTTTACTACTACTCCAACCCACAAATATATATATTATATATATATATATATATATATATATATATATATATATACATATATATACACACACACTTAGCACTCTGCAATATTCAGAGAAAGACAGAAACAGAGGGAGATGGAAAGAGGTTTGCAAGGAGGCTCATCATTTTTGAGAAATGTGCCATACTTTCAATTTTCCTCACTTTCATTCTATTTGATTTTTTTCTGTTTCCATTTGATCTTCCTGCATAATGTAAAAAAGAAAGAGAGAGACAGAAAGAGAGCGAAAGCGCTAGACATATTTACTTATTGCACACTGAGCGTGCAGGTGAAATATCCTGACTCATCTTTCACAGTCACACACATTAAACACATGCTGAGATCAAAATGGAAATGTCCTAACTCACACACGGTCACACATAGCATACACTTTAACACATGCTGAGATTGACACTGAAATGTCCTGACTCATTACTCACTTACACACACACCCTGATTCTGATCCCTTTCTCTTTCCACCCTCTGTTCATACATCTGACCCACTTTGGTTTCCACTCTACTCATTTACTCTTCCTTTTCTTGTTAGGTCCAGCCTCTTTTATTCGTTTGGTTAGTTCCTTGTTTCACCTGTTCCATTTTAATTAGTCTTGTTCCAAGTCAGTGTTTTTAAGACAGGCCCTTGCATGTCTACATGGTTTATGGGTATATGTTTCCAGCTGGCCAATTGGAATAACTTGAAGCCTCTTTAATAAACATACTTTGAATATTCACGTGAATCCTGTCTATCAGCCTGATTTGTTGGAGATTTTTCCTTTCATTTATGCAGCAACTAGGCAAGTGAAGCATGAGACGTTGCAGGGCAAAGACAGTACGTGGTTTTTATTGTTGAAATGATGATCTGATTTTTTTCCTGTTGCTCGGAAAGCTTTTAGTGAATACACCTTTATATAACAAAAAAGGCTTCTTGCCTGTTTGCCTGCAGCATCCAGCTAATGTAATCACCCCTCTGAACCCTTCTCATGCTTCTGGGTACCTTTTCTATGGACATCACCATCCAACATCCATCCATCAACATCCATTACATCCTCCATCAGAGTCTGTGAATGAAGATTCCCACAGTTTGAAAGATTAGATTAGATGCTAATGACTTGCAGCTGTTGCTGAATGAACTATAAGGTGTGAGCAAGCAGGGACTGTCATTACTGACACAAACTACAGGGTGAACAGTACCCATCATTACTGACACAAACTCCAAGGTGACCAGTAACCATCATTACTGACACAAACTCCAAGGTGATCAGTACCCATCATTACTGACACAAACTCCAAGGTGACCAGTAACCATCATTACTGACACAAACTCCAAGGTGACCAGTAACCATCATTACTGACACAAACTCCAAGGTGATCAGTACCCATCATTACTGACACAAACTCCAAGGTGACCAGTAACCATCATTACTGACACAAACTCCAAGGTGACCAGTAACCATCATTACTGACACAAACTCCAAGGTGATCAGTACCCATCATTACAGACACAAACTCCAAGGTGATCAGTACCCATCATTACTGACACAAACTCCAAGGTGACCAGTACCCATCATTACTGACACAAACTCCAAGGCGATCAGTAACCATCATTACTGACACAAACTCCAAGGCGATCAGTAACCTTCATTACTGACACAAACTCCAATGTGATCAGTACCCATCATTACTGACACAAACTCCAGGGTGATCAGTAAGCATCATTAGTGACATACGCAACAGGGTGATCATTAACTGTCATTACTGACGCAAACTCCAGGGTGATCAGTAAGCGTCATTAGTGACATACACTCTACAGGGTGATCAGTAACCATCATTACTGACAAAAAACTCCAGGGTGATCAGTAAGCATCATTAGTGACACACGCTACAGGGTGATCATTAACTGTCATTACTGACGCAAACTCCAGGGTGATCAGTAAGCGTCATTAGTGACACACGCTACAGGGTGATCATTAACTGTCATTACTGACGCAAACTCCAGGGTGATCAGTAAGCGTCATTAGTGACATACACTCTACAGGGTGATCAGTAACCATCATTACTGACAAAAAACTCCAGGGTGATCAGTAAGCATCATTAGTGACACACGCTACAGGGTGATCATTAACTGTCATTACTGACGCAAACTCCAGGGTGATCAGTAAGCGTCATTAGTGACACACGCTACAGGGTGATCATTAACTGTCATTACTGACGCAAACTCCAGGGTGATCAGTAAGCGTCATTAGTAACACACGCTACAGGGTGATCATTAACTGTCATTACTGACACAAACTCCAGGGAGATCAGTAAGCGTCATTAGTGACACACGCTACAGGGTGATCATTAACTGTCATTACTGACGCAAACTCCAGGGTGATCAGTAAGCGTCATTAGTGACACACGCTACAGGGTGATCATTAACTGTCATTACTGACACAAACTCCAGGGTGATCAGTAAGCGTCATTAGTAACACACGCTACAGGGTGATCATTAACTGTCATTACTGACGCAAACTTCAGGGTGATCGCTAACCACCAAAACTGATGCAAACTCCAGGGTGATCAGTAAGTGTCATTACTGACGCACATTCCTGGGTGATCTGTAACCATCGTCAACGATGCACACTCCAGGGTGATCAGTGTGCTAAAAAAGTGTTTCAGTAGTAGTGAATATAAACAGACTCAGACCCACACCCACTCACACACACACACACACAGAGAGTTATAGACATGAGCATGCATTCTCTGTTTGGTGAAGTGTGTACTGCTCAAAGGGCTGTTTGTTCTCTGAAGTGCTTGATTATTTTTCCATTAGAGAGAAAAATGAAGAGGAATAACATCATTCATTTTCAAACACTGTTCCACAAAGTGTGTGTGTGTGTGTGTGTGTGTGTGTGTTTAGCAGAAAAAAAGCAATGTAATGATGAAAGAAATGAAGGATGCTAGTGATTCCAGTTGATAAATGGCATGTGAGAGACAGAGAGACAGAGGGAGAGAGATGATGATGATGATGATGATGATGATCATGATCATGATCATGATGATGATGAAAGATGAAAGTGATGTTTCCCCTCCACACTTTTCAGTTCCAGGCTCGAGTGATCAAGCAGCTTCTGTTTAACCAAGCGACCAATTCTAATGCACCAGCGTGCGCACACACACACAAACACACACCACACACACACACACACACACACAAGCAATTAATTTTTAATTGGCCAACACAGTAACACACCCAAAAAGTTTCAAAAGAGCAAACTCTGTATAAAATAGTTCCTTCCATCAAGCTCTCCTCACATACAGTATCTGTCCTTCAATCTTTCTCTGTCTCTCTTTCCCTCCATCTGCTCTACATCCTGTCCTCATCCTTCTCTCCAACCATGGGAGTAACTTTGTTTTTGCAAGTGCTGGGGACAGTAATGATGATGGGCAAAAAAGAACGCATGAATCCCAGGTCTGCACAACAAATAAATACACAGAAATTATTTTGGAGGTGTTTTAGTTTGTGTTACTTGCATCTAATAAAAAAGATACACCTCCATTTTGGTCAGTGATTAAATATGCACCAGCTTTTTAAAACAATTCCTCCAAACATGAAATGATGAATGTTTTCAAGATATGTATCACAGCTTAACTGATATATATATATATATATATATATATATATATATATATATATATATATATATATATATTTTAGAAAGTGTTTGTATGTTTCTATCATATAAAAGATATCACATAAAACATTTTTAACAGACTTTCAACATTTTCAAATATATATATATATATATATATATATATATATATATATATATATATATATATATATATATATATACAGTGTGTATATATATATAGTTGGGACAAATATATATATATATATATATATATATATATATTTGTCCCAACTATATATATATATAGTTGGGACAAAATTAGGCATATCATAAAGTGTCCCTGCAGTGGCCAGGTGTCCCCCAGGGATGTCTCCAGTCCTCTTTCACACAAAATTATAATCACCTCTCTCTCTCTCTCTCTCTCTCTCTCTCTCCCTCGCTCTCTCTCTCTGAACATGGAAAAAGTAGGCTGGATATGGTGGGAATCTGTTGCTGTATGAGCTTGTGTATGCCCAAGAGTGAGTTGTTCCTAAACTTTGTTGACTTTATTTAACATTTCTAATAAAAATGAAAATGGTCTAGCGTATAGAATAACCTGAACTTTGGTCACCATTACACATTACAGTGGGGAACACCAGCATCTTACTGTGTCTGTGTGTCTGTGTTTAGCACGATAAGGTTGGCAGCAGGGAAGGCTAATCCTTGCTACGCTTGATAAGCCCCGTCACCCTGGGCACACAGTCTCACTGGATTTCTCCTATGTCTTTTGTCTTTTGGTGTATTAACATACTATTTTTTTAGGGTACAATGTGATTTCGAATGCGGCCCAATAATTAGTTGCTGTTATTGTCCTCCCATCAAGTTTACAGAAGTTTCAAGAGAATGAAAGTGTCATAGTTTTTCACACAATAAAACTACACTGAAATACACAGAAGTACAGAAAAACACGAAACATGCACACGCCATTAGCCACTAGCTGGTTAGCTACTAGCAGCTCATAGCTGTGTAGAAAAAAACACACTCTAATACAACAGTTTTAACTCTATAAACTACAGAAAAAAATATTAGTTTTTATTATTATACACTAGCCAACGTTAGCATGATAGCGAAAACAGTTTAAAGGATAAATAGACTGAGATCTCTCAAAATTACACAACAAATCAAACAGAAGTATTGATTGATTTGCTATTGCACCAAATTAACTGAGTTTGAAATCACATAACTCATCAAACACACCCTATTAGCTATGACCAGCTAAAACGGCAACTGGCTAACAATACAAATGTCCCAATGAGAATAAATTGGCTATCATCCACTAGCTTCCTACCATACTGCAGAACAAATAATTGCTTTACCTGTTTGGCAAGAAAAAAAAAGCCAAAACTCCATTTTGAGTTATATTATAACACACACTCACATACTCTCTCTGTGTGCTGATTGGCTGTAGCTCCTGGCTGTCACCATGTAGCTGGACATCTTTTAGCCCAACAACTCTGACAAATAAATAAGAGATCTATAATGGCAACACAACAATTTTTTTTTTTTCGCCAATAATAATTTTTTTTAACAACAGCAAACACACCTATGAACTGCAGCTTCAATAAACGCATGAAATGTGCATGAAATTATTTTTCTTTACTTAACAGCACCAGTTTAATAACATAAAACATAGCACTGTATTTTTTTGGCAAAAAATAAATGATTTAATATGTCTGTAACATTATATACCATAGCACTACACAATGTATATCACATGGATTTATTTGTCATATCAATTAAAATACAGAAGGTGAAAACTGAGTCACTTTAATAAGCAAAGAAAATCACAAAGTGGAAATATCATAATTATAACAAACAATAGCAATGATATAAATAATGTTTCATACAAAAAAGTACAAATGGAATTGCTCAACAGAAGGTAGGTTGGGTGAACAAATACTGTATATCTGGGCAATATGATAGAAACAAAAGGGAGGGGGGTCTCACTCCTGTAACATCTGTTCACATCAGGTGCTCACACACTATTATACTGTATATTTGCTCACTTAACAAATATATTTGTTAAGTAATTATCATTTTATCTCTGCAATGACTGCTGAGACAAAAGTAACAATTATTTTTACACAATGCCTTATGCTGAGAATTATGCGATTATATTTGGGGGCTGCTGTCATCAGTAGTACCAGTATTGCCATGGCAATAAAGCAGTGTTTCATTTATTACATATATTATACATGTTTAACAACCGTCCTTACTGCACTATTAGAAACAATCCAGTTAAATATTGTACACATTTTATTTAGTTAATCCAGGCATAAATCTTGAGTGACTACATGCTTGAGCAACTCAGCTCGAGAACCTCTTTCAATGGTAAAAATTGTCGTCATAGGAAAGTATAAAAGTATATATTTAGCTTTGATATTTAGGAATTTCCTTAAGTAGAAGTGAAATAAACCTCAGCTCAGTGGTAGAATGACATAGTGTGAACATGGATTTTTGTTTTATTTAATGCTGTCTGACAAACTCAACAATCCTCGAGTTTTCTTTCTTTGGTTTATTATCTGCTTGGTAAGGTAGTAATGTACTATCTGCTTGGCTCTTTTGGCTTCAGGATCATTTTCTGAAGCTTCTTTCATCAGCAGTCTTACCACCTCTCTGCAGGATCCCATCCCATCCACATTGTTTCAGATGCTCTCATAAGACCCCCATTCACTTCCTGGCTTCCCTTGTAAACAACTCTGTAACCTCTGTTCACATACTGGCAGCAAGTCCATCCATCCATCCATCCATTTTCTGTACTGCTTATCCTACACAGGGTCGCGGGGAGCCTGGAGCCTTTCCCAGGGGACTTGGGGCACACCCATTCACACACTATGGACAATTTGGAAATGCCAATCATCCTACAATGCATGTCTTTGGACTAGGGAAGGAAACAGGAGTACCCAGAGGATAACCACTTAGCCAGTGTTCCCCCTTACTGACAGCAAGTTTTATACACATTTTGAAAAAGCCTACACTGGTCACCACAGATGTTAGCAACCATCAAATGGTTTTATTTCTCTCCTTCCTCTCTTCAATTCTTAAAGGTGCTGCCTATAACCAGTTTTCTCACTTTACTAACTACTGTAGTATGACCTCTATGACATGGCCATCCAATCTTGTCCTTAAAGGTCAGTGTGGCTGCAGGTTTTCATGCTACCAAACATCAGCCACACCTAGATTCCTCCTGTTTTAATCAGGTATAATTGGGCATGGTTCCCTTGCGGCTGTTATTGACAGACTTCACACTGCCACATTATCAGTCTTGATCCTAATCACAAGACTCATGAGTTTTCATTCTCATAACAGATGTAGTGAGCCCAGCATGCTGCTGGATTGCTTTCTACCTGGAGGACTGGTCATATCAAGTGACATCAGATTCATGCAGGCTTTTCAAAAGGCCCAAGGCCAAAGTCTTTTCACAGTCCCACAAGGCCCAATGCTGGCCTTTTTCATTTTCCATCTTTACCTGCTCTCTGTGTATGTGTATATGTTTTTTAATACAGCTTTTCATATTACTGCTATGGTGATGGCAAGTAACTCATCCCACTCCTTTCCACACTCAGCTAGTTTCAGCTCGTATCTCAGCAAGTCTGGCAGCTTATCATCTGAAAATGAATCCCAGAAACAACAAGCTGCTACATATCCCTGGAGTTGTATCCTCATATCAAATTCTTGTCATCTCCCTGGAGAACACTCTGAACACACATCTGACCACACGTGAAACCTTGGAGAAACCTCTGCTCACAGTGCTTGTCCCCTTTCTCTTTTACAACATCAGCAGGCTTCAGTTATTTCTCTTCACAGAGGCTGCTCAGGTCGCTTGTCATTTTGAGATTGGACTATTACAACTTGCTCCCTGCAGCTCTTCCCCTGCACACCAGATCATTGCCACTGATCCAGAATGCAGCTGTGCACATCCCACAATACTCCCATTTCATCCCATCACTGCAGTCCATCCACTGGTGTCCTCTATCTGCCAGTATAACATTTAAAACACAGATGCTTACCTAAATAGCCTGAAACGGACCAGCTCCACAACTATCTGAAGGCACTGATCAAACCCTGGTCTATACCACAGTCTCTTCAAGCCACATACAACTTGACTTTACTTCAATCCTTCAGGAAACAAGGTAGATGAGCATCAAGACTCTTCACTGTACTTGCATTAAGGTGATGGAATGAACTCAGACTGATTGTCTGAACAATGAACTGGTGGTCTTCAAATGAAGACTGAAGTCACTCTTCACTAATCACTTAAAATTGTAGATAGTAAAATTGTAAATTTGTAGCTGTACTATATCCCTTCTGTAATGTTTTTTTTTCTTTTTTTTCCTGATAGAGCTTACAAAACCCTTCTGTAAATCACTCTGGATAAGCATGTCTGCTGTAATGCTAATGTAAACACACTTGGCTTTGTTTGGTCAAGTACAAATGACTATCACTAGTGTATTCATCCATGTATGTAATAGCCTTTCTCAAACTCACACACACTCACAGTGACCCAGAACTGATTCAACCTATCTAATCGTTCTTTTCTTTTCATAAAGACGCTTTAAAAAGTCAGTCAGTGGCGTTAGGAAATAAACTTTTTTTTTTATCCATGAACTTTCTCATTGTATTTATTTCTCCTTGGCTCCTCAGGCATAAAATCAAACTCCTTCTTTTTCTGCCTTACACACACACACACACACACACACATGCACACACATACACAGAATAATTGGTGTTAATGTCAAGCCACTTTGATGTAATAATAATTCTCTCGTTCCCTGTATACCTGTAGGGATAAAGAATGAAGAATTGGAAAAAAGAGGCCTCTCTTCTTTAGGAAAAGAGAAAGACAGAGAAAGAGTGAGAGGGAGAAAGAGCAAAAGAGAGAGAGAGAGAGAGTGCTGTGAGAGACACCCTAATCACTGTGTAGGATTTACAGCACTAACAGCACTGCCCTCTTTCTGTGCAGCATAATTACTATTTCACATTTCATTACAGAATAAAGCAAATAAAATGCCTGTGTGTGGCATCGGGATGGAAAGCAGTTTCAGCTAAAGGATTTAAGAGGATTTCAAGGGACATGTTCACCATTAATGGGAAACAAGTCCTCAACTTTGTGAACCCAACAAAGTCCCTAGAAGAGGGCATTATGTCACCTTTCTGATGAATACCACTGTTGTTATTAGAAGATGTATGGAGTAGCATCAGGTTTAAATTTGAGAATGTTTATAGAACTGAAGCTTTGAAAAGAGGAAAAGAGGGATGTCATTACTGATTGTTGTTGATAGATGAAACCTCACTGACATTGAGAAATACTGTACTTAATAGCCTGTACTTATTTTGTTATCATTCCTGTTGTCAGTATATTATAGTAGTTATGTAGTAGTAACTATACATAGTAGTAATAAGGCTAAAATGCCCCATTTAGTGGAAATCCCTCTCTCGCATCAGGAAAAAAAATTGGTTATTGTTTTGCATGTGTTAAGAAAACAGATGGCTCAGTACAACGCTAGCAGTTTATTAATTAGCTAATGTCACAAGCCTATATAAATAGGTTTATTTGATGATACTGTGTGTTCAGCTAAATTTTTGCTAAAGGACGAATGCTGTGTTTGACTAAAACTTGGAATTTCCAGCATCTGACTAGAAAAAAAAGAAAATGCCCTCTCACTTTGGAATGCCTACTCAGAAACTCGGGATAGTCTCCTCAACTAAGTTCAGCAAGTGACAAAATCAACATGGCTGCTCACAGCATCAACATTAAACAAAGCGCATCTTTACTTTTAAAATGATTTATACCATATATACTAATATTTGCTTTAGATCAAGCAACATACAGACATATCTGCTTGTTAAATCAATAACACTGACTTTACAGTTTGCTGTTTTGTGGAGGAAAATATAGTAATATATAATATAATAATCATACTCATGTACAGGTACATATTCATCACAGTTAGCTGGCTAGCTTGTTGCTAAAAAATACGAACATGGAGGGGTCTGTGTTTTTTTTCCCACGATGTAGCTCGAATGCAGCATATAGCACTGCTGCATAGCTCTCTTTACGTAGAGAGAAAGCTCAAGCCCACTGGCACCATTATGAGCATGTAGTCAAATGGGATTGTGGGAAATGTAGTAAAACATTAACCAAAGTGAAAATAAACCATGTCAATGAAAGATATTTAAATTAAAAGGTCAATTCAGAATATCACTCCAAAATAAACCTATGATTTATGATTATTATATGTCATAAAATACTATACTATGAGTGACATTATATTGGGATACTGGAGTAATGGAATAGGGGGTTATCTGGAAGTGGAGAGTATTTGGTGAGGGGCCCAAAGAGGACATGCTGTAAGTATGCTATACCCAGTTACCATGACAACTTCCAGATGACTGCACCAGGAATCAATGCAATTAGCACAAACCGGTTAATTAGGCATTACGCATTACGCATCTCTGTTGGAGAGAAATTAGCAGATGTGGACAAAAGAAGGAGATATGCAGTTTTATGGTAACAAACCCCTGCCTGTTATAGATTGAGACCAGTTTCACAAACATGCCCGCTTTAATTTAAGTGCCTTTTGCAATGGTACATGATGGCACTTTTAAAAGATAACACAGCATATCACACACTCTCACACACTTTTATCATCGAGCATCACAGCACATTTCATATAAGGTGTTGGAAATCGATTCCTGATGACTGAAGCAGAACACCTACAGTAAATCAACCTTTATTGTATTCTATCATGTTCCATTTCACTACTACAGCTCAATTTCAGAACTACATCTCCCAAAATGCATGAGGGAAATCAAAAATTTCACATTAACAGAAGCTAGAGGTGAAGTGCCTTTCTGAGGGGTGATGAAATCCCAAACAGTCACAGAAGGAAATTGGAGGTCAGCCTAATAAAACAGGTTGAAAGATGTGTGGGTGAACTTTTGGCTAATTAATGGTAAAATGTCTTTAACAAGCTTTAAAGAGGTGGATAGGGATGTGTCTTTGGAGTTAAAGTGGAAGAGAAGTGATAAAGTGTCTGTGGAATTAAAGTGGCTCATGCCTACAGGGATGGAGAGAAAGAGAGTGAGTGAGTGAGTGAGTGAGTGAGAGGGAGAGCGAGAGAGCGAGAGAGAGAGAGAGAGAGAGAGAGAGAATGGCTCATTACTGCTTGATCTCTGCACTGTGGTTGATCGCCTCCCACCACACACCAACACACACCTTCCCATCAAACCCAACAACAGCGCAAAGAGTCTAATGAACACATACACACTTCTAATCATATACACATTGTGTGTATGACTCAGTTACGCTCCCACATGAGTGCAGATTTTTCTTTGGAAAAAAAATAATGATCCCTTTTAGCCTTGGTGCTTCATCTAAGCTGTAATTATAGCACATCTGCACTTTTATGCACAGTGGAAAATTATAAGCAGTATATCTGAAATGAGATTAGATGTCCTTAATTGCTACACACATGTTCAGAAACACTTACAAACACACATACACACACACACACACACACATACATTTAGAACTGATTCTTCATTACTGAACAACAATTGGCTTTCACTCAATATGCAATTTGTCATTAGCCTCAGTTTTTCATATAATATCACAGTCAAGGCTACATTGTGTTTAATGTCTGAAGAGAAAACTCAATAGACAGGTTATCAGAGGATGGAGAGGATTGAAGCAGAATAGAGTCAGAGAAAGAAAGCATCTGTGTGTGTATAATTAGCTCTGACATGTAGCTTTAGCTTTCAAAGCTTCATCAGTAATTGCTGATGGAGTGAAAAAGACTTGGAGTCCTGAGGAAGGATCTGGGATGCCCTCACGTTTCTACGGGAAAGAATCCTGATTATCAGCACTGACAAAGACTCCATCCTCATCTATCATGTGACCTATCAATACCGTTGCTTCGTATTCTTCAGTAACCATAACAAGAAGAAGAGGTAAGACTCCAGCTCGTCTCACATTGTTGTAATACGTGTGTAAAAAGAGGTGATCTTACGAGTGCTATGAGTGTAATGAGTTGTTTCTCAGAGCAGGACGACTCAGTTGTGCCTTTACAAGGGTAAAGTGGTGTAATATGCCCCCCATCCTCTCACACAGTAAAGTAGGTTTCCAAAAAAAAGTAAGCTCTTACTCAATTCCCATCTTGTTTGCCAGTACTGCTGGAGAGGAGGACTGGGTCACACTGGGAATTACTGCTGCAAAACAGCCTTTTGTCTTTCATCATGTCTTTCTGCCTTCTTCTAGTCAGTCTTCTTTAATTAGGACAGTGACTGTGGCATCCTGGCACAGACAAACAGCTTCTCCTCCAGTCTTGAACCAACAGAGAACAGATCTGCTCCATTCTGGCCCAAAAACACACTGTAGAATTTGACTGTTATCAAGCTACCATATTGATTTTAATGAAACTGTGCTTCGACAGCTAATCTACTGACATTTTGGCTCAACTGCTCTCTGGAATCTGACTGTACAAGCAGCCATAGCTCTAGTGCGACTGTCATTGCTTTCACATTTCACCAATGTAAGCCTTGGGATTAATGGAAATGAGTGGGGATCAGTGGAGAGGAATAGAGATGAGTGGAGATGAATTGAGGTGAATGCAGGTGAATGGAGAAAAGTGGAGATTACTGGAGATGAGTGGATATGAGTGCAGATGAATGGAGATGAGAGGAGAGTATTGGAGATCAATGGAGATTAGTGAAGAAGAATAGAGATGACTGGGAGTGAGTGGAGATGAGTAGATGTGAATGGAGATGTGTGGTGATGAGTGGATAGGAATGTAGATTAATGGATATGAGTGAAGTTGAATGGGGATGAATGGAGATGAGAGGATATGATTGGAGATGATTTCAGATGAATGGAGATGATTGGAGATGAATGCAGGTGAGTGGTGTTGAATGGAGAGGAGGTAAATTAACATGAATGGAGGTGATTAAAGATAAACAATGATGGAGTGGAGATGAGTGGATATTATTGGAGATGAGTGGAGATTAATGGAGGTAAGTGGACATGAATGGCAGTAAATGGAGATGAGTGGAGATTTCTGGAGATAAAAAGGAGATTATTGAAGATGGGTGGAGACGAATGGAGATAAGTGCAGATGAATGAGTGTGAATGGAGAGGAGATAAATGATTATGAATGCAGGTGATTAAAGATGAACAAAGATGAGTGGACCTGAATGGAGATAAGTGGAGATCAATGCTCGAGTAGTAATAGGAAGGCTCGGGAGCATTCCCAGTGGGTCGTCATATCTTGGGCTGATTAATATGAGCTAACAGCATTACAAGAAGCTGTCCACAGCCAGGCCTTGCATATAAATGCACAAACACCCTCGCAAACTGTAAACCAAGACTATATTAATACTAATTCAGATGAGTAAACTGACAGCCCCCTTCCTAAGTGCTACAGCTTTGATTTGCCTTGAATTGCAATTAGACAGCTAGTACGTCTCACAGGCTAGAGTGCAAAGAGATGATCAAATCTGGCACCTGCAGTCTTTTTACATCAGGTGGAAACATAACAGAGACCAGTGAGAAAGATACAGAAAGCAAGAATGCAAAAAATAACGCTCTTAAAAGCTTAGTTAAGGTAAAATATGACATTAAATGGTCAAGAAAACAACAAATCAGACTATATTCTGGATAGCATGAAACACTAGAACTGAGAAACTTAGCTAGCATTAACTGTCATATTACTGTCAAATATGTCCCATTTAACAAATTATCTTCCTTGCTTTTAATTTTATTAGTAGCTGAACAGCTTGGGTGTTACACTATAATAAGTATGTGAGAATAACATAGGCTTTAGCAAAAAGAACCCTAAATAGGACACCAGGTTTAGTAAGCAAATAGGCCACTAATCTCTGATTATCGTAGCCAAAAGCAAAATGACGTCTATTGGTAGTTTTCAAAAATAAAATATGCGTAGAAAAAGTGTCTGAGTCATCCTTTTAAACTCTTATGCATTTGGAGTTGGCTGGCCTGAACCATGTAACTCCTGTGCTATAAACAGTCCCACTCCATACAGAGATGAACGAAGAAAGACTTAATTATGAATGCTTTGCATTTAAAGAAGAGAAAACAAGCAGAGTTTCCATCCAACAGATAGGAGTGTAGTATTACGCCAATAAATCCTGGTGGACAAATTTTCCTCTAAAAATCAATTAAAGTTTTAGTTTTTGTGAAGATGATTTGCACCAAAGTATTGAGATAGAAAAAGGTAACTGAATCTTTATTTGCATATTTTTATGACATTCTGCTGAAAATTGAAGGAGCATGACCATTCCCATCAGTCATGTAGGTCATCAGTCAAGTCCTTGTTTCCTTAGGAAATGGAAATAGTTGCTGTATTTTATTTAGTTTAAGTTTTGGACTGGCAGCAGTGTCGATAATGTTATTCTTAATGGCTTTTCTGAGCCATTGGTTAATTCTGCTCCAAGAGAGCTGGAAGTGACATTTCCACCTCCAGCTGAAGTCACATGACCCTGCTCTGAAGTGTGGTACATTTATACTTTAATCCATTATTGTTTTTTTTTTCTCAAATGCTAGGAAGCTGAGTATAATAAGTCAGTAATAATTTGGTTGACCGATTCTCTGCTTCTCACACTCTGTTGAAAGATTGTGCGTGACCTTTTTGCTTTTTGGCAGGTAATTTCTTTGTGTTTAAGTTGTATTAAATGTCATTATAAATGCTTGGCTGATGGTGTAGCACCATCTTGATGCTGCGTTGCACACCAAGCTCTAGCTAGATTAAAGAACAATTTGCTTGTTTCTACATTACCAGGAGAAGAAGCAGGCTGAGCCAAAGACTATAAAACATGTTAAGGTTCTCACATCACTTCCATGATCTTCCACAAAACAAACCTATTTGACCATCTTTACTGTAAGTGGTAACTACTAATATATGAATGGCAGTGACAATGAATGAATGAATACTCTGTTGGGCCAGTATACGTTTGGAAAGAGTAGTTATACTAGGAAATGAGAGTTAAATCTTACTATGCTACAGCCTTCAAAGTCACCAGACCTCAACCCAATTGAACACATATGGGAGATTTTGTAGCGGTGTGTTAGCACTGTTATCATCAAAACACCAAATGAGGGAATATCTTTCGGAAGAATGGTGTTTATCCCTCTAGTACAGTCCCAGAGACTTATAGAATCCATGTCAAGATGCACTGAAACTGTTTTGGTGGCTCATAGTGGCCACAGCAGCACCTTATGTTGGTGTTTCCTTTATATATGGTATATTTCCTTAAGGTTTTAAGTAGCTTATTAGTGTAGATTAGCGGCATAAAACAGGTCACTGGTAGTAGGTGGAGCTAAAGAAATACTAAGGAAATCTCCCAATATGAAGTCAAGTAGGCTTCATTGCCATTCCTCTCATCGCAGGCAGAAATAATGATATGAATGAAATATGTACTAGTTCCAGTCTTTCTAACTTCACTTAAATATCACTTAAAATATTAATTTCAAATAGTTACTACAATTGTTCTTGATTTGCTCTTGCATAGTTACTAGGTTCTAAGGAACTTTATTGTAAAGTGTTACTGACCAAGTTGTGTGCCTGAGTCAATAAGCTGTAAGTCGATAATACACACACACACAGACACACACACACAGTTCACGCAATCATGGTCCTCATTGCATGCTTTAATACATAAAGCTATGCACCATGCAATTCCATCTATGTAATGAGAGAGATGGGAGCACACTCGACAGGTGTCGGGGTCAGAGGTCATATGAGAAGGTGTGTTGTTATTCTCCCTGTGGGTTAATTAGATCTGAGCCACAAATACACTTGTGAATGGTTACTGAAGCAACTACTTTCTCTGTCTACACTCACCTGGGTGAACTCACAGCAGTTTGCAATTCTCTCCATTCTATCTTATGCTCTTTTCAGGAAGGAGATGTGCATGGCTGTGTGTCAGGGGTGTTTATAGACATTGATTATGTTGTGAAGTTGACCCATTTCTTATATTATTTGTGTCAAATAAAACATGTGCTGATTGCAAACACCAATCACTTCAGACTCCTTTCTTCTCTTTTGGGTTTGAAACAGGAGAAGGGATATGTCAGCCACTGTGACCAGACAATGACCACTGTCACTAAATTAGCAACTTTGTTGCTAGATTTTGTGAATTTATTTTAAAAAAGAGAGATTAATTACAAAGAAAGCAACTTTTTGAGCAGATGTTAGTGTCCTGCACTTGATACAGCTCTGCACTTCACTTCACAGCTGCTGTTTATGCAAGTTGAGAGAACAGGTTCAACTCACCACCAGTGTATAAAGTCTGATTGAGTTTCACTTGGTGATCTCAGATGAACACTGATCACCACTGTTCCCAACAACCAATCACTGATCACCACTGTTTCCTAAACACTTATCACCATTGTTTCATAACAACCAATCACTGATCACCATTGTTTACTATTCACTGAACACCATTGTTTCCTAACAACCAATAACTGATCACTGATCACCATTGTTCCCAAAAATTAATCACAAACACCAATCAGATTTTTATTTCCAAATAATTGAATCAATTCTATTCTATTCTATTCTATTCTATTCTATTCTATTCTATTCTATTCTATTCTGTTTTCAGAAAATCCTCTTTCCTCATGTAACACATATTGACATGCAAATTAGTCTCTGATGTCATCTGGCAACTTCTGGTTACTTTATGGCATTCCTTAGCTATTTTCCCTTGAAAAGAGTTAGAAACACTTTTCAGAAGCAGAATACTATATAAAACATCACACAGATGTAAATGACAAAATGGGAATATATTGTACATCAGTAGATGGCAACAAATACACCTGGGTTTTTATTTCCTCAGGCGTGACCCAGACCAAAACAACATATATACATAATCAACAACACTATAAGAATCTATCTAACGAAGTCAAAGAGGGAGAGCAGGGTTCACAAACAAACAGACCAATCAGAAATGAAGCAATGAGCATTAAGCCAACAAGGTCAAATTGTTGACAACTCAGATAGCTGTGCAGTGATGATATCATAGCCAATAGACTGGATCTCTGGAAAACTTGAAATGTACTCAACACATATAACATACAGAGAGAGTACAGAATATAACAGATGCAGGCCATAACATGTGAATTTGTAATTAGGTGCAAGAAATGTTTTGTATGCTTGTATTTGGAATGTGCAGTGAAAATTTGGCATGGGTTTTACATGTTTCACAATAGAGAAGGAAATGAGTTTCTATCTCAACATTACCTGTTGTGCAGTGAACACACCGTCTCTCCTCTCTGGACCGCTGGCTGTTTCTCTGCCTGCCCTTTTCAAAGGCGAGGCTGTGGGCACTGAGCCTGTACCTGCTCATTATCTGTCTCTGCTTTGTACCTCTGACAGTGAGGAGATACTCAGCCAATGCCTAGTCCCTGTTTAAAGCCTGATAACGCGCCACTGACTTTTGGCTTCTACTTTATTTTGAGCTGTTTGATGTTTATATTGATGATGGTCTGGCCATGTTCTGTGTTAGTGTGTGTTACAGGGTTAGTGAGCCTGAGAACCAGCAGACTAAGGGCACTCTTTACATGGGTGAACTCTTGCATCTGTAATAACTTAAAATGCAGTGTTTCTTTGGGGCTCATTGCATGTAGAAATTGAGGACATTTTTTTTCTAGATGTTTATAGATAGTGGGAGTCACTGACGCTCTCATTAAATAACAACATGTCTTTCTTTTTATAGTGATGTTTAATGTTGTATTTTTTCTTCTCTCTCTTGTATTTAATAAGACAAAAAACACAAAGCCCTCTGTCCTGGGGACTTTACTAGGTCAGAAAACTTTAAGTTACAGCTTCATCTCTGACTGATATAAAGCGCTGACACTGGAGACTCCTTTCAAAAATGTTAAATAAAAGTCCTCTCAGAAAACTTGACAATAAAATGAAAATTAAACATATTTTTCAAAATCGGTATACTTTGCTGGTATTTTTATGTTTATCTTTAATCAGTAATAAAAAAGTCAGTAATCAAAAAATCTAATGTAAGTTTTAAAGCCAATTCTTTATTTTACTTTTTTCTTCATTTAATAATAATAATAATAATAATAATAATAATAATAAAGCACTCATATCTCAAATTATTGTTTAGCTTATTGTTATTGCGCTTTTGGTTGTTTATTAAGTTTTTTTGGAAATGTGAGATCTCCTTTTTTTCCTGCCTCTATGTCTCTCTCAGTCAGTCTATCTTTCTCTGCAGTAAGGGGGTCAAGTGCCCTAATCATGTCGGTTGAGAGGCACTTAATGTGCTATTGGGGTGTCTGATCCCGAGGGCTAACAGGTTACCCACTCAGTACAGAGAGTCCCAATTACTGCTGGAGTGGGGCTCCAGTCACCATGACAACATGGCTAAAGTTTGCAGAAGTGCTTGTAAAATTGGGAAATGACATAACTGCGCTGAGTGACAAAATGCTGAGTTGATCAGCAGTGACAATCTGAAAGAGTAAGAAGGGAAAGCCTCAATCTCCACTAAAAATATTGGTATGTTCATTCCTCCTGTGGTGAGGTCACTCCTCTTTTTATTAGAATTCTTTATTCTTTACATGGACGTTTGTATTAGAAGCATATTCATGTTACCATGGCGGCCTGGGAAAACCCTTCACATGGTGAAATTTTGACATTTTCTACCATATCTTACACACTTTTTACTGGTTGCAGTGGATCTGGAGCCTACACTGGGTGTGAGGCAGGAATACACCACTGATGGGATGCCATTTTCTACTATATCCCTCTCCCCCCAGCGCCATTCTTTCAGTTGTTCCCGTTTGGGGTCGCCACAGCGGATCACACGTTCACATATTTTGATTCTGGCACAAGTTTTACACCGGATGCCCTTCCTGATGCAACCCTCCCCATTTTCCGGGCTTGGGACCAGCACTGAGATTGCACTGGCTTGTGCAACCCTCCAGTGGCTGGAGTTGGATCCCTGACCAAGAATCGAACCCAGACTGTGGTGATGAGAGCACCACGTGCTAGCCACTAGTCCACCAGGGAACCCATTTTCTACTATATATAGTTCTGAAAACTACAGATTTTCCAGAGTGCAAAAGTCTTTTGCATGTATCTGTGAAGTTCTAGCATTTTAACATCTGGTTATTCCCAAAAGTGAAAAGGGAAAAAATTGCATCTAAAGATTCATCCCAATTCTGCCAAAATGACCTTTTTTATTCTGCAAATATACCTTACCTGCTTGTTCTGCCAAAAAGTAAACAATTATAAGTTTATAATAGGAAATGTGGTCTCCCTTTAATTATCAGCATCATCTACACCGGTCTCTGCCACATCACCTGAGGTAAAAGTCACTCGCTGCATTCAAGCATGCTCCTCATCATCGTCTCTTCACTCGACTCATCTCATCTCTAACATAGGTGTGGAAACAATCGCTCATTCATTCAGTCAGTTCTGTTCTGTTGGCTGAATTTCTTGTTTTAAATGCCTTTTATTGGGTCATTTAAATGTTTGAAAACTTTGTCCGCTGTCATCTGTACAGAGTATGTAAGCAACACCTTGATCAATTTGTGAGCTAGCCAGGTTGTAGATATCTTTAGGCAGACTGATAGTTTTTAATAAAATAAAAAAACTTAATTTTTTGGTCAATTTTTTGACTGTTTTTCAGGATTAACCATAACAATATCCGGCTGGTTTTCCCATAACACCCACCATTTGAAGGTTGTGAAGTTTGAAGAAAATGATGTTTGTGTGTGATATTTAGATATCTAGCAGTTTCCTAGGAATGTTTCTCAAAGGGCTACAATTATGTTTCAATTTTAATAATGTGCACTGTAATGCAAATCAAAGAAGCAAATTTACGTTTTGATAGATAAAATAAAACAAAATAAAACAAAGTTCTTGGTACTTTTGGACTGTCCTGTGTTAGGGAAGTCTACTAGTTCTACTTTTGGATCATTGCTGAAGACTGAATTTTTAACTGGATAGCATTGCTTGAGTGGAGGACACACAATAAATAATGACTTTTTGTTCTTGGGTGAGTAAAAATAACTGCCTTGTTAGTAATCAAGATTTATGGATGATTTACACTGTGTTTACACTGTGCTATGTAGTCACTCGGTGTTATTTGAATATGTATATGAATTGTACTCTAAATTCTCTGCGAGTGCCCGAGTCTATGTGGTTTGTCTGAGGCTCGAAAATCTTACATCATGTGGTGAATATAAAACCAGTGTGGTGTGTAAACCAAGATGCAGAGAACAGGGATCTGAAGGCTGGTTTGTTCTTCACAGTATAGTGCAAGGGCACACACACATAGCCAAGAGAACCTCAGTATAAGGTTGAAGCACAATGTGTGTAATACATCCCGGGTGCCTCGCCATCATCAGTCACCTTACTGTCTAAAATGATTTCATTTGCATTTAATTTAACATGTAATGAATAAAATATTTTAAAAAATAATTTGACCATTCACTTTATCAAAGATTAGAAGTTTACGATGAAAAAATGAGTGATCACTTTGATCATAAGCCTCATCCATGTCAGTTTCTCAAATCTCATTTTCTGAAATAAGTGCAGTCATGGAATTAACCAGAGCTACATCATAGCTCTTTACTTGACTGATCATTGTCTGTCTTTTACAGTGCTGAAATAATGGCTGATTAATTCAGTGAGTTTTCTTCTGTTGGCTAACTTTCCATATTTAAAAAAAATCAGAATTCAAATATTACAAGTTGTCCACTGTTATCTCTATAGTGTACCCATGTTTGCACTGTGGATAATTTGTCAGCTGATATTTATAATCTATACAAACTTAATTGATTAGGCGTATGTCCTTTTTGCTATCAATGACTTGATCAAAGCATAAGACAGTGAAAGTACTGCAAGAACTACTTTAATTTCTTTTCCTCAAACACCTGATTTATGGGATATAATGACAGTGTACCAGCATTACTCATTATGTATATAAGAAAAAAAAGGCCTTCAGTATCTTTCAGAGTAATTATGAAATGTCAAAATAAAAAAAGCAGACTTGAAAACATGTATAATTGAAGAAAAACAAGAAAAAAAAAACAAGATATACTCACTTTCAGCAACCACTTTAATCTGGTGAGGGTTCTTGGACCACTAGAGTGTGCTTGGTGGATACTTTGATGGAACGCTAATCAGTCACAGGGCACCATGCACACACTCATTCACACCTACATGCACTTTATCTTAGCCAGTCCACCTACTGGCTTTTTTTGTTAGCTGGGAGGAAACTGGAGAACCAGGAGGAAACTTGCACAGAAATTCCATCCAGACAATAACCTGAGCTCAGGATGAACCAGGGACCCTGGAAGTGTGAGGTGATGATGCTATTCAAAACAAGGTATAAGTAAACGATAATACCCAAACAAAATGTCCTAATATCAGAAAGTAACAGATAAGTCCTAGGTAAAGAACATTTCCATATACTGCAGCCTATAAATAATCCCTTTCTGCAAAAATAATGTTCCTACTATACAATCTAAGCCTGTCCTAAAACATTATTTATGCTTAATGCCATGGTTACATTTCAACATGGTTGCATAGTATCAGGATCATTAGTTTAGAAATGTGATTAAATGTTTGTCCCCGTATAAAGAATTACATCATAAAACATTACAAAACATTACATCATCACAATCAGATTCCTTATAAAACCTATTTCACAATGTTCTATATACTCTCACACCCCACTGTGCTGAGGAGTAGAAACACAGATATGTTGTTGTGAGACAGCTTTAATAAGACATTCATCAGTCTTTCAGAATCTGTCTCTTGATTTGGAAAAATTTAATATTTAGTATTTTGTCATATTGCCTCTAAACGACCATGATGAACAAAACATTTTAATTATCTTATAATTACGTGCACACACACACACACACACACACGCACACACGGAAATTGCCTCAAGCCTTGCAAAATCAGAGATAATTGTTAAAAAACAACAGCAACAAAACATTTTTACATCATAAAACCAAAATGCAACACTAGCATAACTCTCTCTCTCTCTCTCTCTCTCTCTCTCCCTCTTTCTCTCTCTCTGTATCATTCTATGGTGTGTGTTGGTGTGTGTGTTGCTGAGTCAGCATTAAGCAGCAGATAACAGAGCAGAAGCTGCTGAGTGAGCATGTGAACCATACACTCTCATTATACCTCAAAATATGCTCCAGCTGTAGGTCACCTGACAACACACACACACACGCGCTCGCACACACACACACACACACACACACACATTCCATTGATAATTATTAATGCAGATAATTAATGTTATGCTACAACTAAATCTAATCCTAACCTTAACCTCAATAAACCTTTTAGATTTTAAAATAAAACTTCAGTTTATTTATTTATTTGTTTGTTTGTTTGTTTGTTTGTGTTTGTCTGTTTAAAAAATGTGGGAACTGGCCAAATGTGCCCACATAGTCAAAACTGTCAGATATTCAGGCCTGGATGAATGAATGAATGAATGAGTGCTTTTGAAAGCATAATGAACAGGCCAGCAGGAAGCATCTTGATCCAGGTTGTAGCCTAGCAAATAATCACTGAAAATGACAGTTCAATGCTTATTAGCTTATTAGAGAAATGCAGAAAATTAGCAAACAGGAACTTAGCACTGATGTTACTGGACTGCAAGTGAAAATGAGCTCTTCTGTTACTGTATTTTTCTCCCTCCACTGATCACTTCTGTTATATTTGCTTAATATTTCCAGTAGTTAAGAATTGTATCAATTATCTCATTAGTTCATGAAATAAATTTGTTTAATTATTAATTAATTAGTTGATTGATTTTATCAAATTAATTAATTAGATTAAATGCTAAATTAAAATTATATACTAACACTAAATAAACTTTATATTTGATAGTACACCCTCTCCAGCTCCACCCTGACCCCACCATCACATGAGATGGTACAGTACGTTAAAGGTTTTTTACACATGTTTTTTACATGTTAATGTGAGACCGCCTATACTCACTAAGCCCTAGGCTGGAGTCTATCAAGCCTATATGGTGAATCAGGCCAACATTTATGAGGCAATTTCCAAGCTAATAACTCCTTATTTCTCACATCTTCATTTTTCTTGGTGGTTATAAGCTTGCAGAAGAGGCCTACACACTCTCAGTAATAAAGGTACCAAACTGTAGTCTTCCTTAAAATTTTTAATAATATTGCCTTTAAAGATAATTTAAGCTACATAATTGGACCTTAAGGACCCCTGATATACCTCTAAAGAATTTCTATAAAAGATGATTAAAAGTACACCACATGTACCTTCCCAGGTAAAAGACACATACTAAAGGTGCAAAAGATGTATCCTTGATGGTCCCACCCCAAGGAGAAGTACAGTTTGGTACCTTTATTTCTGAGTGTGCACAATGACATAGCTAACACGTTGCCCCATGGTGCTGGGAGAATACAACGTCCAGACCAATTTCAAAAGCATCTGCTTCTATAATAAAAGGTAGTGGGGGACCTGAAACTGGACTTGGGCCATGGCATTATTTATTAATTATAGTTTTGGGGCTACACATATGGAACTGGATATATAAATTTAATGTCTATAAAAATTTTATAGCATAATCTTTGAAGTTCTTTAACCATTTCTCTCCTCTTCTCGTCTCTTATTTTATATGTGGCACGTGTTCCTAAAGATTGTGAGAATAAAATAAGTAAGACATCTATATAAGCGTTATCAAGCATATTTCCTGAACAAGGGACAGGACTTTAATTAGCCCCTACAACATTATGTAATATTCATAGTGCCCCTAATGGTCTTCCATTCATTCTCCTCTCAAAGCCTAATCAATTTATAAGACCCCTGTGAGACTACTTTAGTAAATATATTCATCACTTGATGACAGTGTATACTGAAGATAACAGATAATAAGGCTTCACTCTTATTGCATTAACACACTAATAATCCAATAATCAGTACATGGCCTGAGTACACCAACTTCTTTTTCTGTAATGAAGAACCCAGCAGTGGCAGTACAAGTACAAGCTAGCAGTACAGCTCTAATTTCTCAGTGTATTCAATCACCAGGTTGATGGTCCATAGTCCTTGTGTGTTTTTACATTGTCAAAGTGCTTGTTTTAAAAGAGGGAAAAAAACAACTCCTCTATACAATAAAATCTGGCAACCTTAAGGCATAAACTGCATGCAGGTAATTTCAATAATCTGAATGTTCCAGACAGAAAATCAGGTCATGCACCTACATATGTAGTATAAGCCTGAATACAGAGAACTTTCCTCCTTATAAATATAGATTTATAATTGGTTAATGATTCTGAATTCTCCCTTAAGGACTGTCTTCCTTTGTTCCTTTGTAGAGAACCAGGAGAGGCTGCAAAGTCTTTGAATTTCTTCCGCAATTGCTAACTACTCCTTTAAGACAATTTGTGTTAGATGTTGACATGCAGATCAGTGTTGTGTCAGTCAACATCACACATGTATAAAATAAATAATGCAACCTTTATGTTATATTGGTGGTTAATTACTATCTGCATAATGGGCAGAGTCTCTTTAGGAACTTCAGGCACATAACTTGATTGAAATAATTGAAATAAATGTGTTTGAAAATATGTCAAAGACCCACAATGATAGAAACACACCTTCAAAAGCTCCTGCTCTTGAGGGTGTATTCTCAGAGATCTTAGTAATGGCAGGTAGAAGTTTAATTAAGAAATGGAGGAAATGACAAGGCCACTTATACCGCCATTTTGTTTCCGATTTGCAACCACCAGACATTTTATAACACTGTGTTTTTCTTAGGTCATAAGGAAGTGGGTGCTGTTTGTTTAACTGTTGTCAAAGTTCTTGAAACTCTTATTATACATGCTGGTCTGAGCTGCTTAAAGCTCAGGGCTTGCTCTAGCCTTTCAGGGGCACCAAGCAAGATTTTTTGTGGTGGCCCCTATTTGCCCAGGCACTGCCCCTGACCTACACATTGTAAATGGCCGATGTTATAGACTACATTTCCTTTAACCTTCCTGCATGTTAATGCTAATCTATGTCTTCCTTCTTCACTGTCCGTCTCCTCCCTGCTCTTATCTCTGGGAGCCAGTGTGTGTTAGTGTATTAGTATGTGTATGTGGGACATTCATACCAGCAGGGAATAAAAAATCGATGTGTGTTTGGCTGTGCATGAGGTCTTGTTACTTCCCCAGGGCTAAATTGGCCATTATATCATTAAATTGATATTGTGTTTGTGTAGTGACCTTTAGAACAGGTTCAGACAGGAGACACCCACTCTGGCTACAGTATCATGGACCCTTCTAAGCTGTTTCCAGTGCAAGGAGAGCTGCATGGACCTATTAGAGTTACAAGTGCTTTCAATTTGACATTCAATCCACTACCTTACTTTCCTACTCATATTAATGAATTTTACGCATTTATGCAGTTTGCTCTGTTTGGTTCATTGTAAAGTTTTGAATGTCTAAATTTGTGTGGCCTTCATTTCATCTGGGTTCGTCATTCTTTATGGTTCTCCTTTGTTATTTTTGTATTATAAATACAATTTTTCACTTGCTATTCCATCCACCTGCCTCCCAAATAGTGACACACAGCCTAATGGAAACACTTGGTGAAGAGCCAATATGAGTATGATTTTTTAATATACTGTATGAAGCTAGATATACTATACCTGTGCATGCATGATTTTTTTTTATTACGTGTGTCTATGTCCTGGAATGTGAAGGAAAAAATAAATGGGAACAGGTAGGCAAATGTCAGGCTATACGTAGCTGACATTTAAAAGCTGCACATTTTTATAGGAAACTGCCTATTGGTTCAATCAACATCTAGAAGAAAGAAAGATGGCTAGAGAAAGACAAATAGATAAAGGCAGGGGATAGGATGTGGACAGGAAACATGACAGAATTCCAACATGTGTGTGTATGTGTGTATGTGTGTATGTGTGCGTGAGTCATATCAGGAGCTGAGGAAGAGAGCTGGTTGAATGTATCCAGCCTTGATCTGTCAACACATCCAGAACAGCTTTCTGTAGAGAACACCACTCTCAGACAGAGAGGTGCAAAATGTCCTGCTCATGTGTGTGTGTGTGTGTGTGTGTGTGTGTGTGTGTGTGTGTATGCAATGTCTCTATGCAATGCACCTGAGCCCAGTAGTCACTCTGTTTACCTGAATAGAGCTTTAGTCTTTGAATGGAGTGCATAGATTAATATAAATTCTCCCTAAAACTCAGACAAACTTTAATTAGCTCTGCCCAATTAAATACCAAAATTTTAACACCCTGCAAATCTATTTAGCTGACTAGGTTCTTACTAAACATGTCAATTGAAAGCAATCTCTAGAAGATAATTGGAACTAAGGGACCAGAATGTGCTCAAGTATTGACAAGAAAGTCAGTGCTCTTACTAAATTGCTGACTGTATTTGCAGAGTTATTCATTTGGCCATGAAAGCTATGCTGAATACTCTCATATCCACTAATGCTCATAGCCGTCTGTCTGTCTCTCTGTTTGTATGTCTGTCTGTCTGTTTGCCTGTCTGTGACAAAAAGCGTTTGAAAAAAATGCCTGCAATGCTGCTATGGTTGTTAATATTGTACCAACATTCACTGAAAATGGACAACCATCCAAATAATAGGGAATTTAAAGAATGACAACTTCAGCAGGGACAACTTCGGCAGCCAGAAAAAAAAAAAAAAGAGCTTTACTTCTTGAATTCGACTTTGGTTCTACTATGGGAAAATGCCACCTAAACACAAGTTTTAGGTGAATTCATTTTACATTTTTAATGTGTGTTGAATTAAAATTATTTACACATGCTAACAACACTATTCCTTCAATGAATTCAGAACAATTTCATTATATTTTAATCCATTTTTCTGAAGATATGTTAAAGTCTGTTTGTAATGACATCCAAAGCAATCACAGTAAGTCAACTTTGATATCATAATGAATTTCTAATATTTGTAATATAAGCACTTAGTTCATCACAGAAATAGACTGTCAAATGCTCCATTCCATCATAGAGTTAGTGACTTTGGTTTCCAAGCCTATGGCATGAACATAGATTTAGTTCCAGTCAACACTGGCCATCAGCAGTCTGTCTGTGGAACTTTATTTATACATATCAAGTTTCGAAAAAAAACCAAAAAAAAAAACAGATTCACTCCGATTCTGCAGCAAGGCCAGCAGCCACGACCATGATCTCACACTTGCAAATTCATACCAGTTCACATACTTCATGGTTGTGTGCATAGATATAAAGGTTATCTAAAGATTATATAAAGGAAGAGACAACCAAGCATTGACTTTTCCCAAACCCGATTGGCAAGCTTGTGAGAGGAATGTTTCGTGGTGTTTAGAGATTTTTCTAATGCTGGTGCATGTATGTGTGAAACCGTCCAGATTCTGAAGCTTGTGGCCAGAAAAAGTGTACAAAACGTCTAAGATACAAAGTGACAGCTGGACATAATATTGGATTGGAGTCTAAAATCTAATATTCACCAATTGTTCAGTAATGAATCTATAAGGGTTGAACAATGCATTCCAGGTATCAGCGATGACATGATATGAATGATGTGGGGCAAAGTATTATTATTGCAGTCATGATTTCTAATTTTGTGTTTCATGTCTGTATATCCGCTCTACTGGCTTCATGCTGAAAAGCTGTAACCCTTTCATTCAAACCAAAAACTTTCGAGTAATTGGTACTTTGGTTGGTTAATGTGTGCTTACTCAATTTTTATCTAGTTGGTCCTCCAAAAACATTCTGGGGAAAAAAAAAAAGTGTGTCAGAATAAATAAATCACCTCATATATTTTCATTACGCCTGTCACTCTATTTCACATACTGATGACGTGTTAAGGATGTTAGGGTTATGGATGGGGTAAACATTTTGTTTTGGTTTAATTCAAATGAAATCAAACACCTAGCAAAATACTCTAGCTCTTTCTATCTTCCCAACCTAGACCTCCTAGTAAAAACTGTTCTACCACCAACCAGATCTCTCTTCAAACAATGTGTGTAGCGCAGCAGGCAGCAGGATATTGTGTACTTTCTTGCGAAAAATCAAGGATACAATTTCATTTACTTTCGCACAGAATCGTTTTGCTTTCATACAGATTTAGCCTTGTCTTGCTCAGTCATGAAGTTGAAAAGTAAATGAATGAGATCTTTCGGAAAGTGTACGCACAAGCTCACATCCATTCAGAGCAGTTTTGGCACTGTTGTTTCGCTGAAAAAAAGGTTGAAAGAAAAAAACGGGTTTTCGCATGTACATTGTCCACAGGCAAGAAAAGCAAGTGTATGCGTGTGCAGCGTGATTTTAAATGCATTTACTTTTGTGAGCAAGACAAATCTGTGCTCAAGCAGAACAATTTTGTATGAGAGCAAAACAAATCTGTTCAAAAGTAGATGGAATCTTTATTGAAGATTAAACTATAGCGCTCTCAACTTTTGGCAGGAAAGTTATGTCGTAGTGAGATACAAAAAGAAAGTTGCACCACCATGAAATGCATTATGTTTAAACTTACATACCAAATGAAGCCTTTTGTTTTGTGAAATACAGAGTGTGATTTTTTTTTCTTTTTCTGATGGCTGAACCTACTTTCTTTTGGGCAACTACAGATGAAAAAAATGAATAAATCTACTTGTCCTGGGTGTCCACCCCTGTGGTAGGTGTACCTGATTCCCTGAACAATGGGTGTAAATAAAAGGTAGGTGTGCCTAATAAACTGTCAACTCAAACACGTTATTATTGCCAGTGAATGGTTTGGCTGAATTGACATTTTTACGCCCATAATTTTAGCAATGACCAAATTCTCAAACTGCAGTTAGTACCACAGTGTCCTTTTGATTTCTCCTTCTCTTAAAGATCAATTTCTTTCCTTCAGTTAATTATATTTATAGTTATTCTTAGCCTACTTCATGATTACTGCAGAACTGTTCTACTGTTCATATTTTTAGATGTTGCTGACATACAGTGCTACTGCATCTCTGTGTTCTCATGACAGCATCTCCTAAGACCAACCTCATGTTCCTCTCGGGGAAGACAAATCTAGGACAAAGTCTCCACATTCCCAGTCTTCAGTGCTTTAATGAGAGCAGATATATAGACTTCATTAGAGCTTGAAGCTGCAGAACATTTGTGAGTGAAGTAGTTTGCAGGCGTGCTCTTTCATCAGTCTGTCTTTCAGGTCCTCACCTTCTCATTTGTTTGCCTGTTCAGCTTGTTCTCTCTCGTTTTGTGCTTTTGTTATGCGTATATCCCAAGCCCACATTTATTTCTATTAAAACACATTGCACATGAATGCATTAATGAAATGAAGGGTATATTATTATAGCCTTCAATCTCTTTAATGTGGTTTCTTTTCACATCTGATGGTTTTATCTGTTATGTCTTACAGTGGGTCATTAAGAAGCTATTTCCTCCTCTATTTCATTTTACATCTATTTTTTTTATTACCTTGTACTACATTTATACGTCTAATACAAAGCGAATGTGTACGTCCAAACACAGGCCTGAGAAAGGATATAAAATGATAATCATGTCTGGTTAACTATGTGGATCAAAAAAGAGCAACAGAAATCTCATTATGTGAAATGAAACAAAAAAAAAGTTTTTGCCCTTTTATGACACATGAAGCTGAGATGGGAAGAGAGGAGAGAAGGAGAGATGAAGAAGAGAGAGAGAAAATGTCATAAAGAAGAAAAGGAGGATGGAGAGCTGGAGAGTGTGAGACAGGAGGATACTGACAGTGAGAGATTGATGGAGGTTCATGTCCATGGCCCGGAGGACGATGCCAGATTAGGCACCTGGGTCTCTTGCCTTTGGTTTTACACACACACACACACACACACACACACACACATACACACACACACACACACACACTGTAACATTTGAGGGATTTTCCACAGAACTGTGCATTACTGCAGCTAAATAATGCAATATCTACCCCTATCCCTAACCTCAGTATCCAAAAGAAACTAGCTGTTTGTTTATTTTTACTTAATAAATGCAGATTTCCCCACAAGCTCAAAACTATTACATATTCACATTATGGTGCCATTTGTTCCCCAAAAACATGAGGACAGTAGAACAACTCAGGTCACATAAAAACATGACACGAGACATGAGACTGTAAATATGTGCATATTACCCATGAGTACAGTTACTGTAAAACGGTGTGCTAGGCAACTACAAATTGCACAGCACAACAAAGTCATTGCGGATCATCATTTTAATAATTCATAATAAAATTCAAAAGTGGAACTATGTGATTTTAATATGGAGCTGCACATAAGCATGCAATGTATACAAATTAAAAATGGCATGTGAACAAAACACAGCAGGACAAGTGGGATCATGTTTTTATGCATAAGAAACATGGCACATGCACTCAGTGTGGAATGAAAAATGTGGAATGAAGTGTGGTACTGTGTGTCATGCACGCATCTAAAACACTTCAGAAACACTTATGGTACGAACTGGCCTTTGTTACTTTACGGATATGCACAATTATTACAAGTTGAATAACTCTCTTGTGGTAAATGAAGTATATAATGAAGTATCATTGACGATAATAGAGCAAATACTCTACACTCTAGTAACTACAGCGATTATCCACCAGAAATATATAAACCATTTTGAGGGCATCTGCCCTCCCCGCCAACAGAGGTTATACTCATCAGAGTTCTAGTGTGCATCTAACAACTACTTCTTGTTCACTTCCGTTTTAAGTATTTAAAGATCCCGAGTTCTCAGTTCCATTGCAAAGTCTTGCCATACCAAACTTTTATGTAAGTTCTGAGCCTTGACATGTTTATAAAGGTTTATTCATTGGATTACCCTTTGGCCATGTTTATTGTATTTTGGCCTACTGCTTGCCTTAATGTTTTGGCTTTGGATAACAATTTCACTTTGTCAAATAAACATCTTTACACAATGATCCCACTCTGTCTCCATGTTACAGACTGATTTCTGCAGTGGATCTGGCACATAGGATAATGGGATAGGATACATAGGATAATCTAAGCATACATGCATACTGATTTCACAAATTGGCCAGATGGTAAGAACTAAGCAAACACCAATATAAAACAGCAGGCCTTTGATTTGGGCATGTATAGATACCTTCATATCTTGAGCAGGCATCATTCGTTACATTTTAGTATTTAGTATTTATTTCCCAAGATATAAAAGCAGGTATAGGAGTGAGAAATGCAAATGCTAAGAAGGAACTAATAAACTAAGCTTGACTATTTCTTTATAAGTGGTGATTGGACATAAACCTAGCAACACCAATGGGCAATGAATCAACATGTACCACACTGGATGAAACGCCAATTATATCTGGTTAGAAAATAATTCTTCTGGATTTCTGAGTGTCAGGATAAACAGCATGGGTGAAGATGTAGGATCTGACGTATACATTAGAAAGTCAATCTCTCAGTTATTTTAGAAGGTACACTGCACAAACACACACTCTGGGAACTCTACACATAGTTGTGGTTGAATTGTGTCTGAGATTGGGTGTGTATGTGTGTGTAGGCTGTACATGGCTTCTGTCTGCACTGAATGTGTATCGCTCCACTTCCTTGGTTCGGAGTGTTTCCAAGGAAACAGATTTCAGTCAGAATCAACCAGTATACTGGCATACTGATAGACTGCACATGCACTCAAACACACTCATCCAAGAAGCCATGCTAGTAAATGCAGGAAGTGGGATTTTATTTTGAGACATGCTTCACTAGCAATGTCCAAGCAAAGGGGACAATCAGACAGAGTTCTGTTCAGAGTGTTATCAAGAACAATAGAGTTTTTGGCCAGAAATCAGGAAACAGAACAATATCTATGAGGAACAAGACAAGATTCTGGTAAGAAGGCAGGTGTATTTTTAGTAGGAATCAGAAAAAAATTGTCTGTAGCTTAAGTCTAGCCAAATGATCCTGCACTGAGTGGAACTTACCTGCTGCACTCAGCTTCAAGATTCCTGTGCGATGGATGTGTCTTTTTGGGCTTTAGGAAATTACCCTTAAAATCCAAACTGAGAGACACCAGAGAGTGTCAGAATGTGGAGAGATTTACTAGGTTCAAACATTATACAAAGAGAATTGTGTTAAACAATCACCCAGTCACTCTTCAGGAACACGCACTACATTATTAATTCTCAAAACATTCTCAAAACACATCAGTCTGTAGTATGCATATTCAACCTGGATTCTTGCAGCTACCAACTCTTTCAAAATTCCTACCAAATCTGTGTTTGAATGCAGATTTTTTCTTTTCCATATGGCTAGTTTTACTATCCCTAACAAATAAATTAAGGATAAGCACAACATGTTTTCTTCAATACTGGCCCTAAAATGCAGGGTTGTGTGGGAAAAACTTCCCCATATATTGCCAAAGCTAACTTATTAAAAAATAGAGCGGAAGAGTTGCCATGGACACAACACAAAACCACAATAAAGACATTCTGATTGGGACAGATTATCCCAATACCTGCATCATGATGCGCCAGATGTCTGTAATACCTGTTGCCTCATTTACAATTGTCTAGTGGAGGTTAGCTTTCCACTTGCCATGTGGAAAATGTGGAGTAAAAGACGAAAGCTTCCCATGTTTCCCTCATGCCTGTCTCCTACAGCAGCGGTTACATTTAATAAGCAATAAACATATCCTTGTCCATCTGTCCGAGCACTAAAAAATGTTTCCTTCAGAAGACAGGCCCAACAGAGTGATGGGAGAAAATGTCTCTGTATGCACTTTTTTCCAGTTGATGTTTGATGAGCTGTCCTTATCAAGTTCAGCATTATTTGAGGAGATAAGGTGTCCAAACTTTGAGCATTTTGTAGCCAACTGTTTTAGTCGCAAACTGGCTGAGAAGACATCTGTAGAAACCAGGAAAGGATTATTGATTAGTGTACTCTTTGCACAGCCATGGTTCTGAAGAAAGATCTTAAAACAAACAAACAAGCAAGCAAAAAATGTAAAACTGTTCCAAGCTTGAAGACAAATTAGTTCATTCTAATGACATAAAAAAAAGAAAATAAAAGGTATTCTTCAAATAGGAACCTTTGGACTGAGTACAAATAAAATGGCATGACTCTCAAGAAAATGTCCACCAGTCCCTAGCCCCCTTGCTGAACTGGCATGTCCAGGGCAGCTGCTTGAATCCAGTGTTAGCCAGTCCAGAAAAGAAAGTCAACCAGTTTTCTTTGGATGCTTGAGATCGGGTCTCAAAATGGCTATAACACAATCAACATGTGCCAAAAGGTTTGCAACCAATCTGTTACTAACAAGGACCCATCCCCTGTGGACAGTTGGGGTAGCAAGCATTTTGATTTAGGCAATCTGGCACAAACTCACTTCATTATGCTCTCTTGGTTCTTTTTCTGAAACTTATCTGTTCATAATAAACTCCAATAGCTTTCAAGCCATCGCTCCTCCACTGCCATCCCTCTGGTAAATGGAAAGTTTTGTCCCACTCAGAAGGCTTACATAAGGCACAGTCAGATAACATTATTTTGTGCATTTAACCTAAAAGCTAATACCTGGTCATCTTTCCTCAGATTAGTTAAAAGTGGCTCAATCACTACAGTTGGACAACCCTGTCTAATCCTCCTCTAGACATGGAAAGGGCAGGGTCAAGCTACTCCCTACCTTTAGTAATGAGGAAGAAGTTGTATATAAAACCTGAATCCAAGTTAAAATTTTCTCCTCAAGCCCTCCAAGTCTGCACTACATCAAATATATATTTATGATTCAGTCACACGAATGGTATGTGGAAGTGACTGCCAGCTGGCGGGTCACTGAGCAGCTGTTTGCGTGCACCATAAAGGGGCTCTGCTATCTATAGACAGGTTAGCCTTTTGGGTAAAGGAAGTGATTGCGCAAGCACACTTGAATGCAGATCAAGAGCCAGCTTCTTCTATTAAATGCCATTTGACATGCACTATGGCTACCTCCTGGGCAGCACTAAGCAGCGATGTGGAGCTTGCCATCTGCCTTTGCCAGATTTTACAGATTGAATGTTGCTTCGTTGCAGCCAGTGTGCCCTGGGGTGAGTTTGAGTGATTCTTATCCTCAATAAAGAGCAGCATCAATGCTTGGGTGATTCTCATCCTTAATAAAGTATGGTATCTGCATTATGTATGAATACTCTCTGTCTGGCAACGTGTTATAAACTTTCAAGATAACTTTGATATATAGCCTCCACTAGTTCTGAAGTAAAACACCCTGGTGGTCTGGAATGAAAGAAAGTAGAATGGAAGGTTATATAAGATGGAGGACTGAGTGGAGGACCAGATGACCACTCAGGTGTGGAACCATAGTTACATAATTCACAACCCCCTCAAATTCTCTTTGGTTGCATTGCACGTTTTTCTTTCATATTCAAAGAGACGCATCAAGGGCATGCTTCGCTGAGTGTACACCTGTCATGAAAGAGACATGACGAGTTTTAGTGTTAGGTTTTTACATCCTAAGTAAATTGGCTGTATTTTACTTCCCAATTTTCCACAATGTAGTAATTAATTTTGCACAAAGCTCATGATGAACAGGCAGCACTTGAGAAAAAAGTAGTGTAACCTGAACATAGGTGTCCTTGATTACAAAACTGCACTTTATCAGCTTATTAAGTAGATTTTCTGTGGTGAGGAACACAATGATGGAACAGTTTTTCTCCCCAACAGAGAGCAAAAAGTCTTGAACTGATATTTGTCGATCGGGTCTCTCAAAAATTAATATAAAAAAGCAGCATGAACAACCAATTTCCAGCATGTACCACAGAGAGCACAGAGAGAGAGAGAGAGAGAGAGAGAGAGAGAAACTACAGTAAGGAACAATGAGAGAAAAATTTGTTATTTCTAGAAAGGATATTTTTTGCCATGAAAAATAATCTGACCTTCAGACTTTTATTTCTACAGACACACATACACATGAGTGATACTAAAAAGATATAGTGAATTGTGGCTTGTGTATGTATGTATGAAGTTGTTGTTGTGTTGTCATTCATTGCAGTTTGGATAATGTCTCTGTTGAGTAACTGATAAGAAAGTAACAAGAACCCTCTCTGACCTCTTCAATCCTCTTCTCCAGAACACACTTTCCTTGATTCTATCTCTGTCTCAGTCAGTGTCAGAGAGAACAGACTGAAGATTCCCAAGGGTGGCTCAAGGTCAGTTTCCTCCAACTAGTAGAGGGATTCATATGGGATTGTATGTTTGATAAAAGCATGTTCCATCCAGGATAGAGAAGGCTGATGTGGCCCTATAGCACTGCAGGTCACATATGATCTGTCACTCAGCTCAAACTTGAGTGTGTGTGTGAGTGTGTGTGTGTGTGTGTGTGTGCCTGAGCCTGTCCATATTTATCTCTCAGTTGAGACCTCTTGAATATGAGGACCTGTCCTCAGCACCAAGTTGCTGAGTGCCTCTAAATAATGGCTGTCACTCAGTTCTCAGCATGCTGTCCATGATTCTGATTTTAAAAGCACGGTTTCTTCTGCTGAATAGCATTCATTTTTCACTTTCAGAAAAGTTTCAGAAAATCCCATTTATTTTACACTAGCAGAGTTTCACTGCTGTTTAATTTTAATGTACTTTCAATATGCCCTCTGTGGACAAAACTATTTGGACACCTGACCATGTGGTTCTTCGCCAAACTGTTGCCACAAAGTTGTAAGCACACAATTGTCTAGAATTTTGTCTTTGTATGCAGTTGCATTAACTTTCCTCCTCACTGGAGTTAAGAGGCTCAAACCTGTTCCAGCATGCCAGTGCCCCGTGTACAAAGTGAGGTCCATGAAGACATGATTTGACAAGGTTGCTGTGGAAGAAAACGAGTGTCCTGCACAGAGCCTTGACCTCAACCCCACTGAACACCTTTGGGATGAACTGGAACTCTGACTGCATGCCAAACCTTTTTGCTCAACATCAGTGCCTGACCTCAATAACCTTGAGGCTGAGTGAGCACAAATCCCCACAGCCACGCTCCAACATCTAGTGGAAATCCTTCCCTGAACAGTGGAGGCTGTTATCGCAGTAAACTGACAACCAATCCATTTTAAAGCCCAAGGTCTGGATTAGGATGTTTAAGCCTGTTTTCTGTAGCTTCATTAAATAGGATAAGTTTCAAGAATGCCCCTGAGGAGTTTGACACCAATTTTTTTGATGAATGTCAGACACGAAAGATGTAGCAATAAAAGAGCTGCTGTACTTCCAGTCATTTCGAGCAATACAGTTGTACTCTTTCATTAACAATAAAAGCCACCTAATCATAATCTCTTCATATTACCTGAGCAATGTATTATATTTTTACCTACAAAACCATTAAAGTACCACAATGAGTAACTCTTTCAGGTGTTGGATTAAATTTCTGCTTCAGATTTACTGTATATTTTTTTTATTCCATTTTCCACAGGTGGAAATTCAAATAAGAAAAATATGAGAATGGGATGGCCAGTAAAATTAGACTTTTGTTAATTTTACAAACACTGGTCAATTGAAGCACTTTTATTTTACTTTGTCAGAATAATCATATTAAACTTAAATATAATGTGGGATATAATTATGTTTCAAAAATTAGGTTTCATGCTCATTTGAGACATCAAGACAAGCATAAAAAAGTGTCTTAATAAAAAAATCTATTTTATCAAGGTTCCACTATGAATAGACCATTCGGACTCATAAGGGCTAGCGTTTGTTTTTAAAAATCGCTAGCAAAAAATCTGCAATGTTCTCACCTTGAAAAATAAAACAAAACAAGAGATATTACACATATGTTATCTAAACGACTCTCTCCATAATGCCTAGTCCTATCTGTGCTAGACTTTAGACATTCATTTATCTGTAGGCAGACAGCAGATAAAAAATGGCATCTCTGCTGCAAAAACATTAACAACCATGAAACAGAAATGAAGATCTTTAACAAATCTAAGACAAACTTTTCCTGATCTTTCGTGGGTTGTCAGGAGAGCTGTAACAGTCAGACACTCTATACAATTACACCTGTCTGCATCTTAGTGTCTAGGTCTCTGTCAATGTCCCTCACCGTCTTCCTCTTTGTGTCTTCCTCACACACATACCGAGATCTCAGACCTCAAAAAAGCTTTAACTTTCTTTTACTTGTCCACACACACACACACACACACACACATAAACAAAATGAAGTGCAGTTAAAGAGATATTTTTATTATTGGAAGGCCTGAACAGAATTAAGTAACAGCTTTATGTGCAAGCAATTTTGTTTCCTTGACCCTTATTACAAAACCTGTCTTATTTAAATTTGTCAAAAAGTGTGTGCGTGTGTGTATGTGTGTGTGTGTGTGTGTGTGTGTGTGTCTGTCTGTCTGTCTGTCTGTCTGTCTGTCCAGAAATGACATTTAATTCAGCTGAGGTTTAAAGAAAACATTAGCAAAAATGAATTACACGCAAATCCAACTCTATCTCTTTTTATTTGTCCTCTCTCTCTCTCTCTCTCTCTCTCTCATTGATTGGCTGGATGTGCAGCACAGATTGAGATCAATAGCATATGAAAAGGAGATTTTCTGTGTGATTGGAGGATCTTTTACCCTATACACAATATTTTCTTACCTTCTGTTACTACAGAGAGACACAATGAGTCAGTGGTAAGAAAAAAAATGAGAGAAATTAATCACACTGCATGGACATGTTAGAGAGTGAATTGATAGTCTCTTGTTGGACTTTTGTTATAGGTACTTTTACCACCTTCATTTAGTTTATAGTGCTGATTTCAGCTATCTTCAGTTTCACAAAGAGTTACATCACCATGCCCAAAACACACACAGACGGGGTGAGTATGAGCACGTCCACGATCAAATATACTGTACAGTGCCTTGTATAATTATTGGATTGGAATTAATATGTCATGAATCTACACAAAATAGCCTATAATACTCAACTTAGAGAAAATCAATACACAGTTGTATGCAAAAGTCTGGGCACACCTGGCCAAATCACGTATTTTGTTGATTTTTGAAATGAAAAGATTCTACAACAGGACCATGATCCAAAATATTCCTCAAAATCCACCATAGTCTACTTCAAGAAATGGAAGCTAAAGCCTTTGGAATGGCCCTCACGGTCCATCAACTTGAACATCATTGAAAATCTTAAACTTGCTGTGCATTCAAGATGCCCCAGGAATTTCACAATGGCCCAAAAATTTCAGAACAAGAAATGTTCTGCTACGTTCTTCCTAATAATGGAATAGAAAGATTCCTAGATAGCTCGCTACAAAGCTGAGATATCTATCAAATGGAATGCAATGCCCTTTTTTTAATTAATCAAATTTAAAGTAACTGTGCATTAACATTTGCAGAAAAATATTTTTTTTAATAGTTTGCTGCAGAGGTTGTGTTTACTTTTTTAAATCCAAAAATTAACAGCATATGCACGAAGACTGTCCAGACTTTTGCATACAATGGTATTGCAGGATTGCAAGTCATTATTGCAGATATTCCCCACCATTGCACTGCATACCATCACATAATTAGTCACTGTGATATCTGTGTACAATTAAAGAGTCACAGGATCTCAAAATAAATACAACTGGTCCTGGAAAGCCCCAGAGTTTCAGACCAAAGAGCTATCAAAACACGTCCAGGAGAAAGTATTAGAAAAGTATCAGAGTGTGGTTATAAAAATATATCACAAAATCTGAACATTTGACTCTGCCAACTCTGTGATCAGGTAAAGAGGGTATTAATCAAATCAGCAACCATATCCTGGACATTCCACAAAGCTGAGCTTTATGGAAAAGTGGTGAGCCATACGAAATCCTGTTTGGAGTTTACCAAAAATCAAACATATCAAAAAAATCTTCTCTCACCTGATGAGACCAAAATTATTATTATTATTATTACTATTTTTTGGGCTTGGCACAAAGTATTACATTTGGGAGAACCCTAACACTACTCACCACCCTAAGAACATCATATCCACAATGAAGCATGGTGGTGGATGCATCATGTTTGCTTTTCATCCTTTCCTTTTCTAACCCTTTCAACAAGGAAACTGGTCAGGGTTGAAGGAAAGATGGATGGAAGCCAAATATACTGCAATCCCAGAAGAAAACCTGTTCCAGTCTACAAGAGCCATGAGACTTGCGTGGAGGTTCACCTTCCATCAGAACAACAACCCAAAGCATACTGCTAAGAACCTGAATGTTGTCAAATGGCTCAGTCAAAGCCCAGACCTCAATCTGTATGACAGTCTATGGCAAGATTTGAATAGTGTTCATCCAATCTGACAGATCTTGAGCAATTTTGACAAGAAGAATGGACAAAATTATCAGAATGCAGAAGCGCAAAACTGATAGAGACATCCCAGAAGACATGCAGCTCTAATTGCAGCCTAAGAAAGTTCTATCAAGTAGACTGAAGACTGAAGAGGGTGAATCAAAAACTGCACCTTAATCCCATTTAAGTCCCTTGAGTCCAGCCAAATGTCTCCACACTTTCAAAATATTCATTTCTTCTTTCTATCATTGTAGGAGCATGGCCACACATGCACACAGTCACACACAAACTACAACAACTGGATTCAAATAATAAAACATAATTATTTGTGTGTGTGTGTGTGCTGTCTTTCAGTTTGCTACACTTAAGGCTTAAACTTGATCGCTTACACACACCAAGCCTTTAGATCAAACTTTTAAATAACACTGAGATTATTGAGAAAAAAAAATACTCTTTATTTATTTCTTGTCATTGGGCTTGGTCTCATTTCTCTCCCCTAATGGAGGAGACAGGCAGATGAATATACACAGAGAAGCTGCTAGCATTATAAGATATGCGATTCGCTGGATGCTATTTATTTATTTTTAATCTTTGTGACAGAGCAAATGCAAATAGCTCTTGCTGAGAGATTTCAAACAACTATGCATTTAGACCCAAAAACAGTGGCGTCTCGAGTCATGAACACGCGGTTAAACTGAATATTTATTAGCTGCCAAAGTGTGTTTCAGAGCACAATGAGAACTATAACAAAAGTGAGCGCAAAAGAGAGAGGGTCAGAGTGAAAGAAAGGGAGCAAGATGGATTGAAAGAAATCGAGAGAATAAGCAATTGAATCATGTTGCGTCTGCCTGAGATAAACTAGGCCAAGCCTGACTACAGGCTCACAGCGACAGTGACACAGAATCCTGGGTAAAAATGGGACATTTTCAAACTCACCAAACGTTCAGACCAGAGATGAAAAATCATTTCCAGCCAAACAGTCCCTTAGGACTCAGTCCATGCGAATGATGTTAGATCCTTCTCTCTGTTTCCTTTTCTCTCCCTCACACATAAGCACAGATTTATTACGTATATTTAACATTAAAATATCTTCAAAGCACCTCAAAATATCTGCTCTAAATGAATAAAAACAGTTCTTTGGTCTATTCTCACAGGTCCAACAGAAAACTGGAAGCCACACAATTCATTATTCATTATTATAATAACAGAACAACAATGGCAGCTTTACAAGCAACACTTTATTTTATTTTATTTTATTTTATTTTATTTATTTATTTATGTTGTTAGCACTGAGCAGTAAATTACATGTTTGTGCTTTTGCTCTGGTTCCTGGATTTACTCTAAAGTGAGAAGATGCAGTGCTGGTCATTTCTTTCTACATTAGAGTCAACATTAAAAGTGCTGGTCCATAATAACAGCCATTATTCCTAACACAAACTGTGTTTTTGTGCACCATGAAGTATAGGAGGAACTACTGGAACACCTAAAAAAAAAAGCCTCAGTCTCCAGCCACACATGCAATTTTTCTTGCACAGTGGAATTCAGTTTCACCTCTCAGCAAACACACAGCAAATTATAATAGGATTATGTGCGGCATAACTATACATAGATATATAGTATAACATCTAGTTGCCACATTAGCAGCTGTTGCTAAGTACTTTCTACTTTCTTGCCATGAAGAGGTCTCATATTTGTGTTGTGTGTGGATGGAGTGGATGGTTCAGTGTGTGAGGTGGCTGAGTGAGCACTGTTGGGGAGACATTTACTCCATATTTACACCACACTTCAGTCTTTCAAGAGAAACACACTCACACAAGCTGCAGTGGTGTGTTTATTCTCTCTCCCTCTCTTTCTGTTTGCCTTTGATCAGAGCTCGCAGCAGCATATTGGATCCTGCAGGCAGAGACCAGGTCAAGTGTGGAAGTAGATGGCAGGGTTCTCTGTGTGTGTGTTTGTGTGTGGACAGAAGATATGGACAAGAGTGTATTTTGACATAGAGACCCATGGAGAAAATGTCTACTAACATTCATTCTGTCATGAAGTTAATCATGCAAGACAATATGTAAGAAAAGTTAGGAAGAGTTAAGGCTAGGAGTTAGTATAATAATTATAGCTGGTATAATGATCTGTTTTTGTTTTGTGTTTTTTAACAAACTTCAGTGGTATGAAATGCAATAAAATCACACAGTTTTGATAGAGTTCAATGAATATTTTGTGTGATCAGGTTACACAAACACATCAAATGGAAAATGAATATATCAAAGTGAGTGAGAGATGGAAATGAAGAGGACAAAACAATGTCATAAAGCAAATGAATGCCGATGGCAAAGAAAAACAACAGCAAAAAAAAAACCACTGACATATTGCAGCAGTACAAATGCAATATAATTTCAATGTGCTTTATGTTCTGGAAAACGTCAGCTGTCTCACACACACACACACACACACACACACACACACACACCTGCTTACCTGGCTTTTTAGAGTTATTCACTGAAATGCAATTTTAAACCAAAATTTCAAAAGCTCGGAGACAAAATGTACAACAAATAACACTCTGTAACACACATGCCCTCAGTTTTTGCTCTCGGTTTGTCTTTGCAGTCTCGTTTCCACTGCAGTTGTAGTTTTCATTTTGTCTACTTAGTGTCAACCTGCATATATTTACCCCTCTTTTAGAAGTTCCTGCTAAGCCTATACATCCTACTTTACCTAAAAATTTTATTTTAATACTTTTATATATATTTATATTTCCATATTTCTTCTTGAGGGGGGCACGGTGGCTTAGCCGCACCTCCAGGGCTGAGGGTTCAGTTCCCTCCTCCACCCTGTGTGCGTGGAGTTTGCATGTTCTCCCCGTGTTTCCAGGGTTTCCTCCCCCAGTACAAAGACATGCACTGTAGGTTGATTGGCATCAGGGCCGGTTCTAGACATTTGGAGGCCCTAGGCAAAATTTATACTGGAGGCCCCCTGGCATCCTTCCCTCCACATTTCAGAATAAATAAAAAGCACTTGAAACAAATAAAATTTCTAACCTTTTTATGTATACAAAACCTGTTATCTTTGCTTGTATATATTTATTGTATATATTTATTTATACTTTTGAGTATAGGTTTGTTATGGTTATGGAGGCCCCAAGCTCCAGGCTCCAAGCTCCCCGTGACCCTGTGTAGGATAAGCGGTACAGAAAATGGATGGATGTTTTGATGGTGCAAGCTATGAAAGAAACATATTCTGCACATGCAGCAATCTCACTGAAGGACAAAATCAAGATCAAAAGCAACATCAACTTCAGTAGATCCTGCTGCACACCTCCGTGTAGGCATTCCCCAAGGACACAGAAGCAGAGAGCTCTGCTATTTGAAATCCTTCACACTCCTTCAGCCCACGGACATCTTTATTCACACATTCCCAAACTTGCAGGGCCCAAATGCTACAGATTTCCTGAACTTAGACAGAGGTGAGGGCCTATGCAGCGCTCCATCGAACCTCCACTGAGAGCCCAGGTAACTAATCCCTGCAGTTAGGTATTAAGACCTAAGAAAACAAACTTTTTACTTTTTAGAGTAATTCCACAATGAAGGATTCCACATTTGTATCTCACTAATAGTACATTTACAATGTAAGTGTAAGTAAAGTAAAGGTAATAGGCATATGTTAAACATATCTAAAGTGTCCTTCAGAACAAAATATGTGCAGATTTCAGATAAATATCTTAAAGTCATACTAGAGAACTTAAAAACCAGCATTTTTTTTTTGCCTGATTGGGCCCACTATAATTACACTTGAAAAACAATCATTTAAATTCATCAAAAATCTTTTGTAAGCTATTATTTTTTTGCATTATTGTATGAGTCATCCATTATGGGTTATGACTTTTATTCGTGTTCCACAACAATTTACTCAACCCTGTTACCTGAACACAAGTTGCATCACAATGCAGCAAATTCCTTGCTGATCATGGCAAAAAAAAATATATATATATATATATATATATATATATATATATATATATATATATATATATATATATATATATTATTCTTTTACATATATATATTTTTTATATTGTGATATTGACTGACAAGGTTACTTTGAAAATACAGCCCTGTTACAAAAATTATAGATTAAAGTAAATTATTAATTAATTAATTATTATTATTGTAGTAATGTAGTAAATCATTGAAAAGTCCTTAATGTCCTCATGTCATTGGCACTTTTTTGCATTTACTAATTCTATGCAAAAAAAAAAAAATCCTCAATCCTGTTACTTATTTTAAGAAAAAAATGCAGCCTGTCAGCAAAGAAACTTTGTCTCGGTTGTCTGATAATGAGTTAACACATTTTTGAACAGATAAATGCATGTTCTCATGCTTTTCAATGCTTTCATTGAAATGTTTTCGATGCTAGGTTCAAGGTCTAACCTAAAGAGACGAATATGGTGTGATATCCTATGTCCTCGCCGAAGCAGAACTAATTTAATGTAGCTCATCAGAAGAGAATGTGGTGATGTTCAGGGCTGGCACATGAATCACCTGCAGACTTCGCTGGAATTGCCAGGGTTGTTCGATTTCCTATGAAGTGCTGAGAGCTTTTAACAAACTCACATTTGTGCATTTCGATTTCCTACAAAAGTGTGACACATTTGATAAGAGCCCCGTTATCAACACTGACATTACGAACCATTAAACTGTGATTATCCACACTCTCCATCTCTTCCTCTCTCTCACACACACGCACGTTCTCCTTTCAGCTGTTTCTCTCAACCCAGGACACCATCACAGTGAACAATGATTGGATTTTCTGCTAACTTCTCTTTCCAATAAGATAAAAAAAATCCTCTCTTGTTCTCTCTCTGAAAATGTCTGTCCTGTTTCCAACAGCCATTAGCACTTCCATGTGTAGAGCAAACACACTCATCTCTATGAGAAGTTACAGAAAGCAGGTCATTACTAATGTGTGTCTGATTATCTTTATAAATAAACACATCACTGTGATGTTTTTGTCTATTGCATTCCCACTTTTTAAGCTGATTTTTTTAGTGGTTGTTCCAGCAGAGTTACATAGCCACAGACTGCAACTCGTTTCATGTGATACTTGAAATGATTTTTTCCCCTCTCTCTCTCTCTCTCTCTCTCTCTCTCTCTCTCTCTTCCTGGTTGCTGCGTGACTGTAATAAAAGCATACATGCCGCATTAATCATTTAACCGCCCCCTTGAGTCACCACCAGTCTGTTTTAGCCACGAGCTTTCCATTTGGACAGGATTCTCTTGCGAATGCTGATTAAAGTGTGTTGTTTACTCTTTTCTCATCCCTGTTTTATGGTAATGTGCAGCTTTTAAGTGAACAAGAGATGAGTGAGATGAGAGAGTGAAAGAGGAGCTGGCAGTGCTGCTTTGAATTCAAGTGTTTATTCAATAGCACAGTTTTCTCCCTGGAAATATTTTGTTGTCTGATTTTCACTTTTCTGTCCATGGTGGTGCAGATTAAACACTGCAATGCTGGATTTGTTTACGTGATTACGTTGATTACGTGGTTATTATGAGTTGAGCACTGCCAACAGAACAAGATTTTTTTTTTAGATTGATTCGATGGAAAAAGGTTTATCTTTTTTTTAGTCGATAATTAATTGTCAGTACAGTTCATCATACATTTTGAGCTATTATTCAGTTATTGTCAGTAATTTTTCATCATGGAGAGGGAAATATTGTTAACAGACATCATATTTGAACTGAACACTGACACAGACGGTGTGTCTCAAGCGTAAATAGTTCAGTCTACTAAGGCTGTTTTCTCAGGCAGAAAGACATCAACTGGTGTCTGATAAGATAATAACAAAATGTGATACAATTTTTCTTAATCCTGCACGGTGAAAATAAATTGTTACAGCAATATGATAGTGAGCAAAATAAAGTAGCAGATTAAATATAAATATGACAATAGCAGTGTTATTATGACAAGAATACAAAATGAAAGTAGCAGTATCATAACTATGGGTAGTACATAGGTATGACAGAGGATATTGGGATATATTAGGCAGCAAGTGAACAGTCAGTTCTCGAAGTTGATGTGTTGGAAGCAGGAAAAATGGGCAAGTGTAAGGATCTGAGTGACTCTGACAAGGGCCAAACTGTGATGGCTAGAAGATCTCCAAAACGGCAGGTCTTGCGGGGTGTTCCCGGTATGCAGTGGTTAGCACAAACCAAAAGTGGTCCAAACAATGGCAACTGGTGAACCGGTGACAGGATCATGGGCTCCCAAGTCTCAGTGATGTGTGTGGGGAGCAAAGGCTAGCCCTTCTGGTCCAATCCCCCAGAAGAGCTTCTGTAGCACAAATTGCTCTAAAAGTTAATGCTGGCAGTGGTAGAAAGGTGTCAGAACACTCAATGCATCACACTCAATGCTTGCTGTGTTTGGGGCTGCATAGCCACAGACGGGTCAGAGTGCCCATGCTGACCCCATCCACCGCCGAAAGCACCTACACTGAGCATGTGAACATCAGAACTGGATCATGGAGCAATGGAAGAAGGCGGCCTGGTCTGAAGAATCACGTTTCTTTTACATCAAGTGGACAGCCTGGTGCATGTGCGTCACTTACCTGAGGAAGACGTGGCACCAGGATGCACTATGGGAAGAAGGCAAGTGGGTGGAGGCAGTGTGATGCTCTGGGCAATGTTCTGCTGGGAAACCTTGGGTCCTGGCATTCATGTAGATGTTATTTTGACATGTACCACCTACCTAAACATTGTTGCAGACCAAGTACACTGCTTCATGGCAACAGTATTCCCTAATGGCAGTGGCCTCTTTCAGCAGGATAATGCTCCATGCCACGCTGAAAAAAATTGTTCAGGAATGGTTTGAGGAACATGACAAAGGATTCAAGGTGTTGACTTGGCCTCCAAATTCCCCAGATCTCAATCCAATCAAACACCTGTGGCATGTGCTGTACAAACAAGTCTGATCCATGGAGGCCCCACCTTGCAACTTACAGGACTTAAAGGATCTACTGCTAATGTCTGGGTGCCAGATACCATAGACCTTCAGAGGTGTGGTGGAGTCCATGCCTTGATGAGTTGGAGCCGTTTTGGCATCACAAGGGGGACTTTTCCACGAACATCCACTGACGAAGGCACAACCGATGTGGTGCTGGCATACATAGTCCCCTATGTATGGAGAGTTTTGGGACACCCTGTACTGATACAATATATCAAAGGAATGTATATTCAAGACCAGTAATTTCAGCAACAATGCAAAAATTGTCTTTACATTAGTGTTTACAAAGTACTGCCTAGAGCAATATACCAGTGTACTATATACAGTGCATTGAATTGAATGAATGCAGGAAAACTAACTGGATGGATTCATCAAAGTCTAGGTGTGGCAGATCATTAAGGCAGAGGTTGTACATCCTAGCAGCCGCAGGTATGAAGGACCTAGAGTACTGTTCTTTTGAATTGAATATTTACATAGAATTCTGACCTCTAAGATCCCTTCACTTCTAAAGCCATGAATAAAAGCCCCAGTTGTAATTTATCAATTTCTCCTAATACTGTAGATTTTGTTTGGCTCCTAAAATTTAACTCCTTCTAACACACGCACACACACACATACACACACAAAGAATATATAAATTTGTAACACTCGTAAACAGATTTAAACTGGCAACAGGTATATTTTGCTATAACACTAAATGTCTACACTGTAAATAAATAGACAGATCCTGGTATTTCCTCCAGCATGTATTCTTGCCTCATGCCCAGGATTCCCGGGATAGGCTCCGGATCCACCCTGACCCTGATCAGGATAAATCACTTACTGAAAGTGAGTGAGTGAGTGAGTGAGTGAGTGAGGTTTTCCAGTTGGACTAGGCAGAGCACATACAAGATACAATTCAGAGTAAGTTCATATGAATAATGTATGGGGGAAAAAAGGTCAAAGAATTGTTTGCTGTTGTTACTTGTACTACAACCACAGCATACTCAAGCCTAGACCTGTCTGCTACGGAAGAATATCCAGAATTCTGATATAGAAGACAAAATAATCACTTCACCCTTCAAATCATTCAAACTACATAAATGTGATGAATCACTGATTAGGCAAAAGGTTCAAAAGAAAAGCAAGTTGGCAAGTAAATGACTACATGCAACCAGGATGAAGGGAAAGTTTTTACAAACTCAAATATGGGGTGGTAAATTCAGCAGAGCATCAGACCTTTACCACAATTCCCCTGTCAGGAAAAAAGAGAAAGAAAAAAAAGCTGAAGTTAATAAAAATATTTCCGCATAGGTCACTCTGTGTGTATGTGTGTGTGTGTGTGTGTGTGTATGTGTGTGCGTACCAGGCAGAATAAGTCAGTCACTGCTGCTTATCTTACCACACACTGCAGGCTACCAACTAGCACAACAGGAATGTGTTCACCAACAGTGCATCTAAATTAGTTACACAAAATTAATAAAATAATAAATGTAAATGTAGGTAGTGTTATAGACACACATTAATGTGAGTGTGAACGGCTACATAAGAAGATACTTAAAAAGTGTTAAGCATGTTCAGGCAGAGTAAAGAGACAAGGCTGGGCATCTTCTTGTAGTCATCAGGTTATTAAACATTATTTCCAATGGAACACGTGTACATGGATTAAAAAGGAGAAAAAAAAATAGAAGGATCAATGACATAATAAGTATAACCATGAAGCATATTTTGTCATTGTGTTACTTTCTAAATGTTACTTTCACTGAAGGCTATCAAGTAATGATAAAAGATAGAACTGGAGTTTGGAGGTGAATATTAAATTAATAATGACAGGTTCACTGTTGATGCATTTCATTGTTTCTTTGAAGAGACCTGCCTTAAAATAAAAGATGACCATCTTTTTTTTTTCTTTTGGTGCAAAGAACATGGTTTATATGTAACTACTAGCTCAACTCAAGAAGGATGGGGCTGATTTTAATGGGTTTTCATAGTTTCATAGTTCTTTTATATGATCATGGCCAGATTAACCATACAGGCTCTAGAATAGTGTCTCATAAGTGTAGTCTTGCATCAACAGGTTGAAAAAAAATCCTTTTTAGCGAATTACTTCATGCATATTGATGTCATCTCATGAGAAAAACAGGTTGGGGGTCAAGTGGGCACATGAGCACTGTGAAGTATTAATTTTGTTTGGTATTAAGCTATATTTCTCCTTCAGCATTTCATCAGAATAGCTAGCAAAACATAGCAAATGGGGCCTGTAGAACAGAAACTGCAGCAAACGAAGCAAGCTTGATCAAGTAATAACATTTCATAACTGATCAGTTAAGGGAAGAAAACAATCTAAAATCAGCTAGCTAGACAGCAGCATGTCATACACGTATACATACACCAAGGCCTGCATGGTATTAGGAGGCCATCATGTTCAGACCTCTAAGGCTTTTTCTGTAAATTATAAAAAATATGATCAGGATCAAATTTCAGCTTCCTCTGGAATTGTAATGATTCTGAGATTTTGCCATCTACTATGGCTTTCCAAGTTAATACATTGTTCCTGAAGTTGTTTGACTTGTTTAACTTATTTACCTGAGTCAAAGTAGCACTTCATTAGATTAGAAACTCCACCAATGAAGGCATCGGTGGTTTTGCGAATGTTTGTCTGCTCTTTGATGCTTTGCTTGAAGGGACTCCCACAGAAGGATAATAATCCATATTCTCACGAAGATACTGAAATTTAGTTGAAGGCTTCGAATGAAGAGAATCAATGTCTTTGGAAGTTGGGAGATATTGACTGCAATTCAGCTCTGAACATTTCCATAGTTAGCATCTACATTGTCATTTTGCTGCCACATGCTGTGAGCTTCTTTCGAATGTGTATATTTTGGCCATTCTGGAGAGGTTTGGTAACATAATCTTCTGGGGATTTCATTCTAATTTAAATTGGATTCCTATTTCAATTTGCTTCATACCACAATTAACAATACAACCACATGAGTTCTATAGTATGAAAGGTACTATTGCAGATACATCACATTCAAGATGCAAAACTGTCACTGACATAATAATAGAGCTTGTTATTTTGGTATGTTAAAAAAAAAAAAAAGTGGGGTCCAAAGGTCTAAGAGCAATAGTTAAAATGGTTCCTCTTTGCATTATTTTCTAATTTAATACAACATTATTCATTATAAATTATATTATTGACAAAACGTAGAAATATTTTCATGAATTTCAGAGTTTTTTAGTATTTGGTATGCCCCCTTTTTGCTTTAATGGCAGTGTGCACTTGAGCTGGCATGGACTCCGCAAGTTTGTGCAAAACTGTCTGATCCATTTTAGATCAAATCCCTGAGAGTGTGATCTGAACACATGCTTCATTAGAAGAGATTAGACATGAGGAAAATGTGACCTTTTGTACAAAGCAGTTAACACAGTCAATATCACACATTTGCTTACATTTAAATAGGGACCTAGAAATAGTGCAGAATCTTGAATTTTAAATATTCAACATATTGAACATTTACTTTCTTTGTTTTAAATATTTCAAAATTCTAAAACCTTCTGTTTATTTCCAATTTTAAATAAAAAAAAAATCCCAGATTTTTAATGTGGTCTCAGATTTTTGGACCCCACTGTCCATTTCTTAATCTATATTTTGTGTTCTAAGTGTATTACATAGTCATCTTTCAGCAAAACCAGTTCAAATTTACAGCGCTTGAAAATCTCTATTTACTCTTACACCTAAACAAACCTGTGACATGCATAAAGTACTGAACTAGTGCATAGCTTTAATATGTATGAATATCATACTTTTGAATACTCATCAGCATGCTTCCTGAAAGGTTACATGCACAGATATGCAAGGATTGTGCAGACAATGAGACACTTTGCAAGTCAATAGAAATTCAAGTGCCACATCCATGACTGTGAAAATGCCCAACTTTTTATAGTAATTTATTCTGCGGGGTGACTGACTGGCACCTCCAGTGCTCCAGCGGACACCATCTTGGCAGCAGAGAGACAGGCCGTTACAGTGAACAGTAAATTAGTAGCTCAGACTCAGTCCTGAAAGATAATTGGTGAAATGTTGGCTGTTCCTGTTATGATGATGGAGGGGATTCTGGCCTACTGTCTGCCCTATTAATTCCATTTCCTGAGGTTCTTTTCAATCTCATACCCAGTAATACAGACAGTAACCGCCGCTCAGAATTGACCCCCAGAACATAGAGATGTGAAGAGCAAACACTACGTGCTGACCCATGGTGTTTTTAACATGTTTATAACATGTTGTGTTTAAATGATTTACCTCAGAGTCGGGGTGGATCCGGAGCCTATCCTGGGAACGCTGGGCAAGAGGTGGGAATATACTCCGGATGGGTAGATTCACACACTCATTCACATCTAGGGGCAATTTAGCGTAGCCAATCCACCTACAGTAATGTTTTTGTGAGGTGGAAAAAAAGCAGATAACCCAGAGGAACAGTAAACTACTATTAAACCATTAACCAATGAACACCAATCTCAGAGAGAGCAGATGGGCCCATTTTGTTCAGAGTTTAATATTCCTTTTATAGTAGGAAATGCAAATTAGAAACCTATCCTATAAACTAGATTTAATATACAGTGATTTCTAAACTATTTCTGTCAAGCATGCTAAAATGGCTAAGAATGATTAGAGAATGAGGGGAATGTGCTAATTAGCAGGATGTTATTTGTATTATGTCACAGCTGAAAGATCAAAGGTGTCTGCCAGTTAAAAAAATTAATTAAAATTAAAATAATTAATGCCATTGGTCAATATACAGTGACTGGCCAAAAAAAAAGTCACACAATCTAATATTTTGTTGCACTGCATTTAGCTTTGATTATGGCACGCATTCGTCCTGGCATTGTTTCAACAAACTTATACAACTTCACAACATTTATTTCCATCCAGAGTTGCATTAATTTTTGGCTGAAATCTTGTATTGAGGACAGGAGAGTCTAACCACTCCGTAAAGTCTTCTCCAGCACATCCCCAAGACTTTCAATGGGGTTGAGGTCAGGACTCTGTGGTGGCCAGTTCATGTGTGAAAATGATACCTCATGCTCCCTGAGCGACTCTTTCACACGTTAAGCCTGATGAATCTTAGCATTTTCATCCTGGAATATGCCTGTGCCGTCAGGGAAGAAAAAGTCCATTGACGGGATAACCTGGTATTCAGTACATTCAGGTGCTCAGCTGACTTCATTTTATTGCCACACAATGAGGCTGAGCCTCGACCTGACCAGCTGATGCAACCCCAGATCATAGCACTGCCTCTAGAGGTTTGTACAGTAGGCACTATGCATGACGGGTGAATCACTTCATGCATTTCCCTTCTTACCCTGACACGCCCATTGCTTTGGAATAGGGTAAATCTGATTTTATCAGACCACATGACCTTTTTCCATTGCTTCACAGTCCAGTCTTTATGCTCCAGAGCAAATTGAAGTCATTTTTTTCGATTAGCCTCACTAACAAATGGCTTTCTTGTGGCCACACAGCTGTTTAGTCCAAATCCTGTAAGTTCTCATCACAGAGAAAATGCTCTTACTTTCACTATTAAACATAGCCGTGAGTTGTCTTGTCGTTTTTTTTACGATGTGACATCACCAAGCATTTTAAAGATCTCTGATCACGATCATTCAAGATTTTTGTCCGACTACATTTCTGCTGTAAAGTTGACGGTTCACCACTATCCTTCCAGGCTTTAATAATGCACTGGACATTTCATAACCCAGTTCCAGTGATTTCAGCAATCTACTTAGTTGTTTTCTTTGCTTGATGCAGGCCAACAATTTTCCCCTTCAGTAACATCTTTTCCACGACCATGGGATACGTAATCTGCCATGGTTGTTTAAGAAATGAGAAGCTACACACTGCAACAGTTAAGGTTAAAAGAACTGTTGCCAGCTGAAACATTTTAATCACTGCAGTAATGATCCAATCATAGGCTCTTAAGTATTTGCTTATTTAAACCCAAACCGCGACCTTTTTTTTGGCCAGGCAGTGTATATACAGTATATGGTTAAGCTTGTCAATACTTGCATGAATGGTATAGTGGACGGGTGAAATCTTCTACACCTTCAGTATCTATCACACATTATCTCACATAAAAAAAGCAATATACACACTGACACTGAAACCAAATCTCACAGCTAGTCCAGATGTAAACTCTATAAGCAGTAGTAACACTTCACACACAAGAAAATAAAAACTGAGAACCTGATGGTGAACAGAAAGTGAGAGAAAACTCTGTAAGGAGGGGCTGATGACAGTGAGAGGAAGCCTCTGTAAAGTGTGTGTGTGAGTCGTTTTTTTTCACCCTTCAGAGCTGCCAAAGTTGGCTTTCAGTGTGTGACCATCCTAAAAACACACCTGTCTCTCAGACCAGTGGAGGAGAGAATGAGCACTCATCACTTCAATGGTCTGATACACGCCGCACGCGCGCGTGTGTGTGTGCGTGTGTGTATCCTTGTCCCCTCAAAGATAGGAATATCTAATGGATTTGACCTCATGAGGAGATTTTTTTCTAGTTCCCACAAGGAACAATGCATTTCTAAAAAAAAAAAAAAAAAAATTAAGTAAACTGAACTAAAACAGGCAAAAGTTTTTCTTTTCATTATTAAGGTTAAGGGTTTGGTTTAGATATAGCATAACTTTAATTAGCTGCATTAATAATTATGCCAATGGAAGGTCCTCACAAGGATAGTAAGACAGAAGAGTTTTTTTTTTTCCTTCCTCTCTCTGACTGCATTCAGTCAAAATATAAATAGCTTTGGCTCTACTTCAGTCATACTGATGATGAGGTTTCTGATGGAAGAATATTGCTGAGAGAGAGAGAGAGAGCGAGAGATGAATTATGAATTAAAGGCATTAAGGGCTGGGGAGTATTAGTGCAAATGTGTTATCCAAGCTTATAGATGTGCCATATTTGATATGTTCCATATTTGACCACTGATAAAAAGGATAAAATTGGATAAGTGCATACCACTACTGACTCTTTTCACACACACACACACACACACACACACACACACACACATTCAAACACATGCATGATTCATGCCATAAAATTAAGAGCTTTTAGTCATCAAATACTAGTCTAATTCAAATTATATCGAAAAGATGTCTGTGTGTTTTCTCAAACCATACATTTAGCACAAATCTAAACAGCAGCACTAATCCCTAAATCAAATTCTAGCCTCAACTCAAATCCAAACAGTAACCCTAGCCCCAAATATTATATACTAATATACTAACTGTTCTATGAGAGGTAATACTGTTATTATTTGTAATATTAATGAATGTAATTTTATACATTCTTTCATTCATTCGTGTTTAGTAAGTGCTTTATCCTGGTAAGGGTTGTGCTAGATTTCAAGCCTGAAACACAGGGCAGGAATATTGAATGGGAATACACCCTAGATGGCACCATACACACAAACGCACACAAACACACAATTACATTCTGTGGTATCATAAACAGCACAGATCCTAGAGAATAAAATAGTCATCTAACCTCAGCTAGCTAGCTAAGCTCTGGTCAGAGGGAAAAGGGTTATGAGACCACAGACTGAATGTTGGTGCTTTCTCCAAGGCTCTGTACAACTCTGGAGCTGTTACACACAGCTAGCCTGCTAGTGAGGTAGCTAGTAAAAAAAAAAAAAATCCAGTTCTTATAATACACATAACCTGCAGACAGCCATGCGCCTCTTCATGGATGGACTGTGCTTGACGATTACCGTTAAATAATACTTATAAACATCTAATTTACTATTTATTTTTTTATGTCAAAGATATGGATTCATTCATAGTTATGATATAAACTCCGTGATAAGGATAAATCAGCTGACTATTATGTATTAATCACTAAATTCTCACCAAATTAGAGGGGAAAAAATTATTGCTTTACCTGTTCAGCAAGACAAACACTTGAACTCCATCAGCCCTGAATCTTCTTTGCTTTTACAGGATAATATCAGACTCTCTCACACCTGACACAGCGCTGACTGTGAATTACAATTACAAGAGTGTCACAGCATCTCACAGCAGCTCAGGAAGTATTGTCTACCCTGACTTTCTACCCTGTATTTTCTACCATATATATATATATATACAGTCATGTCCATAAATATTGGACATGTGACACAGTTTTGGTAATTTTGCCTCTGTACACCACCACAGTGGATTTGAAATGAAGCAGTCAAGATGTGACTGAAGCGTAGACTTTCAGCTTTAATTCAAGGGGTTTAACAAAAATATTGCATTAACCGTTTAGGAATTACAGCCATTTTTTTACAGAGTTCCTCCATTTTCACAGGCTCAAAAGTAATGGGACAATTGACTGATAAGCAGTTTCATGGCCAGCTGTGGCCTGTTTCCTCCTTATATCATGATAAATTAAGGAGATAAAAGGTCTGGAGCTGATTCCAAGTGTTGAATTTGCATTTGGTAGCTGTTCATGGGAACTCTCAATATGCCGTCCAAAGAGGTGTTGATGCAAGTGAAGATTAGGCCAGATTAGACTTTGCTAAAAAACCTCTAAAAAAAAGCCTGACCAGTTCTGATGCAAGATTAACTTGTACCAGAATGATGGGACGAGAAAAGTATGGAGAAGGAAAGGAAGGGCTCATGATCCAAAGCATACCACATCATCCGTCAAACATGTGGAGGCAGTGTTATGGCATGGGCATGTTTGGCTGCCAATGGAACTGGGTCACTGGGGTTTATTGATAATGTGACTGTTGATAGAAGTAGCAGGATGAATTCGGAAGTGTACAGAGCTATACTTTCTGCTCAGATTCAGTCAAATGCTGCAAAACTGATAGGACAGCGCTTCACAGTACAGATGGATAACAACCCAAAACATACTGTGAAAGCAGCCCAAGAGCTTGGAAATTAAATGTTCTTAAATGGCTGAGTCAGTCACCTGACCTCAACCCAACTGAGCTGCTTTTCACTTACTGAAGACAAATCTGAAGTCAGAATGACCCACAAACAAGCAGCAACAGAAGATGGCTGCAGTAAAGACCTGGCAAATCATCTCAAGGGAGGAAACTCAAAGGATTTACCTCCAAGTAATAAAAATAATCCTAATATTTATGATTATATTAGTTTGTCCCATTACTTTTGAGCCTGTGAAAATGGAGGAACTCTGTAAAAAATGGCTGTAATTCCTAAACGGTTAATGCAATATTTTTGTTAAACCCCTTGAATTAAAGCTGAAAGTCTACGCTTCAGTCACATCTTGACTGCTTCATTTCAAATCCACTGTGGTGGTGTACAGAGGCAAAATTACCAAAACTGTGTCACATGTCCAATATTTATGGACCTGACTGTATATATACATATATATATATATATATATATATATATATATATATATATATATATATATATATATATATATTAAAACCAACTAGAAATTAAAAGAAAGTAAATTCAAAGATGACATGAATAAATCTAGAAGGTTTAGTAGCAACACAATCAGAAATTCAGAAATGTAATAGTAACTGTGTGTAGATAAAAATAAGGAGTTCATTTCATGTGGAGAAGAGCAAGAGAAGGCCATTCAGTCACTCATCTCTCATGCTATCTGATCTGACATATGTTTATGCCCCAGGCTCAAAAATTGTAAATAAGACACTTGATCTGACACATCAACATCCAACCAATCAGGACAAAGACTCTACTTGACTGTCAATCATGTTACTTGTCAATTCAGCTCAGCTCATTGCAAAAGCCCAGGCCCTTGCACTAGTATTCAGTTGATCTAGCCTCAACAGTTTCATGAACTTCATCATCAACTTTATGAGGGAAAAGGTGGAAGATTTTAGACTAGCCAATCAATCGCCAGACCTTACCCCAACTGAGCATGCATTTCACCTCCTGATGCAGAGACTGAAGGGAGAAACCCCACAAAACAAACAATAACTGAAAGAAGCCGTGGTACAAGCCTGGAAAAGCAGCACAAAAGAAGAATGCAACAGTTTGGTGATGTCAGAGGTTCACTGGCTTGATGCAGTTATTGCAAGCAGGGGATATGTAACTAAAGATTAAAAGTTATTTATTTTAAGACTATCTGCTCCAATACTTTTGCTCACCTAAAACCTGGGTGGTCTGCCACCAAAAGTGTCATGTTCTAAGTTGTTTAACACATTGTAAATGTAAATAACAGGAAATGAGAGCTGAAATTCTGATCTATCATCTCATATTCATCTTTTGATCTCAAACCCAAATGTCTTCAGTGTATAGCAAAAACAAAAGAATTGGCCTTGCTGTTCCAATACTTTCGGAGGGGGCTATATATGAAATTTGTTTTAGAAGTCAAAATTACTAGCTAATGCTTATTGCCTTATTGCCCTCAAATCACCATTTTTTTCTGCTGATGAATTAAAATCCGGGAAATACACCTTATTGCAACAGAAAAGAAAATACTGAGAGCAAAAACACAACATGCTGGGAAGCCATATGGGAAAGAAAGACAGATACAGTGACAGAAAAAATAGATACAGTTCAGTCTGAATGAAAAGCACACAATGCTGATTTTAAATAAAGTCCCGAAGTAAAATTTTAAAAAGCATGATTTTTTTGGGTTTGTTTTTTATGTGTTATTTTGTGTAATTATTTAAAATCCTTAGTGGATCTTGGCTCTCAATTTTTAAAAGTAGTTCTGCTGAAATAATTGGGATGCCTCCAGGTCCACTTACATTACTCTGTGCTGAGCGCAAAATGGCTAACATTTACAAATGTCGCAGCTGAGCTCAGATTGTCAGCATAATGTTACTTTATTATGTATTCTGCTGTCTTTCTGGCTTGCATAAGGATAGTATGTAGTTCTGGGTGTATCCATCCGAGAAGTGTGTGTGTGTACGAAGTAATGAGGCCATTATCAGAGTGAACAGCTAATCTGGTCCCTCACAGAGAGTAAACACAATTAATCATTCATATCATCCGTCATCCCTCCCTCGCTCTCTCTCCCTCTCTATTCACTTTCTCTGCACTTTCTCTGCACTCTCTCCTGGATTCTCTCCATTTCTCCCTCTCAACCCGTGTCTAAAACGAAAGCAGTCAGCATTAGTTATGAACTTATTTTATGGCTTGTGCTTGCAGTTTGGTTCATTAGTTTCATGCTTAAAAGATTATTTCTTTTTATGCAGAAAGACCATAAAAAGCCTGCTTAAAATTCTCTAGCGGTCACAGCAAAACAGAATTATTAGGACATGAAAAACAGGACGTAGCGTGAAAGAAACTAAACAAAACTAACATGGATATAATATACTGTAGCGAAAGCTAAGGTCCTTCTGTCATTTCTCCCAGAAAGACAAGAAATAGTACTCATTTTGTACGTGTCTACGTTCATGGAAAAAAAAAATTCCTGGAATTTTCTGAAAACCTTCAATTATATATTTCTATTTTTACAGGAAGTTGTCCGTTTGTATTAAGCCCCATGACCAGCAATACAGCTCATGCAGTAGTCACTCAAAAGGTCATTTTTGCCTAATGAGGCCAAGTGCAACAAAAAAGCCCTTTTAAAAGGCCTTAATTCAAAGTTCAGGTCACTGTAAGAAAAAGGTCACTTTCTGTCCATTTCCTGTGCGTAATGCCTCAAATGCCATAAGAATCATGAGAGGTGAGGCAGCAGGTCAGGACATGCTACAGGCTGAAGCTCATGAGTAAAGTTGCTCTGTAGATATAACAGAGTGAAATCTCATCTGACCTTTGACCCCATAACACTCCCGTAGCACCGGCAGACATCAGGACTCTCTGTATGCTAATGATCATCATTATTCTTTTTTACGGGAATGGGAGAACATCATCACAACTACACGTATGCAACACATGCTTAAATGTTAAATGTAGTCTGTACAAAATTTTACTATG